>NC_073352.2:34741250-35085000 GCF_027580225.2 Misgurnus anguillicaudatus | reverse complement strand
GTTTCTGCGATTGAAATTTTAAAATCAGACTGTGTAAGTGGGGTTTTTAGTGAATGTCATTACTAGTTCACACATTCATAGTACCCACATGTGTAGTTTATCACATTAACTGTAGACAGACACCAGACACAAATGAAGCATTAAGCAAGAGTGATTTACTTTGTTGTATAACATATTGACACTAAGATAGCTCAAGCTGGCTAATTGAGCATATTTGCGTCTAATTTATGCACGAATGAGGCGAATTTCATGTGCGAATCATGTGAATTTTATGCGCGAATGAAGAAAGATTACTCAAAATGTTCATGCTTCTAACTTATTTGCTTCAGTCGCGTCTGGTGTAAAAGCACAGTCAGACTTTGCATCCTTCTAACTTTACAACTTTTTAAAAGATGCACATCTGATGTTGAAGATATAGCTCTGTTTAGTATAAATTATTGCCCTGAGTTGTCTGAATGGGAGTCATGCACATACATGTTTAGCGTATCCACAAAATTTGGCCATGTAGTATATATTAATATCCTGTGACATTAGATGTGTGTATATTAAATTGATTCTGTGTATGTTTGTTTTTTAGTATCATGAACACGCTGCATATCTGGTCGATAGTCTGTGGGACGTTGCTGGGGCGGAGCTAAAGGACTGGGAGGTGATGACATTTTTATTGCTACAGGAGAAAGGTGAGTCTGCGTCCAATTGAAACATCTAATTTTATTTCCTGAGAACAGCGTGCACACATGCTGTGTTTGTGTGTATGTTTATGTTGTAGGTGTAGAGGATGAGGTGGAAAGCGCTTTAATTGATATTATGATATGTGCAATGAGACAGGCTGCAGAGGCCACACCCCCTATCTCCCGCTCACAGAAGAAGGTACAGTTGCAAGAATAACTGTTCACTGTTTTCTTAACTGCCTCAGTCACAACAGGGGTTTGATAATGGGTGACCCTCAAGGAGCCAGATTAGGGCCGCTTCTGTTCTAAGTGTGTGCGTGTGCGTGTGCGTGTGTGTGTGCGTGTGTTTGTTTGTGTGTGTTTTAGAATCTGACTGTGAAGGAAAAGAAACTTCAGGCTCAAGAAAAGGGGCGCATTACAAACCATTTTATTCCTGTGTTGCCTCGCTTAATGGCTAAGGTGAGTGTTCATCTTCACATCTGTTGATTCATGTCCAGCTGTTTAGCTCTTCTTTTCTTTTAACATCATTGACCATTTTCATGTAGACGGTGGGACACATTTGCAAAGTCAGCAGGGCAAAGTACTGAAATCTAATTGAGTTATTTTCTACAATATTTTGTAAAGATTTTTGTTTTTTAGCTCCCCTCTCATGATGCCATGTTGATTATGTCATTACTCTCTAACTCACTCTTGTTTGCTGTAGTTTGCATGCACATAATACATGATGTTCACATGAAAATTCTTAAGATTAAATTATCATAATGTATGTGCCACACCTTAGTAAGATCTGATGCATATTATGGTTGACATACAAACCCCATTATATATTTAATATATTGAAAACAAATTTTTAAATATAAAGAATACTGTAGAAGAGACCAAAAGATATCAGCAGTTTTACCTTTGTAAGGCCACGTGAGAAATGCATTTTAGTGGTCCATCTGGTTAGTGTCATGTCCATAACTTTATTATTGTATTTCGGCACATGAATGAAATGAGGAAATTCTTGTTTTCTTGCCCAGTTTTCTGCAGATGTTGGGAAGGTGAGCTGTCTGCTGAGAGCGCCGTTATATTTTGATCTGGACTCTTATGGAACATCAGCACGTCTGGAGAAAGTACGACCAGTTTCAGTGTCAAGTCAATAATTTTATAATTCAGTTCATTAACACAGTTTTGCCATTCGGGTCTGTGACAGTTTCTCAAAATGAGATATTTTTCATATCAGGTCTGTGAGTGCATCAAGACCCCCTGCGACTAGCAATAGCAGAGCAATGTAATCTCATATGGGTTAAGGTTATTTCTGCCCAATTAAAAATGTATTAATAAAATTATGAAATAAAAAATTAAATTGCAAAAATATCGAAAAGATGCATTATCACCTTGACCATGAAATTTAATGTTATAATTTTTATTTTAGTATGTCATTTTCAATTTTGGGATATATTTTGCAATTTTATTTTTTATTTTATCATTTAATTAACTAATTTTAATTTGGCAGAAATAACCTTTCATAATCTCATTCTTTTTAATGGAAGCTTGTCGACTTCCAGCGACACCAGAAAGTTAAGAAAAGTTTTACTTTATGCAAATGATGAGCGATTTTCAGGAGCGATGACCAATTTGTTTATGACAACTAGATTTAGAAAGGCCTCATTAAAAGAGACGGGCAACACACAGCGAGAAAGTCGCTGGCGTTCTGAACTAGGGGTAAGGTTGTATCGCTTTTTCCCAAAGGTTTATTTGTGGCAGGGGGATGGGTGTATAATGGGTAACAAAATGTGGTCTATGTGTATGTCTATGTATATATGTATATATATATATATATATATATATATATATATATATATATATATATATATATATATATATATATATATATATATATATATATATATATATATATATATATATATATAAAAACAAACTCTTGTTTTGAACGTGATAAATCGTGATTAATCTTTTGACAGCCCTAGTTACCATGCTTCAGAGTCACAGCAGAGCGCGGCGACTGATGCCACTGCTTTGTGTACAAAACTGTCACGAGTGAAAAATGCACTGTGCAAAAATCTGTTCATGGTGGTCGGTTTTGATTTTGTAGCGGGCTGCCACAAATAAATGAATATTTGGGAAATGTTTATTTTTGTCTTTTACCAAAAATGCTGAACATCAGTAGAAAGGCTGTTGGTCTTTCAGACATAAATTTATTACATACTGATCCCAGTCGCTTTGAGTTTGCTGTTGTAGATAAAACCCTGTCTGTCTGTCTCTCTGTCTTGTCTGTCTGTCAGTCTTTGGATGTGTTGTTGTCTCAGGTGTGTGAAATTGTACAGAAGCACAATGAGGAGTGTGTGTTAGAGGCCTGTGTGCGTGTGTTGTCTACCTTGTCAAGTCACTGTTACACGTTCTGTGGTCGCGCTGAGAGAGCCGTCAGTCAGCTTCTTGATTCTACAGTGGAGAAATTTACTGCGAATCTCAGTGAAATACTACAGGTACACACATACACACCTTTATATCATGTAGACATTAAACATTTGACCTATAATTGATCTTATGATTAGAGGAAACAATAAAAACACTCACACTTTAGCGATTTGTTATATATCATTTCATGTAACTCTGTTGACCCAAAGTGCTGTACAATAAATCTATAATCAAGACAAAGAAACACATGACACCACACAGCAAATATTATGCCTCACTGGATGATATTGAAAGGTGTTTTTAACAGATACTTAAGACTTGATTAAAAGAAGACAGATCTGATAGAAACAGATAAATTGTCTCATAGACTAGAATCAGCAATGGCAAAGGATCGATCACACAAACGTTACACAGAGGTCATGTGTTTTGTTTAGGGTTCAGCTGATGAAGATGATATCTACAGCGCTGCATCATCTCTGAATGTTCTTGCGGTATTCAGCAGGTATGTTTTGTATATGTGTGCGTACGTGTGTGTTATGGGGCGAACACACCAAACGTGAATTTAACGATTTGTGCGAGTAGATTACATACAAACTCAATGCAAATAGACGCAAACATTATAGAATATTTTTTCTTTTAAAATTAAGTGTTGTGGTGGTCTAATTTATATTTTTCTTAAATACCAACTTTTGCAGGTTTTTTTAATGGGATACGTAAGCGTATGATACAACAGTGTAAAGTTTGTCTACAGCATGCAGTTTAGCTCATATGCGTGTGTGTGGTTGTGCATGTGTGTGTGTGTATGTGTGTACATCAGTGCCAGTGATGTGACCGGAAGAAACCTGTTTGAGTTCTCCTTTCAGCTTCTAAAGTTTGGAATAGAGTCAGGAGAAATTGACAAGAAGGTTAATCCACACACCCACACACAGAGGCATTTTGATTTGTGTTCGCAAGGACCTCTCATAATCTAAAACAGCAGTTTTATACTTAAGACGCATTTCCGTTGTACACGACATTCAGTAAACAATAAACACAAATTACTGTTATTATTCTTCAGTGCCAAAAAAGTCCATATTTACCTGCTGCTTATTCGAACATGCATTAGCAGCACAAATGTTGTGGGTTTGATCACCAGAGATAACACATACTGATAAATAAAACTCTATATCATAAATGCACCATGCAAGTCACTTAAAATTTACATATACGTAAATGTAATGTGTCAGAACTTAAATAATCTTTACACACGTGTGTTTGTGTAGCTGATGGTGCCAGCCCTTAAATGTGCAGTTTTTGATCTGCTTTGGAAAGGAAGAAACATCACACAACTCCACAAAGTAAACAAGGTACATCCACTCTACTGAAAAATCCAGCTAAGACCAGCATAAGCTGGTGAGCTGGTTTTAGGTGGTCCCCAGCTTGGTTTTAGCTGGTTTTGCTGGTTTTGCTGGTGTAGGAAGCTGGTTTTGCTGGTGTAGCAAGCTGGTCCAGGTGTGTTTTGGTCACATTTTAAGCTGGTCTAGCTGGACTTAGCTGGTCATGCTGGAATACCAGCTGGCCCACCAGCATGACCAGCTTTGTCAGGCTGGGAGGACCAGCGGTAACCACCTTAAACTAGCTAAAACCAGCTACCAGCTTATGCTGGTTTTAGCTGGATTTTTCAGTAGGGCACTCTTCTGTCATACTAATTTTATCGTACTATCAGTTTTTAAGATGATTTATTGGCATGATTAACATACAGTATGATCAATGCAACTTTTACAAAATGAAAAGATTTAACTAAAGCTTCATTGCCCTGATTTTGAGCTTTGACCTAAACGCTTAACTGCATCCAGTACCTAGAGTATCAAAGTGAATCTATCTCTCTATCTCTCTCTCTCTCTCTCTGTTTCAGCTTGAAATGACGCATCTGTTGAAATGTATTGACTCATTCTGCATTGTGTGTCAGAGTTACCTGTCTATAGCTGAGAGTCACATCAGAAATCAGGTATGTCTGATTACTCTGGCCATGTCTTGCATGTTGAGTTGTTTAAAGACTGTTTCAGTGGCAATAGCATAAACAAATGGCTCAAGCTTAATGTTAGCAGATCCTTAAATTATTGCCTGACTGCCAAATCCGCACAGCGGCGATCCATGTCTCCACTTGTCTTTTTGAAACCAAAACATTTTTATTTTACACAAGATATTTGTTCCAGAGGTCTATACGCTAAAGAAGGGGTTTTCAAACTTTTGGACAGCTGAAACAAGCACATTTGCATGTTAAACTTACAAAATATATATTTCAAAATGAGTTTACATCCATTTTAAAAATAATCAGTGGTATTAGGGCTGCACGATGAATTGCATGCGTTTGTCATGCGCATTTCGTCAGTAAAGCTGATTCCTTTATTAGTAGTAATTTCCCATCACTTGCTTAGAGATGGCACGGCATTTACTATACAAAGCCTTAGTTCACTGACAATCGGGGCAATTTCGCCTTCATTATTGCATACATATTGCCTATGATAATGAATGCGATATGGCCCAGCTCATCCTGAAGGTGAAAAACGATCTTGTAATGTCAGCAAAATCTTGCAGGGTGTCGCGTCAAACCCGAGAAAATACATCTTGTTTTTTGTCATGAAACACATGGACACATGCACACTGGACTATAAAATTGCATTTCATCCGCGTAATATGTCTTAAATTTCATTCATAATGGTTTTAAAAAGGGTCATAAAAAGTCTTAAATTTGACTTCCTGTTAAATGTAAGCTCATCTGGTGTTTCTCTGGACTGTTTTGTGTGTCTGCAGGCATTTGTGTGTTTGTGTGATGTGCTGCTTGTGTTTGGAAGATTGTCTGAAGGAGGAAGTTCCCAGCTGAATTGCTACAGACCTGATGAGACTCTCGTAGCAGAAATGGTGTCTTTTCTCATGGACTACGTCTTCAATGATGATCCTGAAGATGACCTCAATGGTAAATCAAGGCTTATAAATATATAAATGGAGACTTTTGATTGCAGTAAAAATAATTTTTAAATGCTTTCTAGGTTAAATACATGGACAATCTCTATGTATTTTTAGAAGACAGGTTTAGCATGATCCTACGACCTACACCTACATAAAATAATGTACTGATCAACACAACATGTCGCTAAAAGTTAAAGACGTAAGGTTTATGCACAAAAACATAAAGACACAGCTGAGCTTAACATTGCAATAGTCATGATTAGGGCTGTGCAAAAATATCAATACAGCTAACTATCGTGATAGTTAGCTGTGTAAGAAAAAATGAGGAGGACGTAGAAATCTTGATGAAAGTAGTTTATTGTGGTAGCAGTTACAAAGCACGTCATACTTTGGGTTCAGCGAAGTCAGATTGAACCCTGAGCAAAGTCAGTCTTTATAGTTTCAAACCTGTTTTCCCACCCCTAATGCTAATGAAGTATCCCTTTAAATGTAATTTAAGACTAATACTACAAATGACCTCTATATCTCCCACTGTGCCCAAATCTGTCATTGTAGTATCCAACTGTGTGCTCAACCAAGTGGTCAGATAATGTTTAGATAGATGTCTTTTATTATCATGAACCCTCTTTGATCTGTGTTGGTTCAAGAAGTCTCACATTGCTCCCATACTACTATTAAGAAAGTATTACTTCAGGTTATATTATTGTATTGCTTGAACTGAGATTACCATTTATGATTATCAAGCCTTTTGGAGGGATGAGCTTTATTCAACAGCATAATTGAAGTGGAATCTTTGTCAAGGCTGACTATAAATTCTTACAGTCCCCCGTTTGATGCTCTTGGCAGAGAAGCATCACATCCACTCCATTCATAAAGATTACACCTCCCATTAATATTAGGGCAGGTGCCCAGTGGCGGCAATACCCTGGCTTAGGTTGTCCCCCATCTGGCCACTGGAGAATCTTACCCGTCATTGGGTCATCACCTCATGCACACTGGTTATCGCTCCATCCCATTAGGCAAGATTATCATAAGGTCTCTCCTAAAATTTGGCAATATGAAACAAACATTTCTTTGATTTGGGAGAGAAATATTCAAGAACCATCACAGCCAACGGGAACGTCCTAAGGTGATCATTGAAGTATCTGCAATCTGGCGTCTTAATAGAGAACACATACAGCATAGCATAATACATTGACAAACAATGAGTAAGATATACACACTGTTTTGAAGGTTACATCCCAAAGTAAATCTGAATATGTAATAGCTAAGTCCCCATTACCCTATCTTTCTCATTAAGATCAATGACATTAACACATTGTCTAATACTGGCAATATTAGGATAGTATTTGTCAGGTCACATTCACATATACAAGGTGTAGTAACACAATTTCTCTCATCTGTGACTATTATCCTTGAGAAATGATTCTGCATATGAGTGAGTTTAACTTTACAAGCATCAAAGTCTGTTTCTGGTGCTTCAATAGTTGTTTTTCCACCATGTCACACTCACACATGAAACCAAATGGGGTTTTGTCACAACAGTCTGTGTTTATTCCCTGCCATTCTTCTGATGACAACTTTGCAGCAAATCTAGGAAGGTTCTTCATTTCTTTTAAGAGTATGTTCCTGTAATGTTCCAAGATTGTCCACCTTTAGAATTTTCTCAAACTCAAAATTTCCTTGCTCCTGGAAAATTGTTTAAAGCATAGCATACATTCATTCTAGTGTCATGTGTAGTGAGTCTTCATAATATGGTTTTCCACCTTGGTAGAAAGACTGTCCATACTCTCTGGAAATAGTTTGATTTATTTGTGCTTCTCCTATCGATTGTCCAATCTTTTTCAATTTTGAAAACAGTTCCTTAGATGAATCTTTCATAGCTATTGTTCCGATTCGTATGTCACAGGATCTTTTAGACCTGTCGTTCTGGATCTTAGCAGGTTTGGATTTCCTATTCCAGTAGTAACTCTAAAGTCCTGATTCCTCTTTCTTGAGGAAGTACCCTGGCATCACTTGTCCTGTTGGCCTTCTGGTCCAAATCGTCTTTCTCCCTAAGGTTACACATTTTAGACATCTCCATGCTTACACCTGAAACAAGAAGTATAGAAGAGGTTGCCCCCCTTTTCCCCCACAAGAACTTTTCACATTCAAAACATCAAAGTCACATATGTTTAAGCACAGAACATCAAACATCAGTAATGTTTTAAAAATATATATTTTTTTAATTATTGGCATTAAAACATTTCTTCTAAATAAATTTACATATCAATCACATTAAATCATTTTTCATGAATCTTCAATTAAATAATTTTTCATGAATCTTCAAGAATCACCCCCCTTTTGATAGTAAACATTTTTTTTTTTTTTTCTAAAATGTGCTACTATCATAAAACAATTCTCTAGTTCACATCAACATCTGCTTGTGACTGAGTTACAGTCATGTTGTTCACACGGTGATGTGTCTGGCAAGGTTTCTTCCTTCTTTCCATTCAACAGTGCTAACTGGGTTTCTAAATTGTCTATTTTCTTAAGCAAATCACAAAAGCCCGTCTGTCTTTTGTGTGAAAAGTGACACTGTCTTGCCTTGTGTCCTGTCTTTCCACATCTAAAGCAAACAACTTCCTGATCTTTCCATCTTTTCTCTGAACAATGCCTAGCAATGTGACCATCTTTTCCACATGCATGACAGACAAAGTTTCGGTATCTCTCTTTGTCTTGACAATGCCTAGCAATGTGACCGGCCTTTCCACATGCATAGCAAAGAATAACACCTGAATTTATTCCTGCAAATCTCCTTTGTCTATGATGGAAGCCATCAGTTAATCTAGAATATTCTGTTCTGCCAAAAGCAGCAACTGGATTTCTAGAATTGGCACCTTTCATTTGACTATTATTGTTGTAAAACTGTGTCATTTTAGCAATAATGTCATCATATTCAGAGAAAGGCGTTACAAACATTGATACAGCAGAATGGGTGAGCGGATCACATTTGTTAATCAAGGCAGACTTGAAAGTGACATCATTCTTAGTAATATCAGGATTGCCACTGAAAGTTTAAATATCTCCAGTAATCGTTCTGAAAACGCTGCTGGGTGCTCTCCTTTCCTCATCTGCATCTCAGATATTTTATCCCAATCAACTGATATCATACCCAAAACTTCAAGAAGTGCCTGTTTCCTCTCTGACTTATTTGCTGTTCTGTTCTTTACTTTCTGAGTTAAGGCTCCAGACAAAGTATCAGGCAGACACGTTTTTAGCACAACGCAGGCATCACCATCAGTAAAATTATATAGATCTGCATATTGTTCCAGATTCTTTAGAAAATCTAATGGATCCTGCTTGGCAGGGTCAAATTTCCCAATGTTCTTGATCACAATTTCTAGTTCAGATGGATTAAATGCTCTGACCATGGTAGAGGTCATTCGCTCTTCCCTTCCTTCACTAGCACGCATCGTTGTAGTCACATGAACTGGTGCCACTGGAAATCTCACTGTAGAGTCAGAGTACTGACTTCTGAATGACTGAGAATCTCTTTCCCATCCCTCAGCACTTTCTTCCTGCAAATCTGGCATCTCCGAAACTGGACTACACACTGTAACATCTAACAATGTCTTACTAGCATTTTTCTCAGTTGTGCCATTCATTATCATACACTGACAGGCTGTCTGTGCTTCCTCCAAACTGTTGGCCAAAATTTCCACAGATGATTTGAGCATGTCTTGGTTAGTTCTAAGCAGTGCAATCTCATTCTGCATCTCGACCTTTTCTTCTTTCCATGTTGTTTCAATAGCCTGGTAATTTTTGGTAGAAATCACCTCAACACTAAGTCGCTCATTTTCAGCTTTTAACTCATCTACTCTCTTCCTAATTATGTTGTACGAAGCAAAAACCGCTTGAAGCGCATTGGCAATCTTTCCTTTTTCATTTTTAGGCATTTTAGAAGTTTCAAACTTAAAGATAGCCCATTCGTATGGCTTATCATCAACAACATCTTCTATTCCATCAAATAATCCCTGTGAACCATGCTTGGTAATGTATTTAACAATCAGCTTTTCCATTTCAAATGTCTTAACGAATTATGTGCAATAATTCAATAGGTACAGTGGGGCAAAAAAGTATTTAGTCAGCTACCAATTGTTCAAGTTCTCACACTTAAAAAGATGAGAGAGGCCTGTAATTTTTGTCAAAGGTACACGTCAACTATGAGAGACAAAATGAGAAAAAAAATCCAGAAAATCACATTGTCTGATTTTTTAAGAATTTATTTGTAAATTATGGTGAAAAATAAGTATTTGGTCAATAACAAAAGTTTATGTCAATACTTTGTTATATACCCTTCGTTGGCAATGACAGAGATCAAACGTTTTCTGTAAGTCTCCACAAGGTTTTTACATATTGTTGCTGGTAGTTTGGCCCGTTCCTCCATGCAGATCTCCTCTAGAGCAGTGATGTTTTAGGGCTGTCGCTGGGCAACTCAGATTTTCAACTCCCTCCAAAGATTTTCTATGGGGTTGAGATCTGGAGATTGGCTAGGCCACTCCAGGACCTTGAAATTATTCTTACGAAACCACTCCTTCTTTGCCCGGGCGGTATGTTTGGGATCACTGCCATACTGAAAGATCCAGCCACGTTTCATCTTCAATGCCCTTGCTGACGAAAGGAGGTTTTGAGTCAAAATCTCACGATACATGGCCCCATTCATTCTTTCCTTAACTCGGATCAGTCGTCCTGGTCCCTTTGCAGAAAAACAGACCCAAAGCATGAGGTTTCCACCCCCATGCTTCACAGTAGGTATGGTGTTCTTTGGATGCAACTCAGCATCTTTCTCCTCCAAACACAAGAAGTTGAGTTTCTACCTAAAAGTTATGTTTTGGTTTCATCTGACCATATGACATTCTCCCACTCTTCTTCTGGATAATCCAAATGCTCTCTAGCAAACTTCAGACGGGTCCGGACATGTACTGGCTTAAGCAGGTGGACACATCTGGCACTGCAGGAATTGAGTCCCTGGCTGCATAGTGTGTAACTGATGGTAGCCTTTGTTACTTTGGTCCCAGCTCTCTGCAGGTCATTCACTAGGTTCCCCCATGTGGTTCTGGGATTTTTGCTCACCATTCTGGTGATAATTTTTACCCTACGGGATGAGATCTTGCGTGGAGCCCCAGATCGACGGACATTATCAGTGTTCTTGTATGTCTTTCATTTTCTAATAATTGCTCTCACAGTTGATTTCTTCACACCAAGCTGCTTACCTATTGCAGATTCAGTCTTCCCAGCCTGGTGCAGGTCTACAATTTTGTTTCTGTTGTCCTTTGACAGCTCTTTGGTCTTGGCCATAGTTGAGTTTGCATTCTGACTGTTTTAGGTTGTGGACAGGTGTCTTTTATACTGCTAACAAGTTCAAACAGGTGCCATTAATACAGGTAACAAGTGGAGGACAGAGGATCCTCTTAAAGAAGAAGTTACAGGTCTGTGAGAGAAAGAAATCTTGCTTTTTTGTTATTGACCAAATACTTATTTTCCACCATAAATTGCAAATAAATTCTTAAAAAATCAGACAGTGTGATTTTCTGGATTTTTTTCCTCATTTTGTCTCTCATAGTTGAGGTGTACCTATGATGAAGATTGCAGGCCTCTCTCATCTTTTTAAGTGGGAGAGCTTGCACAATTGGTGGTTGACTAGATACTTTTTTGCCCCACTGTATTTACAAATATTGTTACAGTGACTACACGTTATCTAGTTGCTTTAAGATATTCGTTAATCTGTTCGTTCATAGTTCCTGTACGTCGGACACTCATGAATTAACAACGCAATATGTCAGGCCTCTGAACCTGAAAGTTCCTGCTTCAGACATGGCCACAGTCCGTCGGGCCTTAAGTTCATCTACACAAATGCTCACATGCAGTTTAAAATATAACACTGTCACAATACGTCGGACACACCACAATGTATTATATTTTACAACAGTCTACCTAGCTGTATAGCACTTCAGGGGTAACAACAGTTATCAAGTTTAAAACACAGCTGCAATACCTCGAGCAAACTCACACTGGTTCAGGTTTTTTTTTTTTTTTAAACTTCACAGAGCTACGGTGCGTTGGGCTCTACACAACAATTTTAGTTACTTTAGGAATTCTTTTGTTATAATTCTGCAACCACACTACGTTTGGTTAATTCAATTACTTTAGAATCTTAACAGAAATTATAACAATTCCAAATCAAGTTTCTTTTAACTTGAAAGTCTCACTACTTTGGAGCTCACACTCCTTTGGGCCTAAACCTTTGCTACACCAATACTCACAAATAGATTAAAATATAACACTGTCACAGTACATCGGACAAAACCACACTACGTCGGGCTTCTGTGTTATATTTTAAAACTATCTAGCCACAGTACTTCGGGCTTACAACACTATATACCACATTTAAAACTCTGCTACAGTACGTCGAGCAAAACCACACTGCTTCGGGTTTTTAGTTTTAAACTTTACAGAGCCACCGTGCGTCGGGCTCTCACTACAAGAAGTTTCAGTTACTTTAGAAACTCTTTTGTTATAATTCTGCCACCACACTACGTCGGGTTGATTCAGTTACTTTAGAATCTTAACAGAAATTATAACAACACAACACCACGTTTCAGTTACTTTAGAAACACACAAACTTAAACACTTCAATTACGTTAGAAACAAAAATTCCAATACAACTGCCACCACACTGCGTCGGGTTAATTCAGTTTCATTAGAATCTCAAACAGAATTGTATAAAATAGGCTTAAGAACTCCTCCTGCAAAATTAAACAAACTAAATTCCTTCCTCTCCTTGCAATTTTCTTTTCTAGATTTTTTTAAACAAGGGGGTTCCCAAATCAAAAAAACAGCATTAAAGAAGAAAAGTCAGTCTTTCTTACCTTTCCCTGCTTTTTTTTTTTTGGAAATCCCTCGCTGCTTGGCTCGCCAGTGTAAGAAAAAATGAGGAGGACGTAGAAATCTTGATGAAAGTAGTTTATTGTGGTAGCAGTTACAAAGCACGTCATACTTTGGGTTCAGCGAAGTCAGATTGAACCCTGAGCAAAGTCAGTCTTAACACTTTATAGTTTCAAACCTGTTTTCTTACCCCTAATGCTAATGAAGTATCCCTTTAAATGTAATTTAAGACTAATACTACAAATGACCTCTATATCTCCCACTGTGCCCAAATCCGTCATTGTAGTATCCAACTGCGTGCTCAACCAAGTGGTCAGATAATGTTTAGATAGATGTCTTTTATTATCATGAACCCTCTTTGATCTGTGTTGGTTCAAGAAGTCTCACATTTGCTCCCATACTACTATTAAGAAAGTATTACTTCAGGTTATATTATTGTATTGCTTGAACTGAGATTACCATTTATGATTATCAAGCCTTTTGGAGGGATGAGCTTTATTCAACAGCATAATTGAAGTGGAATCTTTGTCAAGGCTGACTATAAATTCTTACAGCTGTATCGATAGTGTATCTGTATTTCGATCTCTACTCTCGATATTTTGAAAACCATCAAATCCCTCTGTGTGCCTCAAACGACCTCCTCCGCCGCTGCTGTTTTCGTCACTGTCCAGTTGTCTGCCATATACGGCCATTCGGCCAATTTCTCAGAAGCTAGAGGGAGTGAGAAAATGGCAGAAAATTTAAAAACACCTGCAGCTTTCAAACAGCTCTATTTTTTTACCTTTTTGATAAAAAAAGAAAAAGTATTGCAATGTATCGCAACATGAAACGTATTGTATTGTGTCGTGATACATTGTATCACGTCCCATGTATTGTGATACGTATCGTATCGGGAGGCCCTTGCCAATACCCAGCCCTAGTCATGATGAATATTCAGTATTACTGTAAATACAGGCCAGGCTTACGTTTATGTAAATGGAAAAAAAAGTCATTCGTAATTTAGTTTCTATTCACAATACTTTTGTGCCAATAGACGATACTATTGTATATCGATGACCGTCAGACATATGTCCGAAAGCGGGCTTTCATGACGATAGTTGGTGATATTTATTATTATTATGATCATAGTTTCACATTAACATATGCAAGGGTTTGTGGGCTTCACTTTGCGCAAGAGAGTTTGTAACGTGCGCAGACTCCTTCTTGCACACACTTGCGGTTTGTTTACAGTTTTGCCACACCTTTCTTTACAGATCTGTGTTTGTTTTATATTATAATGAATATGCTGGTAAAGTGTGAGTTGCATGATTTCAGTGTAGTTGGTGATGATGTTTTCATCGTCTTTCTCTTTTGCAGACGAGATGAAGATCTCAGCGTTGATGCAGAAGAGGAATCAGTTGGCTGGTTATTGTAAACTGGTCATATATGGAGTTCTGGAGCTCAGAGCTCTTACCGACGTCCTAAGATACTACAATAAGGTGACTTTATGTCTGGGGTGTTGGGGGGTATGTACGTCTCTTTGTGCTTGTTGTGGTACTAAGTTTGTGTGTGTTTGTTAGTATTACAGTGAATTTGGTGACGTCATCAAAGAGACCCTCAGCAAATCAAAGACCATCAGCTCTGTGGAAAGTGCCAAGACTGTGTGTTTGTGTCTGCAGCAGGTGTGTGTGTGTTTGTGTGCAGCAGGTGTATGCGCCTATGTGTGTTTGTGTTTGTATTCATGTGTGTTTGTGTCTGCAGCAGCTCTTCTCCAGCTTGGATCAGGACCGTCATGATGAGGAGTTAACAGAGATCAGATTTCTAGCAAAGAAACTGGCCATGAACTTCAGCATCAACCTGCGACTCATCCGCAAACCCCTGCTGGCTTTACACCAGTTAGTATTCACCTTTCTCTTTATAGCGTTCAGTATTTATCCTTCCAGCCATGTCTCATTCTCTCTATTCTGTCTATGTGTTTGTGTAGAGATGGCATTCGGTTCGCTAGTCATGGGCTTGAGCAGGACAACCCAATCAATCTGAGCTTTTTGGAAATACTCAGTGAGTTCAGCTTCAAACTCCTGCAGCCAGAACGCAAGCAGCTGTGAGTATCACAGGTTGTCTTTGTAGTAATACTTTATTCACAAGATGTGATCATTCATCTGGTCATATGATCTCAGTGCAAGAGAGATGTATCACACTTTTGTAATGTATGTCAGGGATACAGCAAAGAACTGCACAAAACAAAACAAAGTTCATAAAAACACATTTTATTAGCAAAGTTTACACATGAGTTCTCTACAACACATTCCTAAAATCTGTAAATTTGTAGTCATATTTACATATAGCCGAGAGATGCAATCGTGTTCATTTTAATGGAAGCGTGGCGAATTCCGGAGACACGACCGAAAGTGACCGTTGGCGACCGGATAGACATGTCAAACGACACAAGAAAATTAAGAAAAGTTTAACTTTATGCAAATATGAGCGATTTAAGGGAGCAACTACCAATGGGAGCAAAACAGTAGAGTTCACGTCATCCTTCACTCATCAGTTACTGGAGTGAATGGTACTGGTTTGTTTATGACAACCAAATTTATAAACGCCTCATCAAAAGAGATGAACGACACACAGCAAGAAAGTCGCTTGTGGTCTGAACGAGCCATTCGATTTTGACATCACTTAGGCAGTGTCAAACAATGTCTGCCCCATACGACTTTGTGCTCAAACTAGAATTAAGGAGCTCAGTATTTTCACTTTAATGGCAACGAAAAGGTTATTAGTCAGTAATTGAAATGCCCTATTTTCACAAATGTCACTTTTGTAATTTCATTAATATTTAACAAATATCTAGTCTTTAGCTACAAAACCCTCTAAGTGCAAATCTCCACTTCTTAAAAAGAACACTTTTTTGGAGAAGACAGTAAATAGTTGCAAAACCACTAAAGATGAAACTACAAACATTGCAAATGATGAAAGTCCAAAGATAAAAAATAAACCCAAGTTTGAATGTAAAACGTGGTCATTTTGCATGCCTTTTGTACTTCCAATTCTTGTACTTTCAATTCTTCCAAATCTTCTGTGCACTTAGAGGGCTTTGTTTAGGGCGGTACTAAATAAAAGCAGGCGGCAAGGTATATGATAACTTATTTCCTAACATTTTGATTGTGCAAGGGGTGTGTAAACTTAAAACTGAAATCAACTGTATACCTTCTTTCCGTCTCTCTTTCTTTCTGTAGGTTGGTGTATCTGCAGCGTGTGTGCGCTCGTGTTGCGGAGAGTGAATTTGTAAAGATGTATGAAAGATCTCTGAAAGGCTCACGAGGAACTCCGGCACAAACAACTTCTACAGCAAAACCCAGCAGTAAACGCAGACGCACACAGAGTCAGTGTTATTATTGTTATGTATTTTTTACGTGTGTGGTTGTTTTTATTCTGGGTCGAGATGTTTAATGTGCTTTGTGTCTGTCTGTGCAGGTTTGAGCAGTAGTTTGGAAAGTCCACCTGAGACGTCACACTCACGCTCCAATGACACAGATGATGAGTTCACACAGCGGTATGACCAGGGCTCAGTTTTATCCCAACTGGATTTGTGTATAATGTAAAAATTATCATGCAAATGAAATATAAAAATTATATAGGGATTATAATTAACAAAACTATAAATAACAGCACTGCTTTCTTTATCAACCTGAGAAAAAGTCTGTGCATGCACGCAGGAAACATCGCACACATCTTATCGGGTTGTGCATACATACAGATGTGGCCCTTAAAAATGCGCGTCTCTGAGAGCAGAATGCCGCGAGGACTTCCGAAATTCTGCGAGATCCCGCAGAAGGGGGGTTCGGTGGGGGATGCAGGAAATACAAAAACCTGTAGATGGCAGTCGTGTTTCATGTAGGCCATACTGACGACAATTTGTGTGCTTGACTTCATGCTGAGCGTATACTCTATGATATTGAAGTAACATGACATGGATTTTCTGTGTTTAGGAGATACTCTTTGATGCCATACAAATGCAGGCTTTTTTGGCAAACCTTTCGTTGGCGAAGTTTTCTTTGCCAGTTACATAAACAGTGACATATTCTTCATAAAATTTCGACTCAAACGCGCATCATTTGTCTTATTTTTTTTCCGTGTACTTACAGTAGAAGAGACGTGATATATGATAACTGTCTTATAACAAAATAACTCGCGAAGACCTTTGAAGAGACCGAGCGCATTTACGCAATATCATTAACTAATTTATCTAATTTTACATTTAGTTCATTTTTGCATCTGAACGTTTAATAGCTTTAACATGGTTGTGTTGCGCTTTTCTGCATTACTGAACAGTAGGAATATAAGTAGAAATATAAGAAAATATAAGTTAAGCGTGTTGTGTGTATTTCCTAATTATAAGCCTTTGGGAAATTGCACCAAATCTAAACGTGCATAAAAACATGAACATGTCATTTAAATAAGCGAAAAATCTTTTTTATGAGCTCAAAATTTTGAATATAATGTGCTATTGCAAAAAATTGCCCATCTCTAATGCGAATATTCATCTTTAAAGTTGAAGAAACCAAAAAGTAATGTACTGATAAGCATTCGTCAAACATAAATAAATAAATATATATTTATTAGGGATGTGCCCGAAGCAGAATACGTTATTCGCAAGGGCACGGATAATGGCTTTAAAACGAATAACGAATTCATCCGAATAACAGAAAAAATATTCGGCCAGACATCATAACGTGTTTACTGGAACAGCTAAATTATAAAGCCCTTTAAGCACGTATAATATGTGTGTGAAGTGAATGAGTGTAATCTATAAAATTACATAAATGACATTTTCTGCGCGTCCCTTATTTAGAAACGCGAGATGTTTTGGAATTAGTTTTAAAACGCTGCTAATATCAAACGTCTTTTAATCCAACTGTTAAAAACTACCCTTTTAGTTTATTTTATTTTATTTAATTACACAAGACCAGAACCCCTTGATAAAATGCTGCACTCTGATAATAAAATATTCGTTAATAACTCCGTGTCTCTATGACTTCGGTCCTCTTTTAATTACTTCAAGTTAAAGCCAGCTTCATTGTCAAGGTGAATATAAAATTAACAAGTAAATAGATAAAAATATGAAAATGTAACATTTTAAAAGCAAAATTTATACTGAAGATTATTATGACATGAATTGCAATTAACATAAAAAGTTAGATAAATTGTAATTGTAAATAACAACTGAAACATTTATATTACATCTTTCTAATTACCTTATTGTTTAAAATCATTTTGCTTGTTTTGAACTAAGTCAAAACTGACTTTAAATAAAAGAGCTGTTATTTGAAATTATAAACGAATATCTGATTATTTATTAATTTAGATGAAGATTAATGAGAAAGTTTTTTTAAACAATTCGTTCTGTTCGCGCAAACGCTGTATGGACATATTTAATAATGAGCTTAACAAGTTTGTTGTAATGCTTAATATGCTTTCGTAAATTCTATTCTGTCAGTGCAGGTACTTGCGTGTCTGTGCGTTGCGTTTCGGATCTGTCAGTCAGCGCGAGTCTTGTTGATCTTAATAACTTTTTAACATAAATCAGTCCCGAACTTTATCTCTGTTAATAACTATTTAAACATCAAGCAAGTCCTGCATTTTATTTTCAAATTCCTGCATGTTTTTAAACCGAAACCAAGATGTCAGACATGACATGCATCTTAGTATTAATCATTTCACTCTCAGAAAACGTATTAGATGTTTAATTAATAGAGTACTTGAAAACATCCCACTCATTTAGACAGAATGGGTCATATATGTAATGTGCTGAAAGACACAATAAACGCTTAAAGCGCTCTCAAATTCAACGCACATAGGCACAAGCTGTATGAGGCTTTGAAAATGAGAAGTTTGTTTTCCATGGCTATTATTGAGAATCAAGTTATTTGTCTTTTTGATTAAAAAAAGTAATATTATTTTTAATAAATATTTACAGTTATTTAAGTTAATTATAATAAAAGCAAAAATTCATTTAAAATTGTAAAACAAATTTAATGCTAACTTTACTTACAAATTCAGAAAATATTTTTACAGTGAATAAATAAAACGACATGAAGGAAGTTAATTCCAAAATGTAATTATTGCACATGGTTAAGCTGCTAGTTTTAGCAGCTACCAGTGACAATTAAAAACCACCCACCCCCAGGTCTGCCAATTCTTTGCCAACCCCCAATGCTATAACAAAGGAACTGCAAGAGAATCAAAAGAAAACCGGTTTTTCAAGTATTCACCAGCGTGTGGCGTTTTATTTCTCACCCTTGCAGTTCCTTTGTTTAAATGCAAATCTAGGCCTACTACATGCGCTGTAAGTTATTTTAAATGAATGTTTATAACTTATAAAATTAAGTGGATATCGGGTAACGTAATTTGATATATGTTGATATAACCTGGGCTGCGTTTCCCGACAACGTTCTCTCTTAGCGCGCTACGAAGACTCTTAAGTTAAACCTTAACTACAGGTTTACCTTTTCTAGGCGTGTTTCCCGAACTGTACCTTAGCGGGTTTCTTAAGGTATACTTTCTTACGTACGACGTTACCAGGTGCTGTCCATGGCGATGGTGCTGAATAGGTTGATATCGATTGCTCGACAATCAATTGTTCACTTTATGTAATAGGTACTTCGCTGCTTTATCAGATAGCGGTGTTATTTATTAAACAAACATTTCAGAAATAGTTCAAGTTACATTTATTAGGAATATCTGGTAAAAATATTTCAAATTGCAAACAACTAAATATAAACCTTGTATATTTTATTTTATATCAAACCCGTGCAAAACTCGCAACTTCATGTCCAAAAGTATAATGCATAAACTGCTCCAATGCATCCATTATTCCTTCACTTTAAAGGATAATTTATATTAGGGGTTCCCAATAAATGCATTGCACAGGGGAATAAGGTGGGTCGTGCAAGTCACCTGGCTTGGCATTACACTTAAAATATAGAAAAACAAATTGTTGTTCATTAGTTCACGCGTTTATGTGTTTGGACACTAGATGCGCAAGCAGCGCGTTTACAATGCGGATAACGCTTAATGGACGCATTTCTGGAGCCGCGCCTGTCTGTTTACCTTAAATATAACATAAAATATATATTATATGATATATAAATATATAGTATGATTGTTTTAGGTTTAAGCTTTGATTAGTTTTAATGTGGAAAATTTATTGACCTTATACAAGCAATTATCAAGTGGAGCATTTTCTTTTTAATGTTTATAAAGAATATGGCATGCAGTTGCCTCAAAGTTATAAAACATTAAAAAAACTTTGATGCAAAGTCGAATTAACATCAATAATAATATTTAGGAAAATCAACAATTATGATTTCGTGATGAATGTGCTCCGTGGCATGCAATTTTTTAACTTGATTTGTTTTATTTGCAGCTAAAATAGCCGGTAAACTAAAGATTTAACGGATATGAAATGCACAAATAAAATAGTAAGATTCGCTGTATAGCTGCCTGCCATAGTTTCACCAACTCCTCCACCCAAAATCTTTTTTTAATAGTTTCTTTAGCCTGTAATAATAGTTCACAGCTGATGTTCCTTTGGAAAAAAATATTACAAATCTAACAACCATCAGTGTAATAATGTCTAATTATGTGAATGTTTTATTCTTTAAATAAATAAAAAATGCCTAATTTAACACGGAGTGTACTTCAACTTTTTTTAAACAGATATTTAGTTATATAGACTGCAATCTACACAAGCTTATCACAGTCATGGCCCCTAGCGGAGTCAAGTGGGATAAGGTATAGCTAAGAGTGCTCCAGACCAACCTTCCGAACGAACGACTTACAGAAGAGATACGTAACTAAGAACGTTTCGGGAAACACGTATTAACGATAAGGTACAGCTTAAGGTACAACTTAAGAACGACGTAGAGCTAGGAAGGTTTCGGGGAACGCAGCCCTGGGCTCTCAAGTCCCACGCATTCGCCATGAGACACGCGCATTTCTGTGAGTTCACGGTCACACGCCAAACCGTGTAAGCTATTTCTCACACTGAGAAGTAAAATAGAACTTTTCCTAATAAAGGATGTGCTGGTATACACAGAGCATTCCTGTCGAGTTTAGCAGTATGGTTCTTAGGTGTGGTCAACTTTACGCAGCGCCGCAAGAGCCGACAAGCAGATGACATCAGAATACCGCGAGAAATAAGGCAGAGGAGGTTGGTTTCAATCGCTCTCGCGGTACTCTGATGTCATCCACTCATGTTTGAGTCTGTATCAGATAAAAATACAGATTTTGAGGAACAAGTTATTGTTTGGAGATTGTCAATGGACGTTTCTTAGTGGTAAGTTTGTTTTTTCAGTATGGACCAAAACGCCAAATGCATAAAATAAAAATGAAGTAATATTGTAATGTCTTGGCATGATATTTTTTCTAAAATGTTTAAAAATGAACAAATCAGTTGTGCGAAACTACACAGATATATATTTTTTTAATGAAACATATTCAGTGGTTTCAGTGCCTCAGTGACTCATGGTGGGGTTGAACCGCTGGTTCAGTTTACCCCATTCACTTTGCCCCACAGCCACCATTTTGGGAAAACTGCCTAGTTTAGTAATTCAGGCTAATCTTTAGCTAAATCATTCACATGATTTTATACATTAGCCTATCACCAATATTTATGGTATAAATAATTAGACCTGAAAAAAATCTATTTTGACATAACGACCTGGTATGTATACATTTTACTTTAATCATAACTCTTTAATTTTTCCTTCTCTTTGACATAGCCAAACAGAAATTATGGTTGCTACCTGTATTTGTGGTCACACGGCTACAAATCTGGTTGCCTAGATAAAGGGGGTGGGTTAACTTACCCACTGGCTTATTTTGACCCACTCTCCCCTACTTGGTTTGAGAAACGGCCATTGTTTACAGAAGCCTGAGCGCGAGCTACAAACTACAGAGCGAGTGCGCGGGTGCACAATGGTGAAAGAGCAACACACGATGTAAATAACTAAACCAGTGTTCGCAGTACAGACACTTTATATTTTAGCGTACTGCGTACCTTCACTTTCTTTTGCGTGCCACCACTTCTCATGTTGCTGGTACTCTGCTGTAAAGAGTCAAAGGCCGTTTCTATGAGGCGCTGCGCAGACAGTTCGGCACCGAAGACATCAAAGTACCGCGAGAGCAAGTCGAAATGTTACAAATGGTCCGACTTTACCTTTGCTCTCGCAGTACTCTGATGTCATAAGCCAACCAGTCAGCGCCGCACCATTTAAAGTCGAACACACAAAGCGTCAAGGTCTGGGCCCGGTTTCCCAATAGCATCGTAAGGCTAAGTAGATCGTAAAAACGATTGTACGAATCATCTTAGAATTACGGACCGTTTCGCAAAAGCTTCATAACTTAGCACTTGAAAATCAGTGCTAATCCGGAGTAGTCGTTAATAGAGTTACAAGGTCACCTGCAGGACAACCAACAAATTGCACTCCAGCAATGACGATAATGTAATGTTTTAAATGTATATTTATTTATTTATTGGGTTCTTCATTGTTTATTTGTTTAAATTACTTTAATATAATATATTTAAAATTAAAATGAGAAATCAAATTTAAATGACTAAACATAAATTAATAAAGAAGTAAAACATATTTGGTAAATTTTGGTAAAAGTTGGTACTAGCAAATTGATAAATGGTTCCTACCAATTTGCTTCTATAATTAATCTACAGTAAAAATAATTGTTTTGAAGTGAAATGGCATCTGATTAAGGAAACCAAATAATATGTACGGTACAATGCAATAATCCATAATAATAAAAAACATAGATAATAAAAACAAATAATAATAATAATCTAAACTATTTCATAAAATGCAGAATGCATTTCGCAGTGGGAGAAGTCCTAACTAAATACGGAAAATAATATTTCATTAGGCACAAATTTTTAAAACATTTAAATAATTTTAAACCAATAATTGTTTAATGACTAAACTTTATAATATTTACTCATTAAACAATAATGGAAAATATTATAAAAAAAACATTAGTGCACATCGGCTGAAGATCATTAGCCTAAACAAGCTTCTGCTACAAATTCGAGTCATTCTATAGGTGACATTTCAGCACTTGACAAAACGGATAGCGACTCGTAAGTAGCACTTAAAACTCAGCTGCGAGCGATCGTTTAACGTGCATCTTTGGGAAACGTACGTACATGAACAACGAATGTTCGTTATGTAGCTCGTAGAAACCGCTCTTAAGTGCTAAGTTCAATCGTTATCGGGAAACCCAGCTCTGGAGGAAAAGCATATGCCCGGAACCCACGCACGCAGATACCCTCAGAAAACGGCAGATTCATTAACCCTCACCCACGTGTGCATGTTTGTAAGTAGTAGAAGCCAGCGTGATGTTTGCTTTGACAGTTTTTAATAAAAATATTTAAAAAAAATCGATTGATATTTGACGTCTATTAACAATAATATATTTATATACTATATACTTATATGCAGGCACGTGCACACATAGACATCAAAGGGGGCTTGAGCACCTGCCCTTTTTATTCCTGGAGAGAAAGTGCCCTTTTTTTCTGGGGTGCTTTTAAAAAATAATAATAATATGATCTTTATTCATATAACAACTGATGTCTGTCTGTTTCTTGTGTTTTTTAATTGTTGCTTATTTAATTTAACATGAATTTATTCAGAAATCATTTAAATGAGATTTAAACTCTTATATAAAGAAAAATAGCGCTATTTGTGGCACACAAACGGTTAACAGATGAGTCCCGCCTCCAAAATTCAAATCGCTAATATGATTGGCTTTACTTTTCCTTAGTCCCGCCTCTCTAACTTACTTCGCTTTTGATTGGTTTGTCTACACTCGTGCTGCATCATTCGCGCTTCAAGCACCAAAGCTCAGCCCGAACGAGACGCGATCATGTGCATGATTATGCAGGCAGGCTACCGGTAAGTGTGTGAGGAAAGCATTCTTATATTAACAGTTTTATGCAATTTGGGACACGTTTTACACATACCGATTCAGGGACATTGTTTTCCATGGCAATCCCATATTAACCTGAAGAGTTGCAAACTTGTAACAGTGTAGTGTATGTAGTTTAAACAAACAGACTGCTCATAAAATAATAAAGCACAAACAATAAAAGAATTGCTAACTGCAGTAGTAAGCTTTTTTGTTTGCGTTTTTTGTAATGGCTGTTAAATAAGTATGTGTTATACTGGAGTGCTGGAGTAGATTGGGAAGAAATCTGATGGTTCAGTATTTTACTTGCCCAGTCTGAATTTTCACTGACATCACAAAAAGGTAAAATATAAAATACAAATAAAATAGGCCTAATCAATATTTGTTGTTTCTGACATGTGTAACCCTAATACATTTGAAACCTAAGATTAAAGGTGCAATAGGATGTGTTGTCATAATATGTTAAATTGTTCTTTGACAATTACATAGAAGGTATGTTGCTTTATTAAGTGCAAAAATTATCCAGAAACGTTTTTACATGTCTGTTTACAACCCTAGAATTTGTCATTTGAATGAAATGGTCTATTTTTGCCCTATTTGAAAGGGATATGAATAATAATGTTGAGCTCTGCTCTGATTGCTCTGCTCTGAGGCTCATGCCAGAAGCTCATATTAGTAAACAGACCTTATATTTTGAGCCCTTATCAGACAAAAATACATTTTGAGTAACAACTAACAACTAATCAGCTAAACGCTAGCATATGATATAGCATTTATTGGCATGTAGTGCTAACTCAGCAGTCACAACTTTGTTTTTAACATTTTAACAAATTTGTAATTAATGTGTAATTTAATGTTTTCAAAACATGCACATTGTGTAATGGTTTCCTTTGCTGCTCTATAAATCTAGACTACTAAGGAGACCATTGTGTCTGTGTGAACAACTGATTATTTTGTAGACATCTTTTGAAAATTAAACAATTGCGTGAGTTTGAACTTTTTTGAACTTTTTAAATACTTTTTTTAAAAAGGAAGTCAGAATTGCGTTAATATATATTAGGGCTGTCAAAAGATTAATCGCGATTAATCGCATCCAAAATAAAAGTTTGTGTTTACATAACGTATGTGTGTGTACTGTGTCTAAATATTATGTATATATAAATACCGACACATTCAGGTATATATTTAAGAAATATTTGCATTTAAATACTGTATATACATTTATATAATTTATATTATATATGAATATAAATATTTTATATATAAATATAATCAATTTTTCTTAAATATATACATAATTGGGTGTGTTTTTATATATGAATAATAATTATACACCGTACACACACATTTGTTATGTTAACACAAACTTTTATTTTGGATGCGATTAATCGCGATTAATCTTTTGACAGCCCTAATATATATCCTTTTTGTTTAAAAAAAGAAAAAATATACATAATTATGAGAAGTGCCCTTTATTTCACTTGAGCCCCTGCCCCTCAAAATGTCTGTGCACGTCCCTGCTTATATGACTTGCACATTGTGTGTTGCTTTAGTTTACTATAAAGTGCTCATTTGGTTTGGTGTATTTTGAGTGTGGCAGTCATTCTATTAGCCCCAATCAATCACAAATCATCGCTTCTCCTATTTCTTAGTAGGTGAACTGAATCTAATCTGCTGTCATCTGCAGTTATATTTGCAGAGACCAGTTTTCATTAGATTTTAAGAACTTTTTTTGCCACTTTTAAAACTGTAAAACTAAATAAAAAATATCATATTATATGCCGAATAAGCATATAAACATATGTTTTCTTGTTCGCTCCACGGGTTTAAACGCCGTTTTTTTTTCCTAAAAAATAATGTTAAAACTTTATTGGTGGTGGTTGAGAATAATTTATATGGCAGAATAATTTATATTGCATTTTAGCGCAATATAAATGTATCATATTGTTATTCTTAATATAAGATAATACTCATATATTTTTACAACACTTTTAACTTTAAAACATACATATAAAGATGCTTAGTACAATAGCTTTGCTTCTGACAACAAGTTTCTGTAATAAATCAGTAAATCAATCACAAAATGTTTAGACAGTGCCGAATAAAATGCTTGTCAATTCAAACAAAGCTGAAAGGTGTATAAAACCGCTTGAATTAACAATATCTGAACTGTGCTCTTTTGCATACCTCTACTTTTCTCATGTCTTTCTTTATACCACATTTATCTCTTTAAAATATTGCTACTTTTAGAAATAATTTGTTTGCATTTTTGTGTATACTGCACACTTTATTTACATCATCTATACCCATAATAACATTTTCTACGTTTTTCTTTTAATAAAGATAAACACATTTATTATTGTCTTAACTTAAAACTTTGTTTTTTTAATTTATAAATCAGATTATATATAAATAAGTTTTAAAAACGAATGTCTGAGATAAGATATCTGGAAGGAGACGCAGCGTGTTTGTCTATATAGCCACATGTTATTAAATGTATTATTTTACTCACACATTTCACAAAGTATACAAATTGTAGGTGTAAATATTCATAAACTCAACACTTCGGAGGTGTTTTCCGTCCGTAAAAGCTGTTCGCTATTTTATTAGATGTAGCATACGCTTATAATATAATATACATTTTAAATTAAAATGTCTGTTCTATTTCTAATCATTAGGGCCCGAGCACACCGGGGTGTGAGGACCCTATTGTTCTTCAAGGAGTTATTAGGGCCCGAGCACCGAGGAGCAGGCCAGAATGGCCTGCACCGAAAGGTGCGAAGCCCTATTGTTTTTGCTCGGATTATTATTAGGGCCCGAGCACCGAGGAGCAGGCCAGAATGGCCTGCACCGAAAGGTGCGAAGCCCTATTGGTTTTGCTCGGATTATTATTAGGGCCCGAGCACCGAGGAGCAGGCCAGAATGGCCTGCACCGAAAGGTGCGAAGCCCTATTGTTTTTGCTCAAATTTATTATTTTTTTTTTTATTTTTTTTATTTTTATTTTTTTTAACACTTTTGGGGATTTTGGGTGCCTTAACATACTCGAAAACTCTTGAAATTTGGCACAGACGTCAGAGTCGTCCGTCATTGCAGAAAACCAAAGGCTGGACAACGGGCGTGGCACAGGGGCTCTGTAGCGCCCCCTGTAATGCAGAAGAAACCATTGATGCACAGATCGGGCAAAAATTTACGCACATGTACGAGAATTGGTACGCTTATAGATCTCATCAACCCGAACAACTTTCGCCCTCTAACATTTAAGCTCCGCCCAACAGGAAGTCGGCTATTTTGCATCGTTTAAAAAATGCATGCAGTGAACTTTTAAATACTCCTCCTAGGGGATTCATGCGAATGACACCAAACGTGGTGATCATGATGTCGAGACATTGTACTTGCTAAATTGCGAAGGGATTTTTGATATCTCGAAAGGTCCTGCCATGGCGAGGCGACAAAGTTGTGGCGAAATCAGAGAAACAGGAAGTGTCTTATATCTAAGGCAAAAAAATTCTTATTGTTATGCCAAGCGGGGCGTTTGTTCGTCTGAAGATTCCGATCGCATCGATGTGTCTATTGTGAGTCTCAGGTATAGCGCCACCACCAGGCGCCAGGAAGTGTGTCAGTCATGAACTTTTAAATACTTCTCCTAGGGAATTCATACAATTGACACCAAACGTGGTGAACATGATGCTGAGACATTGGACTTGCTAAATTGCGAAGGGATTTTTGATATCTCGAACGGTGTTGTAATGGCAAGGCGACAAATTTATGGCGAATTCAGAGAAACAGGAAGTGTCTAATATCTAAAGCAAAAAATGTCTTATTGGGATGAAACGCAGTGTGTATGTTCGGCCAAGGATTCCGATCGCATCAATGTGCCTATTGTGAGTCTCGGGTATAGCGCCACCAACAGGCACCAAGAAGTGTGGCAGTCACTAAAGGTGGATTTTTTGACAGTTCCATGCAATGTTCTTTTAAATACTCCTCCTAGGATTTTCATGCAATTGACACCAAAAGTAGTCAACATGATGCTGAGCCATTGTAGATGATAAATTGCGAAGGGATTTTTGATATCTCGAATGCTGCTCCCATGGCAACACGTCAAACTTTACTTTCATTTTCAGGGATATTTAAGCACTTGGCATGCACTTTGGGTGCCTTAACATGCTCGAAAACACCGGGAATTTGTCACAGACCTCAAAGTCGTCGGCCATTAGGACTGGGCAAACGCTGGAACACAGGTGTGGCAGTAGGGCTCTGTAGCGCCCCCTGTAATACAAAAAAAATATTGGTGCACAAATCGGGCAAACATGTACGCACATGTACGAAAGTTGGTACGTATATAGATTTCATCAACCCGAACAACTTTCACAATCAAACCTATTAGCTCCGCCACACAGGAAGTCGGCCATTTTGGATGGTTTCAAAAATGCATACGGTGAACTTTTGAATACTCCTTCTAGGGGATTCATGGGATTGACACCAAACGTGGTGATCATGATGTCGAGACATTGTACTTGCTAAATTGCGAAGGGATTTTTGATATCTCGAACGGTTCTGCCATGGCGAGGCGACAAATTCATGGCAAAATCAGAGAAACAGGAAGTGTCTAATATCTAAGGTAAAAAATGTCTTTTTATGATGACACACGGGGTGTTTGTTCGTCTGAAGATTCTGATCGCATCGATGTGCCTATTGTGAGTCTCGGGTATAGCGCCACCACCAGGCGCCAGGAAGTGTTGCAGTCACAAAGGTTGATTTTTTTGACAGTTCCATGTGATGTTCTTTTAAATACTTCTCCTAGATTGTTTATGTGATTGACACGAAAAGTGGTCAACATGATGCTGAGACATTGTAGATGCTAAATTGCGAAGGAATTTTTGACATCTCGAACGCTGTTGCCATGGCAACGCTTCAAACTTTACTTTAATTTCAGGCATGTTTAAGGCTCTTTGCATGCTTAGATTAACTTTAAATTTGGCACACACATGAGAGTTGTCGGCTGTTAAGTGTTGACAAAAAGGTCAGATAAAGGCGTGTCTATTTAGTGGCTCACTAGCGCCCCCGTTTGTCTAAAATGTGGGGTTTCTTTTACCTACAGTACCCAAATTGGTCAGTAGCAACATGAAATAGTCCACTGATATTTACCCACTTGATGCACGTGCCCACTTTGCGTCGTTTTCTCGGAGGCACCGTGTAGCGGTAAAAAAACGTGCGAGGGCCCGCCATTGCTGCTTGCAGCTATATTTTTTATTATTATTATTATTATTTTATTTTTTTTATTTTTTTTTTTTAACACTTTTGAACATTTTGGGGGCCTTAACATACTCGAAAACTCTTGAAATTTGGCACACACGTCAGAGTCGTCCGTCATCGCCGAAAGCCAAAGGCTGGAACACGGGCGTGGCAGGGGGTCTCTGTAGCGCCCCCTGTAATGCAAAAACAAACAGTAGTGCACAGATCGGGCAAAAATGTACGCACATGTATGAAAGTTGGTACACATATAGATCTCATCGACCCGAACAACTTTCGCCCTCTAACATTTAAGCTCCGCCCAACAGGAAGTCGGCCATTTTGGATTGTTTAAAAAATGCATGCGGTGAACTTTTGAATACTCCTCCAAAGGGAAACATGGGATTGACTCCAAACGTGGTGATCATGATGTCAAGACATTGGACTTGCTAAATTGCGAAGGGATTTTTGATATCTCGAACGGTTCTGTCATGGCGAGGCGACAAACTTATGGCGAAATCAGAGAAACAGGAATTGTCTAATATCTAAGGCAAAAAATGTCTTATTGTAATGACATGCGGGGTGTTTGTTCGTCTGAAGATTCCGATCGCATCGATATGCCTATTGTGACTCCCGGTTATAGCGCCACCACCAGGCGCCAGGAAGTGTGTCAGTCACAAAGGTGGATTTTTTTGACAGTTCCATCCGATGTTCTTTTAAATACTCCTTCTAGGATTTTCATGCGATTGACGCCAAAAGTGGTCAACATGATGCCGAGACATTGTAGATGATATATTGCGAAGGAATTTTTGACATCTCGAACGCTGTTCCCATGGCAACGCGTCAAACTTTACTTTTATTTCAGGCATATTTAAGGCTCTTGGCCTGCTTAGATTAACTTTAAATTTGGCACACACATCAGAGTTGTCGGCTGTTAAGTGTTAACAAAAAGGTCAGATAAAGGCGTGTCTATTTAGTGGCTCACTAGCGCCCCCGATTGTCTAAAATGTGGGGTTTCTTTTACCTACAGTACCTAAATAGGTCAGTAGCAACATGAAATACTCCACAGATATTTACCCACTTGATGCACTTGCCCACCGTGCATCGTTTTCCTCGAAGGCACCGTGTAGCGGTACATAAACGTGCGAGGGCCCGCCATCGCTGCTTGCAGCTATATTTTTTATTATTTTTTTTTTTTTTTTTTTTTTTTTTCAACACTTTTGGGCATTTTGGGGGCCTTAACATACTCGAAAACTCTTGAAATTTGGCACAGACATCAGAGTCGTCCGTGATCGCCGAAAGCCAAAGGCTGAAACACGGGCGTGGCACGGGGGCTCTGTAGCGCCCCCTGTAATTCAAAAACAAACATTGGGGCACAGATCGTGCAAACATGTACGCACATGTACGAGAGTGGGTACGCATATAGATCTCATTGACCCGAACAACTTTCGCCCTCTAATATTTAAGCTCCGCCCAACAGGAAGTCAGCTATTTTGGATTGTTTAAAAAATGCATGCGTTGAAGTTTTGAATACTCCTCCTAGAGGATGCATGCGATTGACACCAAAAGTGGTGAACATGATGTAGAGACATTGGACTTGCTAAATTGCGAAGGGATTTTTGATATCTCGAACGGTTCTGCCATGGCGAGCCGACAAAGTCGTGGCGAAATCAGAGAAACAGGAAGTGTCTAATATCTAAGGCAAAAAATGTCTTATTGTAATGACACGCGGGGTGTTTGTTCATCTGAAGATTCCGATCGCATCGATGTGCCTATTGTGACTCCCGGGTATAGCGCCACCACCAGGCGCCAGGAAGTGTGTCAGTCACAAAGCTGGATTTTTTTTAAAGTTCCATGCAATGTTCTTTTAAATACTCCTTCTAGGATTTTCATGCGATTGACACCAAAAGTGGTCACCATGATGCCGAGACATTGTAGATGATAAATTGCGAAGGGATTTTTGATATCTCAAACGCTGTTTCCATGGCAACCTGTCAAACTTTACTTTCATTTTAAAGGCATATTTAAGCCTTTCAGTTGCATACAGATAACTTTTAAATACTCCTTCTAGGATTTTCATGCGATTGACACGAGAAGTGGTCAACATGATGCCGAGACATTGTAGATGATAAATTGCGAAGGAATTTTTGACATCTCGAACGCTGTTCCCATGGCAACGTGTCAAACTTTACTTTAATTTCAGGCATGTTTAAGGCTCTTGGCGTGCTTAGTTGAACTTTAAATTTGGCACCCACATCAGAGTTTTCGGCTGTTAAGTGGTGACAAAAAGGTCAGACATAGGCGTGTCTCTTAAGTGGCTCACTAGTGCCCCTGTTTGTCTAAAATGTGGGGTTTCTTTTACCTACAGTCCCCAAATGGCTCAGAAACAACATTAAATAGCCCACTGATATTTTATCCACTTGATGCCCTTGCCCACCGTGCATCGTTTTCTCGGACGCACCGTGTAGCGGTAAAAAAACGTGCGAGGGCCCGCCATTGCTGCTTGCAGCTATATTTAGGGCCCGAGCACCGAGGAGCAGGCCAGAATGGCCTGCACCGAAAGGTGCGAAGCCCTATTGTTTTTGCTCGAATTTATTAGGGCCCGAGCACCGAGGAGCAGGCCAGAATGGCCTGCACCGAAAGGTGCGAAGCCCTATTGGTTTTGCTCGAATTTATTATTTTTTTTTTTTTTTTTTTTTTTTTTTTAACACTTTTGGGCATTTTGGGTGCCTTAACATACTCGAAAACTCTTGAAATTTGGCACAGACGTCAGAGTCGTCCGTCATTGCAAACGGGCAAAGGCTGGAACACGGGCGTGGCACGGGGGCTCTGTAGCGCCCCCTGTAATGCAAAATAAAACATTGATGCACAGATCGTGCAAACATGTACGCACATGTACGAGAGTTGGTACGCATATAGATCTCATCGACCCGAACAACTTTCGCCCTCTAACATTTAAGCTCCGCCCAACAGGAAGTCGGCTATTTTGGATTGTTTAAAAAATGCATGCGTTGAACTTTTGAATACTCCTCCTAGAGGATGCATGCGATTGACACCAAAAGTGGTGAACATGATGTCGAGACATTGGACTTGCTAAATTGCGAAGGGATTTTTGATATCTCGAACGGTTCTGCCATGGCGAGCCGACAAAGTTGTGGCGAAATCAGAGAAACAGGAAGTGTCTAATATCTAAAGCAAAAAATGTCTTATTGTAATGACACGCGGGGTGTTTGTTCGTCTGAAGATTCCGATCGCATCGATGTGCCTATTGTGAGTCTCGGGTATAGCGCCACCACCAGGCGCCAGGAAGTGTGTCAGTCACAAAGCTGGATTTTTTTGAAAGTTCCATGCAATGTTCTTTTAAATACTCCTTCTAGGATTTTCATGCGATTGACACCAAAAGTGGTCACCATGATGCCGAGACATTGTAGATGATAAATTGCGAAGGGATTTTTGATATCTCAAACGCTGTTCCCATGGCAATGCGTCAAACTTTACTTTCATTTTAAAGGCATATTTAAGCCTTTCAGTTCCATACAGTTAACTTTTAAATACTCCTTCTAGGATTTTCATGCGATTTACACGAGAAGTGGTCACCATGATGCCGAGACATTGTAGATGATAAATTGCGAAGGGATTTTTGATATCTCAAACGCTGTTCCCATGGCAACCTGTCAAACTTTACTTTCATTTTAAAGGCATATTTGAGCCTTTCATACAGTTAACTTTTAAATACTCCTTCTAGGATTTTCATGCGATTGACACGAGAAGTGGTCAACATGATGCCGAGACATTGTAGATGATAAATTGCGAAGGGATTATGATATCTCAAACGCTGTTCCCATGGCAATGCATCAAACTTTACTTTCATTTTTACACATATTTAAGGCTGACAGTTACATGCTGTGAACCTTTAAATACTCCTCGTATGGGATTCATGCGATTGACACCAGAAGTGGTCAACATGATGCCGAGACATTGTAGATGATAAATTGCGAAGGAATTTTAGACATCTCGAACGCTGTTCTCATGGCAACGCGTCAAACTTTACTTTAATTTCAGGCATGTTTAAGGCTCTTGGCGTGCTTAGTTGAACTTTAAATTTGGCACACACATCCAGAGATGTATAAGTACTAAAGTACTAGGGACCCAGACTTGAGTAAAAGTACAAGTGCTTTATCAAAAAAGTGAGCACACCACTTAAGTGGAAGTACTGAAGTATTAAACATGTTTTGTACTTAAGTATTGCAAGTAGTTTATTTTAAAATATACTACTCAAGTACTGAAAGTAAAAGTACAAGTATTGTGTAATGTAGTTATTAAAGAAAACAGTCAAAAGTTTGAATATAATATTGTTTATATTATTTCAAATGTTTAAGCTAAAGGACACTCACAATTGCTTTGGCTGTAGCAGGAGTACAAGGACAGGAATGTTCAGATTAATTTAACTAATATGGCAATAGAGAATTCAGAATTAATAAAATATTAGTCGATGTAATGGTAATAGGTAAAGGTACAAGATGTTTCAATGTATTTAGGTTTACTTCTTTCGCGCACACTCGCCCTTTCTCGCGAATTCTCTCTCTCTATCGGTCTCTCTCGTGCACTTTGGTTCTCTCTTCACTTCACATTTGTCCACAACTGCGGCTCATATTTGTGAGTGAGAGGGAGGGAGGGGTCCGCTCTTCACTATCTCCTATTGGTTTAGACCACAATCTGTGTGTGTTTCTAATGTGTATCACCGCTCCGGCAGTGATAATGTAGGTTTGGAATGATTCGTAACATTTGAGTGTAACGAGTAACTATGCAGCACATAAAAAATGTATTGGAGTAAAAGTATTAAACTCATCGAAAATATGTGCTGAAGTAAAAGTGGAAGTAGGAGAAAAAAATAATACTTCAGTAGAGTACAGATACTGCCTATTAGTACTTAAGTACAGTAGTGAAGTAGTTCTACTTCGTTACTATACATCTCTGCACACATCAGAGTTTTCGGCTGTTAAGTGTTGACAAAAAGGTCAGACATAGGCGTGTCTCTTAAGTGGCTCACTAGTGCACCTGTTTGTCTAAAATGTGGGGTTTCTTTTACCTACAGTCCCCAAATGGCTCAGAAACAACATTAAATAGCCCACTGATATTTTACCCACTTGATGCCCTTGCCCACCGTGCATCGTTTTCTCGGACGCACCATGTAGCGGTAAAAAAACGTGCGAGGGCCCGCCATTGCTGCTTGCAGCTATATTTATTTATTTTTTTTTTTTTTTTTTCAACACTTGTGCTAATTTGGGAGCCTTAACATACTCGAAAAGTCTTGAAATTTGGCACACATGTCAGAGTCGCGTGCCACTAGGCTCATGCAAAGGCTGGAATACGGGCGTGGCAAGGGAGCTCTGTAGCGCCCCCTGTAATTCAAAAACAAACATTGGGGCACAGATCGTGCAAACATGTACGCACATGTACGAGAGTTGGTACACATATAGATCTCATCGACCCGAACAACTTTCGCCCTCTAACATTTAAGCTCCGCCCAACAGGAAGTCAGCTATTTTGGATTGTTTAAAAAATGCATGCGTTGAACTTTTGAATACTCCTCCTAGAGGATGCATGCGATTGACACCAAAAGTGGTGAACATGATGTCGAGACATTGGACTTGCTAAATTGCGAAGGGATTTTTGATATCTCGAACGGTTCTGCCACGGCGAGCCGACAAAGTTGTGGCGAAATCAGAGAAACAGGAAGTGTCTAATATCTAAAGCAAAAAATGTCTTATTGTAATGACACGCGGGGTGTTTGTTCGTCTGAAGATTCCGATCGCATCGATGTGCCTATTGTGAGTCTCGGGTATAGCGCCACCACCAGGCGCCAGGAAGTGTGTCAGTCACAAAGCTGGATTTTTTTGAAAGTTCCATGCAATGTTCTTTTAAATACTCCTTCTAGGATTTTCATGCGATTGACACCAAAAGTGGTCACCATGATGCCGAGACATTGTAAATGATAAATTGCGAAGGGATTTTTGATATCTCAAACGCTGTTCCCATGGCAACGCGTCAAACTTTACTTTCATTTTAAAGGCATATTTAAGCCTTTCAGTTCCATACAGTTAACTTTTAAATACTCCTTCTAGGATTTTCATGCGATTGACACGAGAAGTGGTCACCATGATGCCGAGACATTGTAGATGATAAATTGCGAAGGAATTTTAGACATCTCGAACGCTGTTCTCATGGCAACGCGTCAAACTTTACTTTAATTTCAGGCATGTTTAAGGCTCTTGGCGTGCTTAGTTGAACTTTAAATTTGGCACACACATCCAGAGATGTATAAAGTACTAGGGACCCAGACTTGAGTAAAAGTACAAGTGCTCTATCAAAAAAGTGAGCACACCACTTAAGTGGAAGTACTGAAGTATTAAACATGTTTTGTACTTAAGTATTGCAAGTAGTTTATTTTAAAATATACTACTCAAGTACTGAAAGTAAAAGTACAAGTATTGTGTAATGTAGTTATTAAAGAAAACAGTCAAAAGTTTGAATATAATATTGTTTATATTATTTCAAATGTTTAAGCTAAAGGACACTCACAATTGCTTTGGCTGTAGCAGGAGTACAAGGACAGGAATGTTCAGATTAATTTAACTAATATGGCAATAGAGAATTCAGAATTAATAAAATATTAGTCGATGTAATGGTAATAGGTAAAGGTACAAGATGTTTCAATGTATTTAGGTTTCCTTCTTTCGCGCACACTCGCCCTTTTTCGCGAATTCTCTCTCTATCGGTCTCTCTCGTGCACTTTGGTTCTCTCTTCACTTCACATTTGTCCACAACTGCGGCTCATATTTGTGAGTGAGAGGGAGGGAGGGGTCCGCTCTTCACTATCTCCTATTGGTTTAGACCACAATCTGTGTGTGTTTCTAATGTGTTTCACCGCTCCGGCAGTGATAATGTAGGTTTGGAATGATTTGTAACATTTGAGTGTAACGAGTAACTATGCAGCACATAAAAAATGTATTGGAGTAAAATTATTAAACTCATCGAAAATATGTACTGAAGTAAAAGTGGAAGTAGGAGAAAAAAATAATACTTCAGTAGAGTACAGATACTGCCTATTAGTACTTAAGTACAGTAGTGAAGTAGTTCTACTTCGTTACTATACATCTCTGCACACATCAGAGTTTTCGGCTGTTAAGTGTTGACAAAAAGGTCAGACATAGGCGTGTCTCTTAAGTGGCTCACTAGTGCACCTGTTTGTCTAAAATGTGGGGTTTCTTTTACCTACAGTCCCCAAATGGCTCAGAAACAACATTAAATAGCCCACTGATATTTTACCCACTTGATGCCCTTGCCCACCGTGCATCGTTTTCTCGGACGCACCATGTAGCGGTAAAAAAACGTGCGAGGGCCCGCCATTGCTGCTTGCAGCTATATTTATTATTTTTTTTCTTTTTCTCCGACTTCAGCGGGACTTTAGAGGGCCTAAACATACTCGAAAACTCATGAAATTTTGCACAGATGTCAAGAGTGATGAAAATTTACATGTGGTGTATGCTTTAGAATTAGGCGTGAGAAAATGGCTCTATAGCGCCACCTACAAATTTTCAACGAAGCAGCCCTCGGACTGTGTTTGACGTACAATTACGAAATTCGGTACGCGTCTGTAGCATGACAAGACCTACAAAAAAGTCTCTTGGAGCGAAGCCGTAAACCAAACAGGAAGTCAGCTATTCTGAGTTATTTTTGTGATTTGGGCGCAGTTTTTGTCATTTCCAGGCGTTATACTTTAACTAACTCCTCCTACAGTTTTCGTCGGATCATCTTCATATTTGGTGAGTGTCATCTTAAGGCCTTTGTGATGCTAAATTGCGAAGGATTTGACTCTACGTAAAAATTTGTGTCGGTTCTGGCCCGACAAAGTTTGATGTTTTCCAATGAAACAGGAAGTTGCTGGAACTCATGCATACAGTGTCCGATCTGTCCCAAATTTCACATGATTGCTAAGAGTCCTGACCTGAACACATCTACATAACAATTTTCATTTATAGCCATAGCGCCACCAGCTGGCAACCTGAAGGAACATGTTTTAGCGCCACTTTCAAATATTGAATGAAGCAGCCCTTGGACTGTGTTTAACTTACATGTACGAATTTCGGTATGCTCATGTATTATTACAAGCCCTACAAAAAAGTCTCTTGGAGCAACGCCCTAAACCAAACAGGAAGTCAGCTATTTTGAATTATTTCTCAGATTTTGGCTCAGTTTTTCTCATTTCCAGCAGTCATACTTTAACTAACTCCTCCTACAGTTTTCGTCGGATCATCATCATATTTGGCGAGTGTCATCTTAAGGCCTTTGTGATGCTAAATTGCGAAGCATTTGATTCTATATTAAAATTTGTGTCTATTTCGGCCAGCCAAAGTTTGATGTTTCGCTATGAAACAGGTTGCTGGAACTCAGGCATACAGTGTCCGATCTGTCCCAAACTTCACATGATTGCTAAGAGTCATGACCTGAACACATCTACATGTCAATAGTCACTTATGGTTATAGCGCCACCAGCTGGCAACAGGAAGTGACATGTTTACAATGATAATACAATGTCTTATCTGTCCAAAACTTCACAACATTAATAAGAGTCCTGGAGTGAACACATCTACATGTCAATAGTCACTTATGGTTATAGCGCCACCAGCTGGCAACAGGAAGTGACATGTTTACAATGATTATCCAATGTCTGATCTGTCCCAAACTTCACATGATTAATAAGAGTCCTGGAGTGAACAGTTCTACATGTCATTAGTCACTTATGGTTATAGCGCCACCAGCTGGCAACAGGAAGTGACATGTTTACAATGATTATCCAATGTCTGATCTGTCCCAAACTTCACATGATTAATAAGAGTCCTGGAGTGAACACATCTACATGTCAATAGTCACTTATGGTTATAGTGCCACCAGCTGGCAACAGGAAGTGACATGTTTACACTGATTATGCAATGTCCGATCTTTCCCTAACTTCACATGATTAATAAGAGTCCTGGACTGAACACATCTACATGTCAATAGTCACTTATGGTTATAGCTCCACCAGCTGACAACAGGAAGTGACATGTTTACACTGATTATGCAATGTCTGATCTGTCCCAAACTTCACATGATTAATAAGAGTCCTGGACTGAGCACATCTACATGTCAATAGTCACTTATGGTTATAGCTCCACCAGCTGACAACAGGAAGTGACATGTTTACACTGATTATGCAATGTCCGATCTTTCCCTAACTTCACATGATTAATAAGAGTCCTGGACTGAACACATCTACATGTCAATAGTCACCAGTGTTGGGCAAGTTACTAAAAATTAGTAATTAGTTACAGTTACTAATTACTTCTTTTAAAAGTAACTGAATTACTCTACCGGTTACTGTATATCAAAAGTAATTAGTTACTTAGAAAAGTAACTTTTAAGTTACTTTTATGTCTGCTTTTTAAATGTAAATATGAACAGTACTGAACAGTCAAACATTAAAATGATATGGATGGGCTATTTTACACGTAAGACTCTAATATATCACATACTGTAGGAGCCTATTTTGCTTTAGATTCAACCTTTGAATATTTTTGTTACAAATTATCTTAATATTTAAACTTAGTTTATTTATGTATATCATTTAGACCATTTAGACAAATATTCTGCATGTTTACAAAAATATAAAATGTGTTAAAATTGTGTAGTGTCTCTTTAAAAATTTGGAGACAATTGTGTCAACATGTCAAATTTTCTAAAATAAATTATAATTTTTCTGATTTCATATTTATTTTAATAAGTTAGAAACGTCTCCGCTGTGTCCTGCTGACAGGCACGATGCGTGTGCAGCAGATGAGGCAAATTATGGGTCCTCCGAAGGTTAGACCGTCTCATTTCAGTTCTCTTCGCGAACTTCTGAGCGCCTTGAATGGGCAAGTGCTCACCTTTTATTGCATGCTTAGTAGGGTGCAGCACTTGAATTGGAACACAGCTTGTGAAGCTTGCCACAGGGACTGCGCTCTTTGGTCATATATTGTTTGTTTTCTGTTGGATTTAAATGATACACAGGATTAAAGGAAGATATTTATTCAGAAAACGGAGTAGGCTACGTGGATTGTTTTGTCGGACGGACACAGAGCGAGTGGATTGTTTTGTCAGATGGACACAGAGCGAGTGGATTTTTTGTTCGGATACGGAGAGACTGAAACTAAAACTAAAAGCGAGCTCACACATACTATGGAGTTTTAACACGGGTGTACACCGCAGTGTGAATATTTTAGTGGAAACAACAATCGCGGATCGTTCTCTTCCATGAAGCCGATGTAAACATCTAAGAATATATGATCATTTCTTAGATTTATTACCTTTGTGGACTACAAATGCAAGTTGATGTCATACTGCGATTGCTTGGTGAAGATAATTTACAAACATGAGACCGGATGGATTATGACTTGCGCACAATTTTTAAACAAAGGTATGTTGTCCCGTTTAGATTTTTCATGTTCATTCTATATGCACTGTCAGCTATGATTAAGTGTAATGAATCATTGCGCCGCCAACTACAGTCCTGCGACGTCAGATATGTCTTGTCTATTTTTTACAAAATAGAGTAACGCGCGTAACGAACTCATTTAAATTTCAGTAATTGTAATTGCGTTACTTGATTTAAAAAAATAGTGGAGTTACAGTAACGCGTTACTCCCATCACTGATAGTCACTTATGATGCCAATAGTCAGTTACGGCCATAGCGCCACCAGCTGGTAACAGGAAGTAACATGTTTACAATGATAATGCAATGTCGGATTTGTCCCAAACTTCACATGATTGATAAGCAGTGTTGGGAACGTTACTTTAAAAAAGTAATTAGTTATAGTTACTAATTACTTCTCACAAATAGTAACTGAGTTAGTAACTGCGTTACATTATTATAAAAGTAATTAATTACCAGGAAAAGTAATTACTGCGTTACTTAAATTTTTTTTTAAATACTTCAAATAACTTGAATGCCCCTTACAAAATTTAATATGTTAAATGACTAAAATGGACACGAAAGAGAAATCACTAATTATGTGGCAGCATGTGACGATGTGAGGTGCTTTATTAGATCAGAATTACTTGCCACAGACGTGGAGAGACTTTTTCTTCATGGGCATAAGTTGCACATTACACAAACATTCTTGCCTTTCACCTCAACAATGGAAAAGTAGTGCTTTATACTTCGTGTTTGCGACCGCTACCTTTGAGCTTGTTGTGCTTGCCATCGCCCTGTCGCCGGTGTTTTCGGAGTGATTGATGCGCGATGACCGGGCTGCATGTCAGTGCTTTGAGATGGGGCACAGTCAGCAGCAGCACCGCTGCTCGTTGAGAAGAGAAAACGACGCATATTTTCATGTCAGTCTACAAAAGTCTCCAACCATGCCAGAAAAGATAGCTAGATTTGTCCTATAAAGTCGCTAAAGTGATAGAAAGTTGCTAAATCTAGCGACAAAGTGACCAAGTTGCTGAGACTTATTAACACTGCTACTCGCTCCTCGGCTCGGACTTGGACTGCGCGTGTGGGCGGGCCTTTTTGTGAACTCTGCCTCTGGTTGGCTACCAATGGAAATTAAGCCAATCATCATCCGTTATGTTTATCACAACACACACAAGAGAAAGACAGTGTTTGGCTGAGAGAGTGAGCATACGCGGCTGAAAATCAATTTTAGTAACGCGCAGCATTTTAATGTCAGTAACGATAACGGCGTTATAACGGGTGAAACAGTAATTTATTTGATTACTCGTTACTGAAAAAAATAACGCAGTTACTAACGCCAATTACTTATAACGCCGTTATTCCCATCACTGTTGATAAGAGTCCTGGACAGAACACATCTACGTGCCAATATTTACATGTAGTCACTCATACACACACACACTCGCTCACTCACTCTCTCTCTCTCATGCTATCTTACACGATGCTACCTCGCTGTCATTTGTAATTAGCAACAGGAAATGTGGCACATTATACTACACTTTTAAATGGTTCACCTATGTTTACATGCTTAAATGCCTATTTACTACTGTTCCCTTTAATTCTTCTCATGCCACGGCGTGGCGGTGTCAGGTGTGCGAGGGCCCTTCCATCACTGCTTGCAGTTTTAATTTATTTTGGTTTGACCAAATAAAAATACATAAGTGACATTAGGAGATTTTATTAAGTTAATTTATACACTTTTTATATAAATACGTTTTGAAAAGTGTTGAATACGAATGTCCAGCCAGCATCTGAGATAAGGTATCTGGAAGGAGACTCGGCGTGTTTGTTTATAAAGCCACATGTTATTAAATTTATTATTTTACACACACATTTCACAAAGTACATATTGTAAGTGTAAATATTCATAAACTCAACACTTCGGGGGTGTTTTTTGTATGTAAAAGGCGTAGTTTCTCTGTTCGATAATTTATTAGATGCAGTATAGTTTCCATATAAAGTCAATTTTAAATAAAAATTTCTGTTCTATGTCTAGTCATTTCTTTTGGTTTGACCAACTAAAAAATACATAAGTGACATTAAGAGATTTTATAAAGTTATTTTAATCCATTATTTTAATGATATTTACAAAGCCACTGTATATTTTTACAGATATGAATTACGGCTGAAAGGATTTTTAAAGATCACAACACATATGCGCAAAAAAGGTATTATTAAAGGTATTATAAATATAAATATGTAAAACTAAAGATATCATATGCCAACTGTACAGTATGTAAGCATAGGCCTATGTTTCCTTGTTCGCTCTGCGTGGGTTTAAACACTGTTTTTCTAACGAATAATTTTTAAACTTTATTGGTGGTGGTTGAGAAGAATTCCTCTTTCCATATGTAAAGCATTTTAGCGCAATATACATGTGTCATATTATTGTTCTTAATATATAAGAATACTAATATATTTTTACAACACTTTTAACTGTAAAACATGTATTTTTTATACCACATTAATCTCTTTAAAATATTGAAACTTTTAGAAAAACGGACATAATTATAAATATTATGAACAAACAATGAAACGAAGTCAAAATTCGACAACACAAATAATTAAGATATTCATTGTAAATAGAGTTAAGTGTATTAGGCTCACACTAAATTCTCCGTTGCACTAAGTATAAATGCATTGTACATACAGTCATCGTTGTATGCACTGTTATGCTGGCAAAAAGGGGTTGACGTCACTTTGCTGTTTTAATAGCAATGTTAAATATACGGCAATGCCCTTATTAACTTCTGGAAACAACCGCAATGACAACGCATAAATGTAAGAGTTTTTTATGCGCCACCTGGTGGATTTTCTGTGAAGCGAAAAACATTAGGGTAAAAGGCAAAGTAGCCCCCCCGAAAACACTTGCAGAATTCTGCGTGACTCCGCAAGACGATTTGGCGAATGCCGCGGGAGAAAACGCGCATTTTTAAAGGCCACATCTGTACATACAGAATTGATCTCTTTTGTGTGTCCTTGTGCTTAAACAGACACACACATGATTGTAATCTGTAAACAGCACTCAACAACTATTCTTTTATAAACAGTTATGTTATACTTAAAGGAATATTCAATTTTCTTAAAAGAAAAATCTAGATAATTTATTCACCACCATGTCATCCAAAATGTTGATGTCTTTCTTTGTTCAGTCGAGAAGAAATTATGTTTTTTGATTTTAATGGACTTTAATAGACACCAACATTTAATACTTAACTCAACACTTAACAGTTTTTTTCAATGGAGTTTCAAAGGACTATAAACAATCCCAAACGAGGCATAAGGGTCTTATCTAGCGAAACGATTGTCATTTTTGACAATAAAAATAACAAATATACACTTTTAAAGCACAACTTCTTGTCGAGATCCGGTCGTGATGCGCTAGCGTGACCCGACGCAATACGTCATCACGTCAAGAGGTCACAGAGGACGAACGCGAAACTCTGCCTCAGTGTTTACAAGTGTGTTGAAAGAGGACCGTTCCTACGTTGTTGTATGTCAACTGATACTAATTAATGTCTTTGTGTCAGTTTATTGTTTACAATGGTCCGCAAATGTGCGTTTTATATATGTAACACGTGACCTCCCTACGTCACTACGCATTATTGTTAGATCGCACTGGACCGGACCTAGACGAAAAGTTGTGGTTTAAATGTGCATTTTTTTTTTCTTGTCAAAAATGACAATCGTTTTGCTAGATAAGACCCTTATGCCTCGTTTGGGATTGTTTATAGTCCTTTGAAACTCTGTTGAAATAAACTGTTAAGTGTTGAGTTAAGTATTAAATGTTGGTGTCTATTAAAGTCCATTAAAATGAGAAAAATCCTGCAATGTTTTCCTCAAAAAACATAATTTCTTCTCGACTGAACAAAGAAAGACATCAACATTTTGGATGACATGGTGGTGAGTAAATTATCTGGATTTTTCTTTTAAGAAAATGGAATATTCCTTTAAGTTAAGAGCTGTGAAAGAAATAAGATAAATATCATTATTTTGGATTTGTGCAACAGCAGTCTATAAAAACCTGCTGCTGTCTATGCAAATAATGTTAATCAAACAAACACAACGTTAACAAAGATTTGTGTTTGTGCGGTAGGTCTGTTCAGAGGAAGTCTGTCACTCATAGCAGACCACAGTCCAGTCCATCTGCTCAGAGCGTCCAATCACATTTCAGCACGTGAGTCTGTGTGGAGTTTTATGTTTCTTTTAAAATTTGTATACAGAACACTTGTCCCAAAATGCATTGTGATAAAGGATAAAATAACAAGCAGCAGAGGTTTACAATTAGGCTGCATTTACACTGCCGGTTTGAAGTGACTCAATTCAGATTGTATATGACCCACGGATGTGTAAGCAGAAAAAATCGCATAGATTATGATATTCTTAGATCGTTTCAGGCCTCATTCATGTGTAATAAATCTGATATAAATCGGGATACATTCATTCATTCATTAGAAATGCGACACTGACAAATGATGTCAACTCAGGTGGACACCATCCACGATCACATGACGTCTCTTAGCAGCACATCTTTGGTGCGACGGCTGCACTTAGTGGAGTAATGTTGAAGTTTTATATCTTGTTACAGAAGTAAAGCTCTATAATCTTGTATAATAATTTTGTCTGTGACCATTGCATATTCTGACGTTCTACTTTCTCTGTGGTTCAAGCTGTTCCGGGTCAGTATGTCCACCTTGATTTGTTTCGCCAAGTGTTTAGTGTAAATTCTGATATTGAATACGAGTCGCTTCTTAAAGATGATGTAAGCAGGTCGTCAAAAAAATTGAGTCAACAAATCGGAATTGGGCCTCAAGATCTGCAGTGTAAATTCAGCCTTAGACGCATCATTAGGTCAGTATAAATACAATAAAAGTCCCCTCAACGATACCAAAACAAACGTGCATGAATCTATGTGTTCAGACTCTCTTTAGTTGATGAAGTTCGTTCACCGGATGAACCATTTATTGAAGACTATGATGATGATGATCATGATGATGATGAAGACTCTGAGATAGGAATCATTCTGGTGAGTTCAACCCACATCATGACATTTAAACCACATCATCATATTCATGTTCCTCTGTTCTTCTGCAGCCCTCCACCCGCGACTCTGCCAGCTATCTGGAGGATTTGTTTGAATAAAACCAAAAGAGTGCAATATGTTTTATTGCAGATGTTTAGTTCAGTTGAGTCATCTGTATCTCTGCCCACTTCCCTGTGGCAGATTCTGATTGGTCCAAAGTAGAAGAGGACATCAGATGCACTTACTAATAAAGAGAACGCTTTAGAGTTCATTTTCATGATGTTTATATAAGTGCTGATGTTGTTTACAGTCTGTTATAAAGACGTTTAACAGTTTAAATAAAGCATTTTTCTGTTCATTCATGATTTCATCTATTTTTTTCTTCAACAGATTACACACTCCACTAGATTGTATTTATCCATGAAGGCAAATTCATTTACAGTACAGAAGCATGAAGTTTTTTATGTTAAAAAGTTTTGTATGTTTCTCACCGCACATATGAGAGATCTTTCAGTTCACACCCAATCATTGTACACTTGGGTTTATTATATAGGGTCAGTTTCCCAGACAAGGTTTAGATTAATATTCTAATATAACCAAGACCTAGTCCTGGATTAAAGTAGTTTTTACAAATACAACTTACAAAAACAATACTGGTGGACATCTTGAGACAAAATAATGAAACTAATATATGTTAAGATGCCTCAATACAAAATGTCATTCCCAAGTAATCCTACAGCCTTTGATTAGATTTTTTCAGGTGTGTTTGATTTGGGTTGGAGCTAAACTTTGCAGGACAGTTTCCCTCCAGGACCAGGAATGCCCATCCCTGGTTTAAACCATAGGTGCCCAGGTTAGGAAACGAGAAAGGAAGAGGAAAAACATGCAATACAAACGTATGTATGCTGTTATTATGTCTCTCATCTCATCCTGATCACAAAGGGTTAATTTTATGATAATGAATGAAGATCTGTACGTTTTACCATATGTGTTCGTCTGTATGTATATGAAAATAGACTAACATTTGACTTTAACATAATGACGTCATCACCATCACTGCATTTATTTGCTCTCTCGACTGATTTAATGTTCCATTAGAGTTACACAAACACTGATACACTTAAAGTGTCACAATTACTCAACATGCTTATGTGATGTACAGTAATTTAACACTTGATTTAGTCAGAACCAAAAGCTGTTTTAGTGTGTGCGCGCATGTGTGTGTCTGTGTGCATGTTTGTCTGTGGGTGCGTGCATGTGCATTATAGGTGTATTCCTAATGTGACGACACCTATATTTGTCCAAAGACATGCATGGTTTGCAGAGAGGGCAACTCCAGAACGCATTACGGTAAGCTCAGTAATGTCTAATTTATTCAATACTTAACAATTTGGATACAGAAATAAAATGTAATGGATAATGCACTACATAGCCACTTTATGTAAGGAGCTCATGATCACTTTAAGGTTTTTGTTTACATCTGTGCAGGCAGGAGAGAGGGAGACAGTTAACCAGTACGTGGCTTGTTATTCTCATGAAGTCTGTGATCTGATCTAATCAGACGTCCTCTCAGGCATCAGATTGTGTCACCAAAAGCAATCACAGCCCGGCTGTACTTCTATAAAACTACAATCACATCTTTCCTGTAAGTGGTTTTGTTGTTGGACCTGAATCTAAAGTAAAAGGTTTCTTGTTAACAATGTGTTTGTTTGTTTGCCCTGCTGACTGATGTTACAGATAAATCATGTGCAGAAGCACCGTAACGTCTTTACAGCAATATTACAGTCATTTTTCTGCCGTGCTGTGACGTCATTGAAGGTCAGGTGTTTTTTATATAATGTAATGGTCCAGGTTGTTCTTAGAAAACATTGTATGTTCATATCTGACTGTTTGTGGGCCCTTGAATGTCACAAACATTAACAAAGACACTTAAAAGGTTTGTTACAGCGATGCCATATAGAAGAACCATTTTGGTTCCACAAAAAAAAATTATTCTAAGGTTATTTTGTAGCTTTTAGACATCCCTGTCTTCCTGAAACACATGGATTTTGTACAAAACTCTGATTTGAAAAGCTTTGTGTCCCTGATTGGCCAGCTAATCTGTACAATGCGATTGGCCTTAATACCTCTGACGTCAACTGGAAATGTGACGCTCCTTACCATGTTTGAAAGATTCAATCACAATGCAATGTTAACAGGAGTTAACTTACAGGCTGTGAGTCCGAAGTGTGCGAAATAATGATAATGTCGGTCTTTCCTACATCACCAATCCCAGGAAGTAAACTGTTGCCTACAATCTGTGTGTTTGTTGTAGTCCAAAAAAAGAGATTTACGTTGGAGACGATAACTCGCATCATCGTTTACTTTGAGGTTTGTACCTTTTGCATATCATTAACATACTAATACACACCTACGCACCAAAAGAAATGTAAAAACGTGAATCGGACAATAGGTGCTCTTTAACATCATGCTAAACAAAGGCTAAATGTCAAAAAAGCAGTTTGTGACAGATTATTTCTGGACCAAACTCAAGTTTCTGAAAGTTTTATTCGAACGTGGTTAACTGTTACATATAATGGACCCCTTATTCCTTTTATGGGCACTTCCCCCGGAAAACCACGCCTACACGTCAATCAGAGTCAGAGCGTTCATCATTAGCATTGTTCCTTCGAGTAGAAGTCACAAGCATCACTGCACGCAACAACTTTGTCAACAATTAACAATGGCACAACGAAAGAAGTGTGTTTTTGGAAGTAAGGAGAAGAAAGCCTTGTTCAGCTTTGCAATGCCCTTTTCACACAGAAATGTAAATTTTACGGAAAATGCGTAGTTATCTCCTCCAGTTGACGCTTCCAAGAGTTCTGCCTCTTTCAGAAAAACAGAAAGGCTGTTCTGCCTTTTATAAATTTGACAACACAAAATAGTTTTTGAACATGAAGAATGAAATACTACTCTACAGAGACCCAAGATTAATATGAAATTGACAGAAACTCTGTGTGTTATTTGATAATATAATAGAATTTAAAATCCATTTCTGTCATACCTGAAACAGTTTGTTATGGAACCATTAGTTAAAAATGGTTGATCTATGGAATCATGAGGAATCTTTACTTTACGAGATTCTTGAGTTAAACTCAAGAATGAACTGTTCTAGTTAAAAAGATTAGCTTGTAAATAGCACATCATTAGTTGCTTCCATTAATCCACTGTTAAACATTGTTAATGGATAAATGAAAGAAAAAAGTGTGTTTGAAGTCCACGTGGACATAGCTAAACAAACACTCGCTGTACAAACCAAATTTAATTTACACCACTGGTGTTCCAGATAAAATGTCTTCTGCTTCTCTCACTCCTGTCTTAAATCCATTATTTCCCCCTCCCTTTCTCTCTCTCTCTCTCTCTCTCTCTCTCTCTCTCTCTCTCTCTCTCTCTCTCTCTCTCTCTCTCTCTCAGTCAATGGAAGTCATGAGAGAAGATCAGAGTTCAGGTTAATTATTGATCAAAGGTCCATCTTCCAGCAGTCAGAGATCTTCAGTGTTTATATGTCTTGACAAATACAACGGTCTGCGCTTCATTAATGATATTTGGCTTCATAGTTTTTTCCCAGCGGTCCAGTATGATCTCCTGTGATGGGCGAGTGTCTGTATCAGCTGTTTGACCAGATTTGTCTCTGATTTACCATGTTGTGTTTTCACGCATACGTCTGTCTCTTGTCTTTAACTTTGCCGTTGAGTTTGTGGAGCACAGCTGAATGTGTCCTAGGAAAACCACACAGACTGTGGCTTCAGCCCCTCATTCAGAGTCACTTTCAGTCTGGAAGCTTACCCAGCGGTTTCCTTTGGGGTGTCGCGTCTTCGGCGTTCCCTACTGAAGGTTCCTGGGATGCGGACGGGAAGGGAGAGTCTGTGTGGGACCGCTTTACCCATCGTTCCAGCATTGATGGCGCCCGTGTGGATACAGCAGATGTGGCCAGTGACAGTTATGTTCAATGGAAAGAGGATGTAAAATCAGTTCAGTATCTGGGCGTTAATTTCTATGCTTTTTCCCTCTCGTGGGCACGAATTTTTCCAGATGGCAACGCGACATCTGAACCTAACCATGCTGGAGTTGAACATTACCTCCGTTTGATCAGAAAGTTAAAGGAGCTTGGCGTGGAACCTGTGGTGACGCTGCATCACTGGGATTTACCACAAACACTGCAGGAGCGTTTTGGAGGCTGGCTAAACCCAAACATGGCAGATATTTTTGCAGAATACGCTGCGTTTTGTTTCAGAACGTTTGGTGGAGACGTTCAGTACTGGCTCACGTTGCACAACCCGTTTCTGTTGGCCATTCAGGGTTACGGTACTGGGGCTCACGCCCCGGGTGTGACCGGAGAGCCCGCTGACCCCTTCATTGCTGCGCATAACCTCATCAGGGTGAGTTTGGGTTGAAGAGGTCAGAGGTGAGCGGTAGGGTTCCCTTTCAGCTGACAAAGCATACATGGAAAATTAATGAAGCCTGATTTGTACTAAATGGACCGTGTTCAACATTAATTCTGCCTGTACTTACATTTCAGGAAAACAATACAGGTATTTTTAACCCTAAAATCAAATCATGTGATCGTTTTGGCACATTTTTGACATTAATGATCATCATGAAATTAGGAAAATGACATCACGGTGCAAAAACTGTAGGTCCTTAAGAAAAATATAATTGGTTTAAATTCTTTCTGTTTGTTTTGACAGATTTTTTATTATGACACAGAAGTCAGAAGAATAAAATATAAACTGTATTTCAAAGTGTCATCAAAGTTTATATAACAAAAAGAAAGTAACATTTTAAATTCTGATCAGTATTTAATCTTTCATGCATCATTGATATTCTTAATAGTACAACCACACACAAACATCACTCGTTGCTTGAAATAGTAATCTGATTCTCTGTTATCCTTTAACCATACGATGTGTTATGCACTTTTATTGCATAATAATGTCATAAAAGTCTTTTATATAACTCATTACAACTACAGTATCGAGATATAAACACACAGAGGTCATAATTTTTCTTCTGTTTAGTTTTTCATAAAAAACTGTTATATTACAGACGAACAATAACAACATACTTAAATTAAGTAACTATAGATTTCAAGATTATGCCCGTATAGTGTGTGTGTTTACTAAATCTGTATTTTGGGGACAAACTTGTACCCAAACCCTTTTGGGAATGTCCTCATTATAAAAACGCTATAATAATATAGTATTAATGTGTATTTTACTGTAAAATGCAGAAAGTTTTCTTTTAGGACTGTGGGTTAAGTTATAGTATTTCAATTTGTGCTCTATAAAAACAAAAGTAGTCTATGAAATGTACTTACTTAGATTAGGGTTGCAAAATTCTGGGAATTTTCACGGCTAGAAATTTAACAGTAGAATTACCGGGAATATATGGAATTAACTGCAATGTATGGGAATAATCTGGGAATTAATAGGAATAAACTGGGATTTTAAAATATTTGCTGAGTTGCCTATTACAGGGAACTTAAATAGTTAAAAAAATCTTGCAGCATTTTGTTTAAAACAACAAGATTTAATACAATATCAGTTGAATTTCTCCCCTGCACATTACTCAGTCACATGCACACAGCACACTGCTTACTAGATAGATAGACATTGAGGCCACACCCCCTGCATGTACTTACATTCACATAACATGCACAAATCATTTCTTCTACATTCTACTAGCCAGTTTTCTCTTATCATACAGAATTACTGTATCACCCAAAAGTTTGGACACATTAAAATTTTCAATGTTTTTGAAAGAAGTCTCTCATGTTCATTAAGCCTACATTTATTTGATCAAATATCCTTCAGGAATCATTAATATTAGAATGATCTCTAAAGGATTTTTGATCAAATAAATACAGGTTTGATGATGTGTAAGTATCAGGATTTTTTTCAAATTTTTATATTCATATAAATTTCTCTACTTTCCAAATAATTCTCATAAATTCCCATTTAGCTTCCAATTTGGAATATTTCCAAAATTCCCAGATTAAGTTCCCATGGAAAGTTTTTGAAAATTTACAAAAAACTTTCCGCCCCTTTAGAACTTTAATTTAGATAGATAAGTAAACATCTCTGTTTGCTTGCGTCTATAAAAAGCGATTGCAAAAATGATAAAAAATTAATGATCTGTACCGTATTTTCCGGACTATAAGCCGCTCCGGAGTATAAGCTGCATCATTCAAAAATGTGTCATTAAGACGAAATAACATATATAAGTCACAGTGGACTACATGTCGCGTTTATTTAGAAAATTATTTCACAAAATCCAAGACGAAGAATAGACATTTAATCTGGAAAGGCGAGTTATTCAACTAAACAATAGCAGGCTGAATAGATGTCTGTACATTAAAGTAATATTATCAGTTATTTAAACGATAAACCATAACATACAGAACTTACCTGGAACGCTGAGGAGGATAAATTAACCGAACAAGCCAACTAGCGTGAAGTTTGCAGGCTCGTCATTCCACATTACTGAATCTATTGAATTACATAAATACATGAGCAGCATATAGCGGACTCTTGCGTCTGTAGACGGTAATGTTGTCTCTTGCCTCATAAATGTCAAAATTAATTCATACTGACTTACAAGGCACACCTGACTATAAGACGCAGCACCAGCCAAGTTATGAAAAAAACCTGTGGCTTATAGACCGAAAAATATGGTAATTTTTTACATAGAATTATTCTGTAAAGAATTTCAACATGTTGATATCAGTCTGTCATTGCTTCCTCTTTGTTTAAAACTGATTAATATCATTAAGTTTCTGTGGATTTGTTTGATAATTTGCTCATGTGTATTAACAGGCTCATGCTAAAGCTTGGCACATTTACGACAAACAATTCAGAGCCCACCAGCACGGTCAGGTCTCCATCACTCTGGGATCTCAATGGGTGGAGCCTTTTCACGGTCATGCCACATCAGCCAATGTGGAGCTCTGTCAGAAATCCATGGAGGCTGTGATCGGTTGGTTCGCAGAGCCGATACACGGCAGTGGAGATTATCCTGCATCCCTTAAGGCGTCCAATCGCGGGGTTATTCCTGAGTTCAGCCTGGAGGAAAGGATCTGGGTGAAGGGCACTGCAGACTTTTTCTCCTTGGCTTTTGGTCCAGAAACGATGAGAGTGGTCAAAGGACTGGCCTGGTTTGGTCAGAAGGTGACTCCGGACTTGAGGAGTGTTTTGGTGTGGATTCAGCAGGAGTATGATGATCCGCGGGTTCTGGTGGCAGAGAGCGGATGGTTCTCTAATGCTTCTGTCGGGGTCGACGACACTGTGGCCATTTATGTGCTGAAGACGTTCATCATGCAGGTGTTGCAAGGTGTGCATGCATGCGTGTGTGTGTGTGTGTGTGTGTGTGTGTGTGTGTGTGTGTGTGTGTGTGTGGTTAATAACTAGAGAATTCCTCTTAACTCTTTCCCTTTATCTCATCAATTAAGAGAAAACGCTTCCCTGCCAACAACAAGTTTTTACGGCAATCCATATTTCTGCTATTATCCACTAGGTTATGCTCTTACCCAACTTATTAAACACTGAAGCATCTACTGATCCAAAAACAGTAAAACTTGTAATCATTGTTATGAATCTGATCTCCAACAAAAGTCTCTTATTTTTTTTTTTAAAGAAACCAACCCATATTTGAGAGGTGATAAAAGAGAACAAATAAAGATAGGATGACTTTTTTTTTTTTGAAGCATTAAACTTTTGTGAAAAATCGGGGAAAGAGTTAAGAACTTGATAATCAGAACAAGTTTTATAAATTGTCATTTGTTGTTGTTTCATTGATCTCTGTGCAACTGGAGACTGAATTATACAAGAACATATGGATTTTTCTCAAAACCTTTCGATTTGTGTTTGTGTAGCCATTTCCATAGACAGCGTGAAGGTGTTTGGATACGCAGCCTGGAGTCTGGTGGATGGATTTGAATGGAATCACGGTTACACTATTCGTAAGGGACTTTTCTACATTGACTTTAGCCAACCACAGCGACGGAGACTCCCAAAGACCAGCGCTCACTTCTACAGACAGATCATCCTGTCCATCAATGACACGCAAAATATTAACGGACAATTTCCATGCGACTTCCAGTTTGGCGTGGCTGACTCAATACTACAGGTGATAACTTTTCACAAATACCTTTATTTATACAACGAGTCTGTTGAATGCTTTATTCTGACTGGTTAAGAAATGTTTTTCAGGTGTTGATTATTTTTCTGTAAAACGCACACCTAACCAGTCAAATATTACTCATTTCAACTAATTGTTATAAGCAAAGGATTGTTTTACACATTTTTTTACATTATTAAATGATTGTTTTTTGACAAATGTTCCAAGTTATGGGTTTTCAAACTTTTAACTTCTAAATTATTTACTGGAAGTACCCCCAATGATTTTAAGTAAATATTTTTTTTAAAAATACAAGTGACTTTGTGGGCGGAAATCAATAAGGGGTTGTTCTAAAGTAGGTTCATTATTCATAGGTGTGGTTTGGGCGTAACCTCAAATAAACCAATCAGAACGCTATCCAACATTCCCTTTAAACGCAAGTGCGCAAGTTCCATGGCGGGTTGCTATTATTATGACTGATTTGACAGGCGCACACCAGGAGCGGTTAACAGCCGAGGAGACCCACTTTCTTGTAAGAGCAGTCAAAGACAGAGAAGTTGTTTTGTATGGGGATGGGAGAAACCCGCCCAAATCAGCGTCGATTAAACAGGCGTGAGAGGAAATAGCCACAATTGTCTCATCAGCTGCGCCAAGCACTACAATGATGTCAGGAGACGGGGGGATCCCAAGCTTGCCAGCATAAATCGGGCACGCCGGGCACACAGGAGGACATCGCTGCGTCCACCCTCACCGCTGAAAGGGTTTAGGGGCTTTGAAATCGGACCCAAGAAACGCAAGCAAGGTCCAACCCCAAAGTACACTTACAAATCAAGTTCATATAAGGTTTCTTATGAAAACATTTGAATTATTATTTAGATAAAATAAACGTAATACAGCCACACAACAAACTTATGAAAATATTTTAATCGTTATTTGCATCACAATTGTTTAACGCTGCCACACAAAATAAATAAAAATTATCACCACAATGCTCACCACAATGATTTCCCTTATCTCATGTGTTAATATTTTTTATTGTAACAATTTATGATTTGCAAAAATAACTGTTGCATCTGTGTAGATTAGATAAGCAATGCGCGTTGTGCACGCTATACATTATGGTCAAGCATGCGCCCTTAAAATAGCATAATGAACCACGGGCAACGCGCCACTGACTTTAGACTAGTTTTTTTTTTGTTAGTAGCGCAATTGTTTTTTGAAACTGCAAAATAGCATAAGAGATGGTTTGCGCCGGAGCACGCCTCCTTTTTTGCGCTGAACCGGCCAGGGAGCGCAAGTTCATTCCATAGTTCGCCGACGTGTGTCTGTGGAGGAAAAAACGCGCTTTACGCCGATGCAAAATACGAAATGATACATGCGTCACTGACAAAGTCAATTGCGCTGGGTGCAAGATAGGGCCCTTTGTGTCATGCGAATTTGTCACTTAACTCTTTCACCGCCAGCGTTTTTAAAAAAAGTTGCCAGCCAGCGCCAGCGTTTTCATGATTTTCACAAAAGTTTAATGCCTTCCAGAAAATGTTTTTCTTCAAATATATAAACATACAATATACCAAATGAAAGAACAGACCCTCTGCTTTCAAACAAAAAAAAACCTTTTCATCCTACCTTTAGTAGTTCTTTTGTAATCAACTTTTGAATATGGGTAGGTTTCTGCAAAAACACCACATGTTGAGGAAAAAGCAGAGATAATTCCATTTTTGTGACGGACTTTTCAAAGAGATCCATCTCAGAGCGATCTTTAAAACAGACACGGACATGCAGCAGCTTGCCATAGGGCAATACTTCCGGTTTTAAAAAGTTGCGGAAGGGAAACACAGAATCTGAGCCTTATGATTCTGAATCGATTTCAGACAGATATTTTTAATGGGAACGCGATGCATCAATGCACATCCCTACTTTGTATGTTATCTACTCATTGAATTCGCATTCGCTGTGTACGCCCCATAAATGTTTTATTTAGATTTTTTAACTCACAAACCCCCTGCAATTCTCCTGTCAGCCACAAGGGATTTGGAACCCCAGTTTGTGAATGTTTCTTCATTATTTTTCATTATGTGAGTGTTCCTGTGGCTCCATTAGTAGAACATTGTGTTAACACCGCAAAAGTCATGGGTTCAGGTTTAGTCACAGAAAACACACATACTAATACAAGAAATATATAGATAGATATAAATTGAATGCACTGCAATTCACTTGTGTTTCTTTTTAACTTTCAGTCTGATTTATTTCTCTCTGTTGTCTCCAGGTGCATTTGCATCCATTTTCGCCCCAGTTCATTGACCGTCATCTGTACCGCTGGAATTACTCTGGTGATGGAGCCCTCAAACCTGTGACCGGCATCGTTCTTCACACCCGACCAGCTCAGTGTACAGACTTCTTGTACATTCAACACCACGTCATCCTCGTAAAAGCCACGGCGGCATCGCATTACCGGTTTGCGCTGGACTGGTCCCAGCTCGTGCCCAGTGGTGACCTCTCGTCTGTGGATCCTGAAAAGCTGAGATTTTACAGGTGTGTGCTGAGCGAGATCAGGAGGATGGGAATCCAACCAGTCGTGACGTTGTACCACCCCAATTACAGTTCACCCACGCTGGGCCTGCCCGATCCCTTGTACGCTAATGGCGGCTGGAGAAATGACAGCACTTTAGAGGCGTTTATCAAGTATGCCGTTTTCTGTTACCGTGAATTTGGCGCGCTGGTACCGACGTGGATAACAATTAATGAGCCAAACCGTCTGATGGAAACGTACGGAGGTACCACAGAGGACAGACGAACGGCAGCGCGACACCTGTTACTGGCACACGCGAAGGCCTGGCACATTTACGACGCACGTTTCCGCCAGAAACACAGAGGGATGGTTAGCTTTGCGCTTCATGCTGATTGGGTCGAACCAACCAATCCTTTCTTGGAATCTCACAAAAGTGCCGCTCAGCATTTTCTGTTCTTTGAACTAGGACGTTTTCTCGATCCCTTCATTGGTGGAGGAGATTCTGATATACAGGAGGGTAACGTCAGATCTCTGATTGGCTTCACCGATGATGAGAGGGAGGAGCTTAAAGCAGCACTGGATTTCATTGCTCTGAATCACTTCACAACACGTTTAGTGTCACCGCTGCACCCTCAGTCACCACAAAACCCAAACCCACAGAACCAGGACCACGGCTGCTCTCTGGGGCGTGACAAGACCTTGCCATCATCAAAGATGGAACAGGCCGTTGTACCCTGGGGCCTCCGCAGGATGTTGGGCTGGATGAAGAATCGCTATGGCAACGGTATCCCAATCATCATCACAGCGTCAGGGATTGATGACCAAGCGGCCTATGATGATCAACTGAGACAGAGTTATATCAGGAACTACCTGCAGGAGGCACTGAAAGGTGAGCTTACTTAATGAAAAGTTTGCATATATTTACTTATTTATTTTACTTATTGGTGAAGTCTATTCAGTGATTTACTTATCTGATACAATATAGCAACTAATCATTGATTCATTAGCAAGACATTCAATTCTTTTGTTTGATTAGGATGCCTTGTGGTGTTTTATATTGATTTATTGTCAAACAGATATCCATAAATATCAACATTCAGCATTTGACTCATTTAAAGCAGTAGTTGATAAATCTCATTATAAAACGGCTCGTTCTGGTTCTTCATTCTGATTGGTTGAAACGCGTTCTAAACCGTGATAAAATACCCGGTAACCCCACGGTTCAGACCACATTACATAAGTATTACTGCGCCACTGTTGCTGCGTACTGATTTATGAAAATAAACACCACAGTCTATAATCATATTTTTTATTTTTTTACAATTGCACAACTAATGGCAACATCTAGATAAATGTCAATAAATATTGTTGAGTCATCTCGTGAATAAAGAGAAAACATTCCCTGAGGAGTTTCTACCTCAAATTCATATTTTGGCTATTATTCATTAGATGACGATCTTACCCAACTTAAACACTGACGCATTCACTCAACACTAAAAACACCATGTAAGTTTTAATCAGGCTCTGAATTTGATCTCTTACAAAAGTTCTTCATAATAATGGAATTATCTCAAAATTTGAGAGGTGATAAGAGAACAAACGAAGGTAAGATGAAACAGGGTTTTTTTTAAAGTGGAGGGTCTGTTCTTTCATTTGATATTTTATGTTTATTTAAAGAAAATCATTATTCTGTAAGGCATTAAACTAAAACTGGGTGGCAACCTTAAAAAAAACCGCTGACAGGGAAAGAGTTTCCAAGCATATTTGATCATCACTTCAACAGTTGCACAATATAAATGTTAATGTATAAATTAGATGAATGTTGATTTATAAAAATAAACACCCCAGTTGGGAACTGCGCTCTGTTTCAGCCACACGTGATTCCGAGGAACTACTTTGTTTGGCGGAAGAGTAATATTTGTACTAATATAATATAAAATATAAACTAACAACTTATTTGTGTTTTATTTTTGTGAAATCCTGCTATGCATATGAAGTAACCGTTTTATGGAGGCACTAAGCCCCGTGAAGCAGTGGGGTTACAGTGCATTTTATAACAGCTAAGGGGCATTGTTAGGCACGACGCGAAATGCACTGGCAACCCACTGCTTCTTGGGGCTTATTGCTTTAATAATCCTCAGTTTCTAATGTGCATGTACACCTTTAAATTGGTGCATATCATATAGTGAACTGTGAGTGATAAAGACTGAATAACATTGGAAGTACTTTGTGCAAAAATAGACCACAATTTAAGATCATGTCAAGGCCAAACATTATTCCTCACATCCTGTTGAATCTCCTGACTGAAAGTGGTAAAGTTCAGAGATCATTGTGATTATGAGTTTCAAGGACATGTAGGTGTTTTTAATATACACTTATAAACTCATGATGACCTGATGCTGACTCAGAATGTAGTAAAACTACAGTATACTGTAAGAGCATTGCATGAAAAACATGTTATCTGCAGCGGAAGCTCAAAGGTCTTCATGTCAATCAGTGAGTGTTTATGAGTGAACTTTGAGGTGCTCATGTGGAGATCATGTGAAGATTGAATGATCTTTTACAGGCTTTGATAAAGAGCAACATGGATTTGATTTAAGCGAATATATTAAGTCTAATACTGTCTAATTCATATTATATGTATATAGAGGGCCTTATGTAATTTTACATTTTTTTTCAAATTCGTTTTATTATTATCAAATTCCGTGTTTTCCGTTTTCATTTTTCTGGACTTTCAACTTTCCATTAATGCTCCAGATTTAACCTAAAATAACTCTCATTCAATGGGCACCAAGTTCAAGTTTGGACCAAATGTTGAAAAATTCAAAAACAGATTTTTGATTTAGCAGGCTATGTAATAGACATTTACATTTATGCATTTGGGAGACGTTTTTATCCATTTACAGTGCATTACAAGGTATGCGTTTTCCTGGGTTTATACCCATGGCCTTTTGAGCTGCTAACGTAATGCTCTACCACATAAAACATGTAAGAGTTCTATTTAATACACTTAAGTCTCTCTCTTTCTCTCTCTTTCTCTGAGCAGCCTATGAGTTGGATGGTGTCAATCTAAAAGGGTTTTATGTTTGGAAACTTCAGGACAGACATGATCCTCAGTTTGGTCTTTTTAAGTCAGCTGATCATGACTCACAACCCAAAGCCTCGGTTAACCTTTACCGTGACATCATCAGGGACCGTGGCTTTCCACCTGCCGTTGACCGTGGACCGTCTTGCCAGCACAAGGACAGCAGCGCGAGTTGTGGGATTTGCATGCAGATCGCAGAGAACAAATCTCTGCTGTTTTTCAGCGTGTGTCTTTCTGTCATCCTGTCCTTCATCATCATCAACACCATCTGTGTGGTGAGGAAGAGGAGGAGGACAGCACAGAGACTCTGCACTCGACACAAAACAACAGCACATCTGCACCATTAAACTAACTGAGAGACAGGTGTGTGTGTGTGTGGGTTGGTATATGTGGTTTATGGGCATAAATAATGTATAATGACATGTTTACTATGCTATAAACTCGGTTTACAGCTTAAAAAGCATACTAAATGGTAGTGTTTCATAAATTAAAGACTGACAACAGGTTTTTGTGATGGTTGGGGTCAGGGGAATAAAATATAACAGTTTGTACAGTAGAAAATGCAGTGCGTTCATGGAATTGTCCCAGTAAACCACATATGCCAATCAATTTCCTGCAATCAGGCACATTTTATATTTTGTAAGATTATAAGATGCTGCTCAATGTTTCTCAGTATTGTCATTTATCTGTAGTGAAGAGTGAAAGAAAATGTATGTGTTTATTTGTAATTCACTTTACTGTATATTTGTGAATATTTTGTGATGTCAAAAACAATTAAAGATTAATTTTGTTGAATAGTAGCCTACTGTCAATATAATGACATCAGATCGGTAATCTGTCTAAACCAACTTTACGCAAGTATAATGATCACACAGATTTTCAGATTCAGCATTTCAGATTCAATTCATTTATTAGTTAAAAATGTACAATCACTAATAAATGAAATGAGTTAAATTACTTAAGAGTATGTTGTAAAATTTAAAGCGTTTTCATCAGTGGCGGCCAGTGACTCTTTTTTTCGAGGGCGCTCTATGTGATTCTGTGTGCATCATGTGTCTTGTCAAGGTGGGTGCCTTCTGCAGACGCATCTAGAGGGTTTGTGATAAAAGAGACTCTCATGTTTGCCAGATACTCGCATAATCTCATGCGTAATCAGAGTTTACTGTTAAGGGAGTGTCTTGCGTGTATTTTGTGAACGTGGGTGTCTCTTTTGTCGTAAACGGTTTTGACGTGTGTGCAGCAGGCACTTATTTTGACTGGACACGTGATTCACATTGTGTAACATGACGCAACAAACACATATTTTGAAAATGCAAGCAACACACATGACACTCCAAACACTTATTTTGAATTAGCGCCCTTCGGATGAGCAGTCACGACTCACGAGCCGCCACTGGTTTTCATCTAGATTGGATTTCAAATAGTTTTTGGGCTATAACGTGTACCACATTACAGGGCTTTTCACACCGCGCTTAACCCTGGGTTATCTTCGTTATAAACCCCTTCTTTTAACCCTAGGTTAAGAAGCGTTTCATACTTGTCATTTAAAGTGTGGTTATCCCTGAAATTAACCCAGGGTTATGAAACCCTGTTAGCCCTGGTTTTGTGGGGTTAACCCCTCATTGGGTGCCGAACACATGCAGTGTGAAACGAAGCAGGGTTATAATGTTATGACCTCAAGCTACCCAGTCTCACAAAAGTATGTACCTATAGTCACATAATTTTTTGAAATTCTTTTTTGTGATACTGTCACGAATTTCCGTGGTTTTTCGTAATCGATCACAAATTTGTGTTTATGTATCATTGTCACGTATTGGTTACTCAACTGCTTTTTCCTATTTTCAAACCATTTTCACTTCGGTTTAGGGTTAGATTTGGTGTTTGCATTAGAATGTCAAGTATTGGTTTATACTATTTTTCTGATTTATTTTGTATATTTTCTAAATTATTAAAGGGGCCATGGCATGAAAATCTGACTTTTTCCATGTTTAAGTGTTATGATTTTGTCCCCAGTGCTTCTATCAACCCAGAAAATGTGAAAAAGACCAACTCAGTAACTTAGTTTTGGTAAACCATTCTCTACAAGCACATGAAAAAATAGGTCGTTGAAATTTGGCTCTCCTTATGCTGTCATAAGGAGCTCTATGATGAGACATGTACTCTGTTGTGAGCAGTGAAGAACTGAATGAGTCAGTGGTTTTGGACAGTGTGCATAAATAAATAAATAAATGTGTAACTGAAAATCAACACAAAAAGAACAAAATATCTTTCTCATTGTGGAGACAGGGTTGCTCTTTAAGCCCAACATTGTTAAACATTTGGCAACCAGTTTCAGTGTTGGGAGTAACGCATTACAAAATATAATATATTACAGTAATATATTAGTTTTTGCTGTAACGCAGTAATATAACGCATTACTAATAAAATGTTGGTAATATTTTACTCGTTACAGTATTAGTAACGCGCGTTACTACAATGCATTTCAAAATTAGACCGTGTTATTTTTATTTTTGACCAATGCGCGCGATCAGCATCCACACAGGAAAAAGCTGCGGGTAAAATAGTTATGGCTGCATCCCAAACCGCATACTTCCATACTATATAGTAGGCGAAAAGCACTACTTCTCGTACTCTTTGCCTACTATATAGAATGGAAGTAGGCGGTTTGGGACGCAGCAGGTGCTGTATGCAGCATGTTCATTTTTACTTTAATTTTGTATTTGAAATGCGATATCACACCAGCAATGACAAGGTAAGCAGTTTGGAGCGATCAACAGTGGTCAAGGTCAAACTTTATTAAGAAACCTTTATGGGCAATTTGATTGTAGCACAGGTAAACAGACAACAAACTCACACATACAATACTTCATAATATAAATAGTAATTCATGCAGATTACAAATATACAAAGAATACCTTAAAAAAAGGTTTTCTTTGCTCTTTACCTATAATCTTTCCACTGGTTTTGACAATCATTTGTATATAAAATATATAATAGTGGAGACAAAACGCATCCCTGAGGAGAACCTGTTGTCAGGGAGGCTGAAAGACCATTTTCAGTTAAAATATCTAAGACCCAACCTACCAAATTAAGATCAAGATTAAAATTAGTAATGAACTTATCTGCTCAAGTATGGGGTTTCTAAAATAGTCTCACCCTACATGACTCGGAAATCAAATCTTTAAGATGATCTGATTATGATGTCACCCACTGAACCTGCTCGAACAATACTGTAAGCCCTTAATAAAAACCTTAATAAGACTAAAATTATCACCCGATGTTTCATTCATCACACTGATAAATGTCTTAAAGTCAATTCAATTATAACATCAAAGAAAATTACATCAGTCATTGGGAAACTCTAAAATGCTATTTTACACAGTGACAGATAAAAACTGAAATCCACCTTGAGCAGATAAACGGGGTGCCATTTTGGCCCCTATGATAGAATGTGAAGTTGGGCCCTCTACCACACCCATGTAACTATAAATAAAAATAATCGTTGGGGGCCCCAATAGTGCTTGAGCCTTTAGAATTGTCTCATGACACCTTTGCAGATCCAGAGTCAGTGGACACAAGCTCACTATAGAGATGGGCAGATGGCTGCCACAGGAGGAGACGTTGTGTTCACACTGTCTGTGACCAAAACCAAATCCAGACAGAGCTGCACTTTCTAACAGGATGATGCACACAGAGTTTCAGAGATAATCTTCTACCCAAAACTAAACAAGACAGCTGATCAAACAATGTTATATATGAAGCACAAGATATGTGTCTGCATGAGAAAATCAATTAGTGTTTAATGTAGAAGATACTTCATGTAAATTACGGCTTTATTCTGTTAGTTAAAGGGATAGTTTACCCAAAAATGAAAATTCTGTCATCATTTTCTCGTCCTCATGTTGATCTAAATCTGTATGAATTTCTTTTTTTCTGATGAACACAAAAGAAGATATTTAGAGAAATGAAGGTAAGCTTATAGCTTATTGTAAACCATTGACTTCCATAGTAGGAAAACAAATATGATAGAAGTATTGTGATAAATGATGATGATGATGATGTAAGGAATAATTAACAACGTGTCATTGAATTATAAGAAAATATTATGTTATCAAATAATTCAAATGACCAATTATTCATGAGTCAATTATTCCTCTTATACCACGGTTACCACAAACATTGCTCTGGTGCCTATTTTTAAGACATTTGACAAGTTAGATGTCCAGTTTACTGAAAATGAATCAACACTCATGGGTGATTTTCACGAAATCCACACTTAGGTGTCCAGCATCAGAATTTTTAAAAAGCCCTTGAAGCCAATTTTTTTTTAGAGGATTTAAAAAATATTTCTTATAGAATTATTTACATTTTTTAGATTATCATTATCAAAAATGATCATTACCACAACATGATATTACATTAAATATATGCATTTCCAAACTCATGTTTCGGTAATGAGAACTAAAAAGTAGTACTATGACAAACAATACAAAAAATAAGAACTGCTTACGTGGTAGCCATCTTGAGTGTCACAGTCAATTATGTCCCTTCCAACAATTTTTTTTAAATGTTAGTTCATCAAGGGCTTAAAATTATTGAAATTTTTTGCAGAGGATGAGACATTTTTTATTGGAAACATTTATATTCCTTATTATTGTCTCTACATTTACCAATGATCCCCAAATAGCACATGCACTAAAGGTTTTTATTTTTTTGATTTTTTCATTATAAATATTTCCATGTCAAAGAACCCAAATCCAGTCATGGACACATTGCGGTAATGACAGTTTTTCCCTTAAATGTGGAAAAAACAACAAAATTGGTTTGTATGATGTAATTTGAAATCATGTACAAAATAGTACATGAAGAGATGTTTATAACTGTATGCTTCTTATTTTGATAGCATTTACTTTTTTTATCAAAATGTAATAAGTCTAATTTCGCGAGAATCACCCCATGGAACATTTCTCAACCAATCAGAATAAAGCATTTAACTGACCCATGGTATATTTTTTGATGATAAATGATGGTAAGCACACAGTTAATGGTACCCATTGAATACCATGTATTTTTTATTCCTACTATGGAAGTCAATGGTCACTATCTGCTGTGTGTTTACCATCATTTATCAAAATATCTTCTTTTGTGTTCATCAGAAAAAAGAAATTCATACAGATTTAAAACAACATGAGGAGAAAATCATGACAGAATTTTCATTTTTAGGTGAACTACACTAGTCAACATTTGAAGTGGATCAAAACCTTTAATAATTGTCTTAGGGCAAGTTTAATAAACTTTTTTGATCCACTTCAAATGTTGACTAGTATATAACTAGTATATATCCCATCAGCTTTTTGTTCTCGAGAGAGAGAGAGAGAGAGAGAGACACAGAGACAGCGAGAGAGAGAGAGAGAGAGAGAGAGAGAGGTGTGTGTTTGGGTTTGTTGGTGGTGATGGTGGCGGATGAACAGCATGGCAAACATCGCGGTCCAGCGGATCAAACGGGAGTTTAAAGAGGTGCTAAAAAGCGAAGAGGTGCGTATTAATTCACACACGTGCATGTTGTCTGTCATCTGACAGCTGTCAGTCAATCTTTATGACGCACACATGCGCATTACATCATGTGCAACAATAAACAAACATATCAGATGTAAATCTGAACCAGACCGCGCAGACTCGTGCATGTATTTTATCGTGATGACTTTCATGTGTGTTCACGCGTTTAGCGGTATTTATGGGTTGTTTGTCCCATCCAGGCCGAACCGGAGCTCAAACTGAGTCCAAACCCGAACTCACATCAGACCTGCGGCCTTTAAGCGTGTTTACTGAATGAGTTCTGGTTTAATTCTCGTGTTTATTGGGTGTCTGAGGTGGATTTGTGCGGTGGTGGTGGTGGTGTTTTAATAAAGACCTGTGTGTTTCATTAGCCGCGTGCTAACTAAAGGCCACTGCTCGATTAACATTCACACACATATATATATAATGTTATAAAACCCAAACCGTGAACACGTTACATAAAACAGAAACATTTTAAACATCAGATTATTTTCCCGCCAGTCTTATTTGTCTAATATGAGAGGTTTATGAACTTTCAGGTTTGTTGTTCTGTGTTAGCCGGGTAGCATCGACAGACAGAGAGACGTTCATAGATTATGATCATATTCATTATTATTATTATAAATGTATGCTTTTCTAAATGATTATTTATGACACAACATTAATGTTTATTCCGTATTAATCGTATGTGTTTAATATTACACTTTGAATGTGGAGAGATATTTTAGTAACGTGTACATTTCAATCACATTTTAATTTAGAGTTTAATAAAGAGTTGATCTTTAAACCAGTCTTTCTGATCGTTGTTCTAAGATGTTAAAGTGTGCTGTCTAGTAAGAGTGAGTTTATGAAGTTATCATAGTTGTAACTTAAGTTACTATGGTAACATCATCATACAGTACATGCATTATAATATAATAGACTACTGTAATGTTTTAAGACCGCACAGATCCTCTTTATTTGACTGATGAATCAAAGACTAACCTCTCATGTTGTTTTATTTACACAGACGAGTAAAAATCAGATTAAAGTGGATTTAGTGGATGAGAATTTCACCGAGCTGAAGGGTGAGATAGCAGGACCACCAGACACGCCGTATGAAGGTAGAAACACTCCTAACAATCCTCTTTAATACACAATTAAATAATCTCACACTGTGTTCATGTGCCAGATCACCCTACTGAAAGACCTACGCTCGTCCACTGGTTTTAGCTTGTTAAGATGGTGTACCAGGCTGGTTTTGGACACCAGCTTGACCAGGCTGGAAGCTTGGCTGGTTTTAGCCTGTTTAAGATGGACATAGCTGGTTTAAGATGATCCTCCCAGCCTGGTCAAGCTGGTGGGTCAGATGGTCTCCCAGCCTGGCCAGTTCATAAAAGCTTGACCAGCTAAAAACCCTTTCTAAAAGCAGCCTACTACACCAGCTAAAACCAGAAAGGACAAACTGTTTGTACACAAAATACAAGTTTGGAAATTTGTTGTGTGATGTGTTAAACTCATCTAATACTATTACATTCAATGTTTATTCATGCATTTGACAGACCCTTTTATCCAAAGTGACTTAAGCCTGGTGCACACTATGGGATTTCAGACACGATTGATTTAGCTGTCTGGGACAAATTTTGAAATCCTAAAAGATTCCTGGAATTCTAGGCTAAAATCTGCCGTTTGCTATGTTCATAGACAGCTGATTATTGACCGTTGCGATCAAAATTATCCTCCAAAAAAATTCTGGCAGTGTCAGACATTTTGAGACACAATCCAGCTGTGTGACATCTCCCTACGACAACCGGCAGATCAAGAACCAATAGAAGCACAGAACCCGGTGACCCAGTGTTGGGGTTAACGCAGTACAAGTAACGTGCATTTCGTAATAATAATATGACTTATCTAAAGTAACGAGTAAAGTAACGCATTACTTAGTGCAAGTTACTTTTTTAGTTTAATTAATTAGATTTAAAAAAATGATGTACTGAATTAAACTGAACTTAGTCACATTATGCACTCTATGGATGAATGACTGAAACTATTTTGGAAACGTTATTTTAAGGTAAAAAAACTCTTTAGTGTTGCTTTAAAAGTAACATAAGCATTACTTTCCATGAAAAGTAACTCGCAGTTAGTTACTTTTTGGGAGAAACTGCATTACTTTTAAAAGTATTTTTCCCCAACACTGCAAACCAACGCAGACAAACTGTCGAAAAGAGCCAGGTGGACATACGCGCTGGAAATACAAATGCCATGTAGTCATCTCCTTTAGTTTATACTCGAGACAAGTCATGATTAAAATGAACGCTAGATGTTGTTTTGGTTTGCCAGCCTTCGCTTCAGCGTGTGTTCGCCCAGCCGACGTTGATTGATGACGTAAAACGACGGGCTCGTTTGTTTGTTTACGTCCGATTTTTAAAATTCTTTCAACTTGTACAGTCTGACATTGATGGAAACTGAGATCATACAGTGTGACATGAACTTAACTACGATCTTGATCACACAGAGCTATACAGGAGACTCACAAACAACATATTGTGTTTATGTATTGGTCATTATGACTGCTGTATTAGTAAAGAGCGTACGGTATATTGGGGGTCATTGTTACTCTAAACACCCAAGACATCCCATAGAGATGTAGATAGTAGATTCTGTTTATTGTTTTAATGATTTTTCTCTTTTGTAGGTGGCAGATATCAGCTAGAAATTAAAATTCCAGAAACATATCCATTTAATCCACCAAAGGTGAGTAAAGAGCCGATGTAGACCTGTAAATCATATCCTGGTTGAACTGTTAGATGATCAACTATTAAATCACACCAATTTATTCTCATCCAACCAGATGATAATCTGTCATATATATACAATCTTACTCATGTTTTCTACTTATCATTGCGTGTGTACATCTGAGGGCTTAAATGTTGTCGCACAACTGTGTAATGACAATATAATATATTCTTTATGAGAGTTTATTTATACAAGTAATGTTGTATCTCCTGTGAGAATACTGAATGTGTATCATACACTGGGCTTGAAATTTCAGTCTGACACCTGAATTGAAGTTTGTTTAGTGTCTGCGTTCATACTGTAACTGAATGACAGCTTTGAAACTGATACTGTTTCAGGTTCGGTTTATAACAAAGATCTGGCATCCCAACATCAGCTCAGTAACAGGGGCGATATGTCTGGATATCCTAAAGGACCAGTGGTAAGAGCTCACTGTGTCACTCAAAATCAAACTCTTAACATCCTGAACATCTGTCACTCAATGTCGTGTGTCTGTGTTTGTCAGGGCGGCGGCTATGACCCTCCGAACAGTTTTATTGTCACTGCAGGCTCTTCTGGCTGCGGCAGAACCCGACGATCCACAGGACGCAGTAGTTGCTAATCAGGTGTGTGTGTGTTATGATTTAGTACAGATCCATACATTAATACAGTCACGTTTATATGTACAAAAATCTAGATGTATATGTAAGGGTCACACGGTATCGAAACCGATAGTTTTCTTATTATTATTATTCTTTTTCGTCCACCATTTTGTCTATGGCAGCCTATAGAAGTGTTTGTAGGAAAGTTATGAAATTTAGCACACTGATAGAGGACAGTCCAAATAATTAATACAGCAAATTGGGAGTTTCTATCTCAAACCTGCTAGCGCCACCACCAGTCAAAATTTTTACATACACTTTTGCTTATAACTTCTGAGCCAAAAAACGTAATTCATGACAATTCCCTTATGCTTAGCATGCAAAAATCTCAGTGAGTGTTTTTCTGATTGACTCGAAAGCACCATAGAAAAAAATGGCGAATAAAGAAAAGTTAAATTCATATTTTGTGTGTTTTTAGACATCAATAACTATAACTCCAAAATGAAATGATTTTTTTTACCAGATTTGATACACTGAGATAGGAAAATGGTTATTTTTGCTTAAAACTACTGCAAACTTGCATCTATTGGATTATTCCTTTCATGGCTTGAAGTATAATCATTGGTGAATGCAAATTCACTCCCTAGCAATCATTTTGCAAGTACTATATCTCTGCATCAGAACATCATAGAGACATGGGGGTGGGCTCTTTTTGACTTCGGTATTGCTGCTTAAGGTTATATTTTACTGTATTTTCCGGAGTATAAGCTGCTTCATTCAAAAATGCGTCATTAAGATGAAATAACATATATAAGTCACAGTAGACTATACATTACGTTTATTTAGAAAATTATTTCACAAAAGCCGAAGAACAGACATTTAATCTGGAAAGGCAAATTATTCAACTAAACAATAGCAGACAGAACAGGAGGCTGAATAGATGTCTGTACATTAAAGTAATATTATCAGTTATTTAAACGATAAACCATAATATCCAGAACTTACCTGGAAGGTTGAATAGGCTAAACTAACCAAACAAGCCAACTAGCGTGAAGTTCGCATACTCGTCATTCCACATCACTGAATTAATTGAATTACATAAATACATGAGCAGTATATAGCGGACTCTCGCGGCTGCAGACGGTAATGATGTCTCTTTCCTCATAAATGTCGAAATTAATTCATACTGACTTACAAGGCGCACCTGACTATAAGACGCAGCACCAGCCAAGTTATGAAAAAAAACCGCAATATGTATATATAAAATTGTGATTGATGAATAAGTTGAATAGGTTCTGGTTGATCTATACACACAGATCAATAGCATGCAACACAATAACCCCTTTCACACAGCGCATTGATCCCATAAAATTTTGTGTGAACAATCCCAGGATCTTTTCCAGAATGGGGACCTACAGTAATAAAATTGACGGATCAGTCCTAGAACATGTCCTACCTGAACAAAAGGCAGAAACGATGCGTGAAGACGTGTTTGTCTGTCATTGCAATAACAATTATCAGGGAAGCTTTTTGACTGGGCCGTTAATTGCAAACTGGAATGAAGCAGAGATCAGCTGAGATCATTCGTCTGCTTAATGGAACGATACGGCATGCGCTAGTTCGTAATCAAATCAGAAAAAAATGCAAGCAGGGAACATAAGCAAACTTAAAACACTGCGGAAAATATTGCACCAAGTGCACGTTTACAGTTACATGTCACATTCTTATGTTACGTGTCATTACGGCATGTGTGTGAATGCATGCGCAGATTCTAGAAAATCACTGGCAGTGTGAATAAACCAAAATCAAGCACATTATCAGTGTATTCTCCAGAATCTCTATGTGATTATTTGAAGTTTGGTTGTCGAGTCTCTCGTGCTAACCTCATTATTCAAGTAAAGCTGATCTCAGATCAGTGCTGTGCTCTATATGATTTGTTGTGTTTCTCGTCTGACAGTATAAACAGAATCCAGACATGTTCAAGCAGACGGCTCGACTCTGGTCACATGTTTACGCGGGAGCTCCGGTCTCCAGTCCAGACTACACGCGCAAAATAGACGAACTCTGTGCTATGGGCTTTGATAAAGTAAGTAGATCAAGACACGCTAAAAAACAACAACAGGGTGTCAATATTTGAAGAGTTCAGATGCAAAACCCTCTAAGTGCATCTTATAATGTTTTCTTGTTAATGAGCATTTTTTTTATTAGACTTTTATGTTTAGTCATTTCACTTTGATGACAATGAAAATGTTATGAGTCAGTCACTGAAACAAATGTCACTTCATTGTTTATTGAACACATTTGGCTGTTATTTGAGCTGCCAAACCCTCTATTGGTGCGTTCACACCAGACACAAATGAAGCCTTCCAAGTACTCAAAGGGGACACAAGTATGAATGTGATCGACAGTCATTTTGCATGTCGTCGTTGTCATTGTTCGAATCGAGGGGGGGTTGTGGTGGTCCCAGACCTCCTATAAGCATTGAGGGACACCCTAAAAAGAACAAAAATATAAATTAAGGTTCCCCTGGTTTTTATTAAAATTAAAATACTACATGAATTTAAAATTTTTGTGCTGCGCTGCCACAAAGCAATACTGTCCATTATTTGTCTCAATTTCACAATAAACGAATCCAAGAGATTTCTGTCTGAAATAAATGTGAACTCTTAAGTGCGCCTCACGCTATTTTCTGAAGGAATTGACAGACGAGTCAATGGGTCTCATTCACTAAGCATGCGTACGCACAAATTTGTGCGTGAGATAATATGTTTTGGATGTCTTGTTAAAAATCTAAATGTTGTATGTTATGTTTCAGTATCTAATTAAAAAAATTTACAAATGTTTTTACAAACAAATCATGATTCAACAAAAACTTTCGTATCAAAACTTCTTCTAAATGTACGAAAAAATTTAAGCGCACCAAATACCACACCTACACAATAATCCCATACGCTTATAATAAAATACTAGGCTATAATTATAATATAAAATATAATAATGTAAATGTTATACATCAACATTATTATAAATATTATATTATTTTATATTTTATCATTTATTATATATATTATCTATATTATTATTATTATATACAGTATATTATACATTATTATAGCATACCTATTTTTTATACACATATAAAGCAGATGCACATAATGTCAATCTTCAAGTCTGCGTACAAAAAACATACGCAATTAGTAGTGAATGAGACCCAATGTCTCTGCGTGTGGGTTGCTTTCAACTTGTTGACGGTAAGAATTGGTAGTTATTTTCTTTAGTAATCTTTAAGGTTAGGGGCTTTTAATAAAAGTCTTCTTAAACTATTATTTCATTCTTATTTGAGGGGGGAAAAATAGCTTGAGTTAAGGGTAGTTTGGGTTACTTTGATTAAAACGTTGATCCAGGATAACATCTTACTTTGTGAAATCACGGCGACCCCATAATGTTTGTTATAATTTGAATACTGGTCGTCATTCATCTAAAAACAACGCTGTATTTCTGAATGGTGTATTTCTATGCCGGGATGCAAAGGTATTTAATGAACATACATTATAATACGTGCTGAGAACAAATGGTCAATATCATCTCATTTTTGACTGAGGTGACGTTTAGCGGCTTTTGCATCTGAGCTCTTGATTTATTTTTCAATGAGAGGAGTTTGTGTAGCGGTGACGTGTGAATCTTTCTTCTCACAGAACGCAGTAATAGCAGCATTGTCGTCAAAATCCTGGGACGTGGAGACGGCGACAGAACTGTTGCTAAGCAACTGAGTCCAACCTGAGGGGCCAAAGCACCTTATCTGACACCTCCATCCATACTTTCATTCACTTGCTCATCCTCAGTCTACACTTTCTTCATCTCTCTTTCTCTCTCTCTCATTTCTTGTTTATCATTTTACCATTTCTTAAAAAAATATATTCCCCACAAATGAAAATTCGGTTATCATCGACTCTCATCCGGTTCAAAACAGTAAAAGTCGATGTTTATTTATACTGACCGCTCTCTCTATCATTATTCTCAAATCTTATTGCAGATTCTCTTCATCCTGCACAATCTTTTCCTTTCTTAAGTCTCCTCCCTATCATTCAGAAAACCTTTTAGATTAATGAAATGATCAGTTGACTCGTACAGAGTAGATATTAACACAATCAGTCCTGGAGAAACACACACACACACACACACACACCTGCTCAATATATCAAGAGTTCATCTGTAAATAAAAAGCTATTAAAGTCTGTATAAATTAAAGCAATGTGGCAATTATTTATTACTGCTTTGTGAAGTAGTGAAATAAACACCAGTTTCATGGCTGAGCACATGATGTTTGAATCATCTATACTTTAAAAACTCACTCAAGTGCTTTGAAAGTTTTTTTTAAGTGCTTTGAAATGCTGAGATTTATTTGGTGAGTTGATGTGATCTGTTCTAGACGCTGTCTGTCATCTCAACCCTATTTAAACGATCAGCTCTCTTTTAACAAACTATCTCTCAGAGAAAGACTATTAAAACAGTTCATAAAGGTATCATTTTACTTTCGAAGATAAAAATATTACAAAAATGAAGGATATTTTGAATAAAAATAAAAAACAGACCTCAAGAAGCGTATATAACATGGTTTACAGGTATCTGTGTAACTGCCCAAATTACTTGCACTGCAAAAAATGACTTTCTTACTTCGTATTTTTGTCTTGTTTTCAGTACAAATATCTAAAAAATCTTGAATTAAGATGCTTTTTCTTGATGAGCAAAACGACCTATCAAAAATAAGTCGGGTTTTTTGAGAAAAACTATACAATTTAAGTGAATTTGTGCTTAAAACAAGCAAAATGATCTGCCAATGGTGAGAAAAAATCTAAAAATAAGTTTACTTTTTTCTTAAACACTTAATTCAAGAAATTTCTCACCCCATCGGCAGATAATTTTGCTTGTTTAAAGCACAAATTCACTAAAATTGTATAGTTTTTGTGTAAAAACTAGACCTATTTTCCTCAGGTCATTTTGCTCATCAAGAAAATAAATCTTGATTTAAGAATTTTTAGATATTTCTACTAAAAACACAACAAAAATTTTAAGTAAAGTCATTTTTTGCTGTGTTTTTGACAAATTTGTTCATGAAACTGAAAATAATCAGTAAGGAGTTTTTACATGTAAATTTAGCAGGGGTTGTAATTTCACTGAATGACCGCTAGATGGCAGTAAAATCCTTTAACTTCTAAATAAAGATTCAAGATTGTTTTATTTGTTACTTGCATATACAACCTGTAGTGAAATATAAGTCTTTAAAGGCTTTTAATTGCACAGAGTTTACAGAGAAGAACATGAATTACAATTTTCAGAATACGAATGACCATGGTGATATGCAGGACTTTTTAAAACTCCAGAGAAAAAAAATGTATTTAAAGGGAGCCTTGCATTAATCTAATTAACCTCCATTCCAATCACTTTAATAATTATTTTCTCAGACATGATGGAAATAAGGGATTAAAAATCTAGCTGAAAGATGACGTCAAGGAACTTTTCATTAAAGCCCCCATGAAATAAAAATTTAACTATATTTATTTTAGTATAAAATATATGATAAGCATTCAAAACCTACAGTTTGTCACATGCACTAATAAAGTCTAGAATAATTCTAGAATCACCCTACACTTCAGCTTCTCGTCAAATTTTGTGTCCAATCAAATGCTCTTTAGATACTGAAGCATCACACCCTGTAAGAGTACACATTTGCTGGACTGAGCCATAAATTAAACACTTTTTTTAATGTGGAGGGTTTTCTCCATCGTTTCGTTGTTTTATTTAAACTGACGTCACCACATCAAATAATGCTGCACATTTCGTAGACCTTTTTACCGTAGAAATGTATGGACTATGATAATGAGAACATGAATAAAGTCTACGGACCTATTCATTTCATGGGAATATAATTTTAGTTGGTTACATTAAATTTGATGAATGTATAATCAGACAAAAAATATATATATTTTTTTTATTAATGTATTAAATAAATGATCAGCTGCAATTGTACAAATTTGGAAGCATGACAAAAAGTGGACACATCAAGTGAAATTATTTGAATTCTCTTTATGTGACTGTGTCTGTGATTATATCCAACAAACTTCACTGCGTTATATAAATTACTTTTTATTCCTCTTGATGGCTAAAGTTTTTTTATTTAGACCCTTATGCTTATAAAAAGTAATGCTTAAAAGAATTTGATGGCTAATTGTTGTCAAAAAAAGCAGTCCGGCGCGTGACGTCACTGAGGGGCGGGGCCTGTGCGCTTCTACAGCCACCCTGTTGACGAAAGTAAGGAGCCCGTATATCGTAACTTCTCTACTGACTGGTAATTTTCCTTTATATACTCTGCCCTGTTGACTAAACGCTTCATAAAAGTTCTCATTAGTTTTCACAAGAGTTAATGGATTAAATAAGTTTTCAAAAAACGGTATTGTCCTTTTCTAGTGAAATTCCTCAAAACTGCCCAGATTATCTTCTATACAAGTGAATGCGAGATGACAGAGAACATATAACCCAAGGCAGAGTATCTCATTTGATCCAGAAACATTTTTTAGTTATGCTGGTTAAAAGTCTCCTCACATCCTGATAGCAATCAGTATTTTAAGTTGTTTAAATGTATTTGTAGACATTTATGTAATCTGTGAAAGGTGTAGGACCAAAAAAAGTTTCAACCAATCATTGATCTCGGTCTGAACGGACGTTGCCTTCACGCAGACACATGCGTCATCGGCGCGTTCACGTGCGCTCACCTCCTGCCTGTAAACAGCGAGAACAGCTAACTTTTCTGCTGAATTGACAACCTGTACAGGAGCCACAAAACGAAAGACATCTTTTATAACAAGAAGAGCAAAAATTGCCTGGATCAGCAAAGAGAAAAACCCAAATGAACATCGCTAACTTTACTGCTTTACCACGAGATACAAACAGCTGCAGGAGGGTCTGAAAGGGTCGTTGTACTGTTTACAGACATCCCAAGTCTCCCGGAAGTTCCGGGAGTCTCCCGCATTTTGATAGCGGCTCCCTGATGCCCGCAAGTTAGTTAAAATCTCCCGGAATCTAGAGCGAGCAAGAAAGAGTAGCACGCGCACGGCAGAGAGGGAGGGGGAGACCTTGGCTGTTTCTCAATATGCGTTCTTCAGCGATCTTGCGTCCTCGTGTCCTCGCTCTACGTCATCATTAACGGTCGAAGTTCATTCCAATTCTCAAGAACGCAAGGACAGAGGACGCATGAAAATACCCGGATGTGTTCTTGATATCGAGGATGCATCGAGTGCAGCCTTGCTGAAATCGCTTTACGCCCCAGAAGTCATTGCGGCAAAACTTCCGAGTTCGTTCTTCCCAGGTCGCCTGGCAAGACCGATCTCCACGAGGACGCAAGTCCGTTCTTTGCGTTCTTGGAATTGAGAAACAGCCCTTGTGTGTGTGTGCTATTGTGCCTCATTAAGCGCATGTAAGACAGAGAGCATCCTGATTGGCCTGCTCCGGTAAATCAACCAATCAATTGTCAGTTTGGGCGGGCTTTATCTCTTCTCCCGAACTGACATTGAGGTGAGTTCAACAAGTTTAATATCATGTGCATATTTTTCAGGCTGGCTACTAGTTGCCAAGGCTACATGAAAACAACAAACTCATTAGACCTGTTTAAAGTTGCAATAGAATATAAATAAAACAATTTATATAAATATTATAAGCAGCTTATATAGATAGTAAAAGTAATAGATTGTAAAATAATTAACAAATAATTGGGTAACACTTTAAAATAAGGTTCATTAGCTAACATTAGTTTACTACATTAGTTAACATATAATAATGAACTGCATTTATAAGCATTTTTTTATCTTTGTTAATGTTAATTTAAACATTTACTAATACATTATTCAAATCTTGTTAACATTAGTTAATGCACTGTGAACTAACACGAACAAACCATGAACAGCTGTATTTTTATTAACTAACGTTAAAAAAGATTAGCAAATACAGTAACAAATGTACTGCTCATGGTTAGTTCATGTTAGTTAATACATTAACTAATGTTAACAAATGAGACCTAGTAAAGTGTTACCAATAATTAAATAGGCCTCTAGAAATTAATATTATGCTTTTATATCTTGAAATGTCATATCCTTATCCTCCTTTATTTTCTTTTTTTGTGAGGGGGGTACCTCCCTGAAATGACTTTTTGCAGGTTGGGATGTCTGTGTTTATTTTGGTAAGGTAGGTCCGCGATATGTTTGTATTGAGATGGATTCAGATATTCTACTTTGATAAAACATTGTGTTGCTTATGAAATTTGTGTTCGTTTACGGATAAGCGTAACGATATAGTTACTACGTCTACACAACCGAAAGTGTGCTTTAACTAATTCTGATGTAAAAACCAGTTGTTTATGTTGGTTATTTTGATAATGTTATTCACTTTGTACTGCAAAGTTTTCTCACTGCTGAATGAGACATGAGATCGTCTGATCTGTGCGTGTTCATGTGTTTTGAAAGAGGCGTGACTTTGGATGGCGATTTGAATGGAGGGATCGTGATTTCATTTCTAGTCGGCTACCGTTAGCATTTGTGATACCCTACCTTTAATATGAATATTTTTGCATTGTAAAAAAGACAATCTTGTCTATGTAATTATTTTATTTGTCAACTTGAATGAAACAAATTGTACAAATTTGATTGTGCTCTACAAAGTCCACACATAGAAAATACACTGTAACAATCATCAAACTTTTAAATAAACTTAAATTCTCATCACATTCAATACAATAAATATCACATCATCAATAAATAAAACAAACACTCCTCACAAAAATATATCAAGCACAGAAACGTCTCAGATCAGCCGAGATATTACGTACAGTAAATCACCTGATAAGAAACAAATCAATGAGTACAAATACAAACATGTACAAAATCTATAAAAAACTAATTCACTTGAGGTGGTTTGGTGGCTGACTGATCTGTTTATAGCCACTAGTTTAGTTTGGTCAGCAGTTGTTGATTAACTTTAATAAAGGCCAAGAGACTGAAATAGAGATAGTGATAAACATAAAGAGAGAGAGAGGAGGAGAGCAGGAAAGAGTCGTCCACCATCTGAGCGAACTCGACCGTTCACCCTGTTTCTTTTGTTGGTGGGCGTGTCCCGGGGGCGGCCTCTATCACGTGGGCGGGGTTGTTTGTTAACAGGTGCATTGTTTAGGGGCGGTGAGAACGAGATGTAACCTGACCAATCATCACTGAATCTCTCGTCCACTTCATCACCGATTCCAGAAGCACTTGAACCCTCTGCGTCACCTACACACACACACACACACACACACACACACACACACACACACACACACACACACACACACACACACACACACACACACACAAACAAACGAACACACACATACAGTTTGTCTCTTACTGTGCGTTCACACCAGACCTGAATAAAGTGTATAAATCACGCTATTTGTGCACAGTTGGACGCTTAAACATTTTGAGTTAACTCGGTTCATTCACACGGGAAATTTGGGGACAATGAGTTTGTCCTTCATTGTTGTTTTGTATTGTATGTACATCATAATTACGTCACTAATAGAAAAAAATGTCCTGGTTGGTTAACAAGGCAAGAATATCTACCAAAGTTCAGATTTTTCAGCTCGTGTGACTTGCGCAAATCACGTGTTACGCGCTTCAAACGTCCAAAACGCTCAGTTCGTGCCGCAACATTCGCGCAAATCGCAATAGACATCTAGCCACGGGAATGTCACGATTTGCATGGCTAGATGTTGACTCAACATGTAAATCAGTCACGCTTAACCCTTTATTCACGTCTGGTGTTAATGCATCATTACAGAGCAAACTATGTTCTTAAAAATAACACTATCTAGTTAAATTCTGACCAATTCACACACACGCACACAAAAACCCTTCACATAGGTCTTATAAATATAAAACTAATGTATGTGCACAGACACTCACTGTCTATGAAGTCAGCATCTCGTCCATTCTGCGCCTGTCTCAGTCTGTTTGTGGCCACTCGTAGCTCCATGATCAACTGTCGTGTTTTAACGTTCGGTCGAGCGACATCCACTTCCACCTCAGGATTGTTAATCTGATTGACCAAACCATCTGCCATAACCGATGGGTGATACCTACAACACACACACAGCTCTGTACATTACCAGGCACACAAATGAAGGTACACGTCAGCTTCAGTAGATGCGCACACACACACACACCTGCCACGAGTCTGTCCGTTCCAGCAGCGCTCCTCGTTGGTCACATCGGCGGCCATCTGTTCATCGTTACATATGGTGTGAGGCAGCGCTACCCAGAATCCCCTCATGCGCCGAAGTCGCTCTTGTAACTCCTCCACCTGATCACAAGAATGGATCGGTTATAATCTATCACTTATCAATACACAGAATTATTACAAACATCAACAGAGCTTATTTTTGCAATAAGAAAAATGAATGGTCATCCCTGCATCATTTCTAAGATGTCTTTGATGTTTATGTCTGTCTGTCTCTTACCAGTCTGTCCAGATTGGTCCCTGCAGCAGTGGTTGGTTTTTCTTCAGGTTTGTAGGTTCTGAAAGCTCGCTCTCTCTCTCTCGAGCGTTTGTTTCTGCCAGGGGTCGGCCGTGGATTCCCACAGCCCTGAAAAACCTGCAGCCAACACAAACAAACAAACAAAGCAGCATCATATCAGTTATGCATGCCGGCCCGTTTCATGGGAAAATCCAAACTGATATCTTTCTAATCCTCAACATAAAACTGTGATCATACTGTATGACCACTATCAGTTCAATATTACTCTCAGACCGCATACAATCACACTGCTGTTTAAAAGGGGACATTTCACAAGACTTTTTTAAGATGTAAAATAAATCATTGGTGTTCCCAGAGTACATATGTGAAGTTTTTTTTATCTTTCATATAGATAATTTATTATAACATGTTAAAACTGCCACTTTGTGTGAGCAAAAATGTGCCGTTTTTAGGTGTGTCCTTAAAATGCAAATGAGCTGATGAAATGCAAACACTGATTGCATTGATGGTGGTTTGTTGAAATTCAAATTCTCGCTCTCACTCTCTCTTTTTTTCTTTCACTTTCTGCACTAAATGTCAGTGCCATGGTTGGATAGTGCAGATTAAGGGGCGGTATTATTATAATCCCCTTCTGACATCACGAGGAGCCAAATTTCAATGACCTATTTTTCACATGCTTGCAAAGAATGGTTTACCAAAACTAAGTTACTGGGTTGATCTTTTTCACATTTTAGGTTAATAGAAGCACCGGGGACCCAATTATAGCACTTAAACATGAAAAAAGTCAGTCCCCTTGATATGATAAAAACATTATTTATACAGCGATTTATACAATAGCGATTGTGTTCAAACAGCTACACCGTATTAAACAAGATAGTTGCAAGGAAAGTTCATTGTGTGTTTGTGTATATGTATAATCTGGATACCTTGGCAGAAGTAGTAACGCTGTTCTCTTGCATGTGCATTATTGCTTCAGACACCTTGACTGCGACTGAATCTGTAGCCAACTCGAAATTAAACGGCCCACCAACTTTCTCCAGCACCACCAGAAGAGCGTCTGTCAACCACAAAACACATCAGCTTCATTCAAAACATTTAAACACTTACATTCATAGGCTGTGTCCAAAACCAAAAGCAGCTGAGGCTATGACTTGGGTGGCATGAAGGCAGCTCTGGGAAACACATATTCAGACAGCATTCATAGGCAGCGTAACGCATTTATGTTTAAAATATAAACAGAGCCTTTGTGATAACTAATCCCATACTACAATACTAATTTCTTATTAGAAATTCAATCAAAAGTTGTCAAAAATTAAAATATAACGATTTATGATCCATAATAATTTTATTTTTTCGAACTCAACCAGGCTCGACCAATTACATTCTTCTTGTGGGAGACAAGACACAAACGTATCTCAGGATACAGGAAGTAAAGCAAACATTGGATTTGGCCATGCCTTGATGCCTTGGAATGCTGCCTCAGCATTTTAGAGATTCCGGATGCAGCCATAGTTTAATTTATGTTTCTGCTCACCAATGAAATTGTTCCATTCAGAGTCTAAATCAGCCTGATTGGCCAGACAACCCTTCATGACATTGAGACACAGCGAATGGCAAGGCTTGAGGGCGGGAACTCCACGACACAGCGGACAATACCACTGACGCATTAAAGCCCGGACACACTCCACTCCTACGTTCAGCTAGACAGGGACAGATGGACGTTTCAGGTCAATCTTACAAACTCATGCAGTTCAATATAAACTGTGGGGCTGTCAAAAGATTAATCGCGATTAATCGCATACAAAATAAAAGTTTGTGTTTGCATTATACATTTGAATGAGTATTTTGTGTGTGTGTGTGTGTGTATATACACACACACACACACACACATTATATTATATTATATATATAAAAAAATATGTTTATATATATATATATATATATATATATATATATATATATATATATATATATATATATATATATATATATATATATATATATATATATATATATAATTTTAAAAAATGTATACATGTATGTGTGTATTTATATATAAATAATACTTATACACACTCAAATATATTATGCAAACACAAACTTTTATTTTGTATGCGATTAATCGCGATTAATCTTTTGACAGCTCTAATAAATTGTAAAACTTTTTCCAAAAAAATATTCTTTAAGTTTGGCCGTAATACGGAGCCCTTTAGGGGACATGGAGCAAAAATTAAATAAAGTTTAGTTTCGTGTGCGCACGTGAAACTATCGCGTGCTCACGTGAAACTATCACATGATCACGTAAAACTTTCACATGCCGTGAAACTATCGCGTGTGCCATGAAACTACCGTGTTTAGTTTCGCGTGTTCACGTGAAACTTTTACGCGCGATAGTTTCAGGTGAGCGCGTGAAACTAAACTAAAAAAAAATTTCTGCACATGAAACTAAACTTTAGATTTTTTTACTCCAATGTCACCTTAGGGGGTCGGTACCCTTAAGAGCCTGTCAAGATGCATTATTATAACATTTAACTATTATACAAACATGCATGAAGAGTAAAAATCACTCACCCTAGTTGCTTTGCTCACTATATCTCTGCCTGCACCTAAACCCTGAATTAACGCCCGCGCCGCAATCAATGCTCTCGACACCTGCAAAACACACAGATCACATAACCTGAGATCAGTCATCTCTTAGTATCTCGAGTCACAACATTTCATGTTTTTAAAGAGATTACTTTATTCGTACATGTTACAATGACCATACTCTCAGGTGTTTCACTGTCAAAGCCACAGGTAGAGTTTGTCTACAAAACAACAGTTGTTGATCATTGTGTTTGTGTGATGGGTTGTTACCTGTATACGTAGTTTATGAGGTATATCTCCAAAAGCCTGCAGCTGATCGGTATGCTTGCTGACACATTCTAGGTAGTCCTCAGTGAACTGATAATGAGGGTTAACCAGAGTAAACATGCGCTCTACTAGTCCTGCCCAGAAATCCGCCAGAACCTCTGCCAGATTCACTCGACCACCTACACACAAACACATGAACACATAACATCAACGGAAATCACACACACAACGTGCATTGTGTAAATTTCAATATAACAAACGTAATAACCTGTGTAGTAGCTGCGCAGATCTGCAAACAGCTTCCGAAACATCTGAGCATTCTGCGTGTACAGATGTCTGTATGTCTGTGTGAACATCTGATCCATTGATTTTTCTGCCACATCCATCAGCTCCCTAAAAAACTCTGACATCACAGGGCCAAGCAAAAAAATTAACTTTATTCATGTAAACCAATCATTTATATGTGACATGGCATCTATATGAGTCCTCCCATCAAATTTCTTGTGTCTCTGATTAAAGGTTGTCAGCAGGAAGTGAGTGTTGTCCTGCACCGCCGACAGGAAGTTAGCCTCGCTCTGATTTGCTAGCGTGTCCTCCATCAAGCTGGAGCAGCAGGTGTAGTCCTGTGAGCAGACACGCAGATGTTCTCCTGCAAATAACATCCATACAGAGATATAGGGGCGGTTTCCCGGACAGCCCTACTGAAAAATCCAGCTAAAACCAGCATAAGCTGGTGAGCTGGTTTTAGCTGGTCCCCAGTTTGGTTTTAGCTGGTTTTGCTGGTGTAGGAAGCTGGTTTTGCTGGTGTAGCAAGCTGGTCTAGCTGTGTTTTGGTCACATTTAGGCTGGTCTAGCTGGACTTAGCTGGTCATGCTGGAATACCAGCTGGCCCACCAGCATGACCAGCTTTGTCAGGCTGGGAGGACCAGCGTAAACCAGCTAAAACCAGCTACTAGTTTATGCTGGTTTTAGCTGGATTTTTCAGTAGGGAGGGATTAGACTAGTCCTAGACTTAAACACTTTTAAGAGCTGTCCAAACTGAAAACAACCTTCACTTGCAGATCTTAAAATACATCAGGGCCCTTTGTTTTACTTCAAGATGCACACAGGTAATGTTTTTAGTAAGGCATGCTGTTTAAAACTAGTTATATTTCCTAATTAAACTAAGGCCTAGTCCTGGATTAAGCTAATCCTGGTCCGGGAAACCGCCCCTTAGAGTTTAAAACCAGCTGATGCTGTTTAGGTTTGCTAGTTAAATATAAGAGACTAAAGATCAACTTTAAAAATGACTTCAAGTGGACTAAAATCTGAAGATTTCAACTTAGTTTACACAGAAATGAAAATTCTGTCATAATTTTCTCATCCTCATGTTGTGCTTAATCTGTATGAATTTCTTTTTTGATAAATGATGGTAAGCACACTGCTAATTGTAACCATTGACTTCCATAGTAGGAAAAACCAATTCAATGGAATTCAATGGGTATAACTAATAAAAATATCTTCTTTGTGTTCATCAGAAGAAATAAATTCATACAGGTTTAGAACAACACGAGGACGAGTAAATGATGACAGAAGTTCAATTTTAGGGTGAACTATCACTTTTAATCCCTAATCATTGGTAACACCTAAAATATTTAAACATTTTGTGAAATATTTAGGTGCAGTGTGTGTAATTTTTAGAAGGATCTCTTGACAGAAATGCAAAAAATATACAAAACGATATTATCAGTGGTGTATAAAGACCTTTCATAATGAACCGTTATGTGTTTATTACCTTAAAATGAGATGTTTTTATCTACATACACCGAGGGTCCCCTTAAATGGAAGTCGCCATTTTGGGCCACCATGTTTCTACAGAAGCCTTTAAAGGACAAACTTTTATTACTAAGTTGTCACCGATGATTACCTGTTTGTCCAGTGGTGGCTACAGTAGCTTCTCTATGTGTTTCAAAAGTGAGGGGTGAGCAGTGGACTGAGCCATTAGTTGCAATTCACAACCTCACCACTAGATGCCGCTAAAATTTAAACACTGCACATTTAAAGTGAGAAAATTTAGTTTGAAAAAAACTTACAGTTGAAGCAATTTAAATTTAACTTTTACAGTTTATATATATTTATAAATTATGAATATTATACATTATATATTTTTCAAGGTCATGATTATGAAAAGGCAAGAATTGAATTGACTTTAAAGCCACTAATCATAATCTGATTTGAGTCAATACTGTTTAAAAAAGAGATTTCAAGAAGCTGCTTGAAAAAATAACACGATTACATTTCTGAGTGTGATGTGACATTGAAGATTATCAAATACACTCTCAGAAAAAAGGTACATGAAAGTACAAAGTTGTCACCGGGGTGGTACCTTTTCAAAAAGTACACTTTTGTACCTTAAATGTGAATATTGGTACCTCAAAGGTACATATTATGACCTTTCTAAAAGGTACCGTTCCAACTTTTGTACCTTTCTTTCTGAGAGTATATAACTGAGTTTTGATTCATTTTGTCACCACATTATTACACTGTAAAAGTGAAAAGTTGGATCAACCCAAAAAAATATTTCAATTGGTAACACCTAAAAAATTATTTTAACCTAAAATTTCACTTTAGTTTTACTTTAAGTTGAATAAACTTAAATTGTGTAGGTTTTACCAATTGAAGTAATTATAGGTAAACCAACCCTTCACTTTTTACAGTGTAGTCCTATAGTTCCATTTGCATTGTTTCATAGTTTTGATGAGTTTACTGTTGTTGTAAAATGTGTAATTGTAATATAATCAGGTTATGTTTGAAATATAGTCACTGGTTGTGTAGACAAAATAAACTGATTAAAGTTGACTTGTAATGGATGGGGAAGGAAGGGCATATGAATGACCAGACTAAGGTTGATGTTAGGGCCCTTCCCTGACTCAAATTATTCATGGTTCTACTACGGTTAAAAAAACATGGTTACTATAGTTAAACCATGGTTATCACTAATAACCATAGTTTTGCAAAAAGCGTGGTTGTACAATGGTTCCTGTAGTAAAACATGCGGTTAGTACAAAAAACATGGTTAATTTGGAAGAGGTTACAAAATTTGAAGGAAAAAAATGTAATTTAAAGGAAGGGGTTGTATAAAGGGTTAAATGGGTATCTGCATTCAATTCAGAGGAATATCATTAATATTAGCCTATATGCTTGGAAAACATTTTTAGGCTGAAAGAACTGAAAATAGGGAAAGAAATTGTATCGTTTTATTTAACACATTTTTAGTTTGTCATTCTAGAAATTTGGGAGCAAAATTTTGAACATTTAGTAAAATGATTTGAAACTTGATTGTAATAAAAATGTTACCTGTGTTTAGAAGAACATCACAAGCAGTTTGTCAATATTCATAAAGATTTGTGTGTGTCTTACCGCTGATGTGTGTGTGTGGGGCTGTGTTCAGTTTGTGTTTCTCTCCGTACACCCGGCGTGACTCTTCACAGCTCCGCGTGCCGCCCGCTGACTTCCATAACGCGAGCACACTCATGATATACATCACTAGTTTAATCATCATCATTAGAAAAATAAAACAATAAAGCTGACAGATCTTCTTCTTGTTAATAACAGTTCACTCAATGATCTTTCATTACAGACTCGATCTCAGCATCGCTGTCTTTGTCCCGGGATGAGTGTTCACACCCTCGGGCGCGCGCACACACGCACACGCGTCTGTTACCTCTGATGAACAATAGACAGACAGACATCACCTCCTTTCTTTCTCTTAGCAGAACCGGGCGAGCTTTTCATTTCATTCAGTCAATGAGAAACAGACACTGACGAACACTTACAATTTTTAATTTAAAGATAAATGCAGCACTTATCCAGAAGTTATTCCTATTTATTCGTTTATTTATGAAGTGCAAGTACTGAAACAAAGGTATTAAACCACAATTCTGTGAAATACACGTTTTTATAGTGAAACATGTCGCCTTAAATAAACGAGAATATTTTACATTGTCTTAGTAATGAAAGTGTGAGAGACAGCTGTTCCTCAGTCAGTAATATTGATCTCAACCAGCTGCTCCGTTAAAGAGCCGGGTACGTTACGGTCAAACCGAGGCTACATCTAACAGTGCAATACTACACAAATCACTGCATTTATTATTAATCGTATTTCATCTAGCACTACTAACTTCAACTTGAAAATGTCCCACCTCCACCACCTGCAAAGTCGGGTCGGGACAGATGTTTTTTAATTGGCAGTTAACAAAACAATCATATTTTACAATAAAATCTTTTATAATATTTGTTGAAATAATATATTACAAATATGAATAATAATCCCTACTGAAAAAAATCCAGCTAAAGCCAGCATAACCTCAGCATAAGTCCTCTCAGCTTGGCAATTTTATGTCAAAATCAAACTTGCGCCCTTGCTACTCAAACGCTCTTTTATGCCCATTATGTGTTTATTCATGCCAGAAACACACATTTAACGTTAATGTTATGCTCTGTTTTGTCGGATAAAAAGTGCCATCTCATTCCATTCCGTTTAACTTAGATAATTAATCAGTAACGGAAGCTTACGCAAGCACGTAAGTGAGGTCATGACGCACGTACGCCAACAGGTAGCGTGGCCGAGCGGTCTAAGGCGCTGGATTAAGGCTCCAGTCTCTTCGGGGGCGTGGGTTCGAATCCCACCGCTGCCAAACGTTTTTGCACAGTTACTCCATAAGAACATACAAACACATTTACTACATAATAATACATCTATCTGTAAGTACGCAAATGAGGCCTCGAATTGTTACTAAATGACAAATCCTTAAAAATAGCAAGCGTCAAAAATTTAATAAACTCAGGATGTGAAACTCAGGACTGTGTCTCAATCATTCAAGTTTTTGTGTGTATTTTGGAATTTTGACTGTTGTAGTCATTATTCTTAATTGTATGTGTTGTATCATGTATTTGTGTGTGTTTGTATAGTGCTATGGACCATTTTTTTAAATGTTGTAATGAATAAAGAATATGAATGAATGAATCCGTACCCTAGCACCCGATGTATTGAATCAGCTCCAGCTCTAATCAAGCAAGCACCTGAACAACTAACTAAAATCCAAAGAGTGGTAGGCAAGTTTTTATCAGGGTTGGAGCTCAAATCTGCAGGACGTCGGCACTCCAGGAACGACTTTGCCTAAATCAATCCTAGGTTTCTCAGGTATTTATTTATGAGCTGGTAAATTACATTTACGACGTCAGGTGCGTTCGGTTCAGTACCTTTCCTCGTTGCAAGATGGCGGTATAACGTAACGTTTTTAATGAATTACAGTCAACTACAGGCATTCCGCCATGTTTCTCAAAGACACGCCTCCAACTCCAACTTCCCAGCGGTATTTGATCAATATTATTTATTACTTTTTATATACTTTTTACGACATATCCGACATGTCAACACACTATTATATCTCGGTTTCCGTGTCTGTTTTCATGTTTAGCTGTTAGCATTCGTTCGTTCCTATAGCCGTTTCTCAGAGGTCTCATTTGCAGGCTGTATACGTCATGAAGACGTCGTCGTTGTTCAGTTTAGCAATTTGTGCGCATGTGCAGCTGAAAGCAAAAGTAGTCAGGATGGCCGAGCGGTCTAAGGCGCTACGTTCAGGTCGTAGTCTCCTCTGGAGGCGTGGGTTCGAATCCCACTTCTGACAACACTTTTCCACTCTGCACATTTTTTATAGGAGCAACTGTACAAGACATATAAAAGTCCAGCAGAGGGCAATAAGTTCAGCGGAAAGGTTTTAAGCTGTTGTGTTTTGCCCCACCCACAGTACCTCTTTACTTGTTGCATATTGTACAGTTTCTAATAATCTGTCTATATATGCTACGCCTGTTCAATTCCTGGACACACCCATCATTCATATATACACATACAGTGTTTTGTCCCCGTTTTTTTTACTGTTTTCATCATCTCACAAAGACGTTATGAGAGATACAGGTTACGAAACCAGCATTACCCAGACTATAATGTTACTCTTCTTGGTTAACATTGCCTTTATGTGTTGGGTCTGTCTAAAATATTTAGGTGCAAAATGTCAGACACTTTTAAATGAATTTGCACAAACTAGTAAATAACATACGTTAAAATCTTGTACACAATGTGCTAAGTGAAAATTCTGTAAATTCAGTAATCTGTAGGTTAGTATATAACTTTATATATTCAGTTGTCAGGGGCGGAGTGGGACCAAAAAAATCTACCGGGAAATTTCGTAGACCACCAGCCCTCAGTGGTACAAAAAAGAAAGAGAAAATGGTTCCCTGTAAATATGCAAATGCTGAAATCTAAAACACAACAACATGAAATACCAAGTGTTATAATTATTATTTAAAAGATCTTGAAGTCAACAACACTTCCCTAGTTTCAGGTAACAAGGTAAGCTAAAGCTTAATTTGGTTGCAAAGCAGTTGCTTATAAAATTATTAAGCCTATTTGGAGAGAGATGCATTTAATGTGACAAAATCTCAGTCATCGTGTGAAAATATAACGAGGCCTAGACTACATGTTCTGAGCAGGTGTTGTCCGTGAACATGCTGTAAAACTCATGAAAAACTGATGCTAATTATCTGGGAAACATTCTCTAACAGCAGTCAAGTTGTCATTGTTTGTGTCAAACAAGTTGTGCATTTGTTACATTAAAAAAAGAGATCCGACTTACTGTGTGCTCAAAGTGATGCTCGGAGCTCCATTCGTCTCTGTCGGTGTTCGAGGCTATGCTTTTTTATTGGTTGTTGCGTTAAATCTTACACAGATACAACAGTGCTATTTTCTGATTGGCTGTTGTGTAGCCTCTTTCTTTTTTTGATTGGCTGATAAGTGGCATGCAGAGAGCATTGCGGCCAGATACATTTTGGGCGCTGCAGCATATTAAATATGATAAATACCGTAGTTTTTTGCGTGAGAAATACAATGTGTGACGGGAGTGCAAGACAAAAGACTGAAAGCCCGGCTAATATCAGACCGGCCCTCGGGGCCACAAAACACTACCGGCACACTGGAAAAGTCTCCCGATTGCCACTCCGCTTTCCAGTGTATAGTGATAATTCATTTATTGTCTTCACTGTGTCTTGTTTAGTTCATCTGTGCATAGCGTGCTGCTTGCAGAAAATATCAGTTTGAGCAGAATTCTTGAAATGTGACCAGGAAACTTTTAAGTTAAAGCAACACTAAAGAGTTTTTGTTCTTTGCTCCCCCTAATGTTTAGAAGCATAATTGTCCATTACCACTGTCGTAAATACTGCAGCATAGCTGGCTCAGATTGGATTGTAGGTCTGCCATAAAGCAAGTTTTTGTAGTTTTCACTCAAACTACAGGACCGCGACCCGACGGTTGGAAACTTCTTTAGTGCGGTTTTGGCCGATAGAGGCTGCAACGCGAATGTGAAAGTACCGTTCACCCTGTTTGAGTGGATGAACGACTGAAACTTTTTTGGAAACGTTATTTTAAGGTAAAAAAAACCTCTTTGGTGTTGCTTTAAGCCCAAAGTTTGAAGTTTTGGTTTAAATAACTTTTAATACACATAAACTGTCCACAACAATTTGCACTTAAAGGCATAATTCACCAAAAAAATTAAAAACTGTCATCATTTACAGATGAAGAATATTTAGTTAAATGGTGGTAAGCATACAGTTGAAGTTACCTGTTGACTTTAACAGTAATCCTATTTGTTTTCCTAATACTATCAACTCTGTGCTTCCCATCATTCATCAAAATATCTTCTTTTGTGTTATACAAAATAAAGAAACCCATACAGGATTTAAACAACATGAGGGTGAGTAAATGATAAAAGAAATGTTGTTTTTGGGTGAACTATCCCTTTAAATATTTCATGAGTGATGTAACATTATCTAGGTATTGAATATTGCTCATGTAATGTAAACTCAGCACTGAAGCTGGTTTCTATTGCCTCTTTGTGATGTGATTAACAGTATAATAGAAAAGAAAATAAGCTGTACATGTATCGACTCTAGTTTTGAATAGTTGGGTGTGTCCTGCAAATATTGCCTTAATATCATCATGACAAGGCATTTTCGTCTTTACCAAACAAGATGAAAATTTATATAAATAAATACTGTTGTGGGTCTCAACCCACTTTTGAGAAGATATATACAGATCCTTCTGTTAGGTTACTGCACTACGTTTCATTGATGCTTTTTGTATTTATTCATCAGGTTTTTCAGTTTCTTGCTTTAATCTATGAATCCTCTGATGCATTAAATAATAAATCACAATATTTATTTACTTTAAAACTAGAATGTTATGATATATTTTGAGAGAGCTGCAGAACACGTCATGTAATTAAAGATAGCGGTTGATAAGTCAAAGCTACTTTGAGCTTCATGACCTTTATATGCTATTACTAATTTATGTTATCATAAAATAATAAAATAGATATAATTTAAAGTTCAAAGATAATCAATAAAGTTGCCATGAATGGTTCCAACCTTAAATGTTTAAGAATAACTTGATCTCTTCATGCATTTAATGTATGTTTAACCCTAAAAGGTTTTTTTGCGATGCCATATGAGAACCAGTTTTGAGTTTGTGCAACAGAAAGCTTCTGTGGATATTATTAGTTCACAGGAAGAGAATATTTTATAATGTTTATTCATTAAGAGAGAAGTTTTATTTGACCTATATTCATTTCTATTATTTGTTTGAGGTTGCAGTTTAATACAAAATATTTGTGGTCCAGCAGCTTGCAGTGATTTGTGCTGTATGTCTGTACTTTGTAAAATGATATGTTTTCAGTAAGAATCTGAAAGCATGCGTCTCGATTTCATGACAACCCGGTATAGCAGTACTGCAATATTTAAGTGTTTTACTTTGATAGATGACTTGTAATATCACCACTGCGTTTATATTTGCTGTAGCTTCTATTATGTTCAGTATGTTGTGGTAACACGTTACTGTACTGTATTACTATTTACTATTATATTTACCTGCACTGTGAAAGCCAAACAGGAAGATCCAGTTCTTACGTAACAAAAGCAAACAGTTCTGACTCAGGTGTGGAGCAATTCATGTCATATATGACATATGCTTCTTTAGATATTCAAATGTTTTACATAGACCGTTGAACTATACCAAGTCACAATGACCAAGCAAAATGGTTAAAAATGATAAAAAGCAGGGCACAGTTTGCACAGCATTTGCAAGTTTTCCTTGATCCAGACTAGGAACCACAAGAAACACGAGTAAGAACATGATGCATGTATTTCACAAGCTTTTGCACACATATTAATCTTTGCTAAACTTGTTTGGTTGTGTTTGATTATCAAGCTGATATATCGTACTGTCTGTTCTGCTTTAGTGACTTCCCTCAAGTTGTGGTATTTTCCTACAAAAGGTATGAATGAGTTACATTTACAGTGGTTATTATTACTTCAACAGGTGTCTTCAAGAATGTGTATTGTAACGTGACGTTGCATTTTCCTGTCTGCTAGTTATTTCTTATTCTTAGTGGCAAAATATTGTTAAATTTGTCAAACTTAAGTTCTCCCAGGTTTTGGAGTCTCTTTTTAGCCACTAAGCAGTTAAACACTGATTTCATTATCCAAAACTGTTCTTGTTTGATGTACTTCTCTGGATGTCTTTCAAATGTAATTTATTTTGAATTTTTTTGATATCTTGAGATGTTTAATGCACGAGTCTCTGTTTTTTTGTTACAAAAGGTCGTGCAGAATCCGTCCGACTGATGCTGAAAGACCAAAATAAGGAGTGGGAGGATATTGCTATAACCGGTCAGACGTGGCCAACTGTAAAGCAAAGCTGTGTACGTTAACCAACAACCTAGAGATAAGAGCATTCAGCAAATGATTAGTTTTAAGAGTTTAACATTTGAATATTGCATGCACATTTCTGGACAATTTTACAATTTGATCTATTTGACTCAAATGCTGTAAGATTAACTGCTAGTTTTTTACACTAGGGTTATCTTAGCTAATCTTCAACACTGAAAAAAATGATTAATTGAATTTACTAAAATTTTTTAAGGTAAGTGGTTGCAATCAATTTATTTAAGCTACATTTAAACAAAAAGATTAGTAAAGTAAAATAAAATATAAAACTTTTGTTTAAATGTAGCTTAAATAAATTGATTGCAGCCACTTGCCTTGAAAAAATTTGGTAAATTCAATGAATCATTTTTTTTCAGTGAAGAGAGGGAGAGTCAAAAAGCTTTAATTTTAACCATGTATAAGCAGTGCAGTACTTAGTGAAATGTGAATTTTTTTATGTGAACTGAATACTGAACGTAGGAGAGTTCAATTTTAGCATGTGTGCAATCTAGTGCATACAGTGACGGACAATAGACAGTGCAACAACAATACAATACAATACTATACAGTTAATAAATAAATAATAAAGCAGTGCCGAGCAGTACAATTTGTGTCTCTGATTACAGAAGAAACTCTCTTGTGTTCAGCATTGTTCCTCAGGTGAGATGAAAAACAGGCACCTTGGAGATGATAAGTTAAAGGAGCACTGTCTCAATTCTGTGGTACTTCTGTTGCAAAGATTTAAAGGATTAGTCAGTTTTCTTAAAAAAAAAATCCAGATAATTTACTCACAACATGTCATTCAGAATGTTGATGTCTTTCTTTGTTGGGTCGAGAAGAAATTGTGTTTTTTGGGGAAGGCACTGCAGGATTTTTCTCATTTTGATGGACTTGAATGGACCCCAGGGCGTATTGGTTTTAATGCAGTTTGAAGTTGCAGTTTAAAAGGACTCTAAATTATCCCAAACGAGGCATAGGGGTCTTATCTAGAAAAACAATTGTCATTTTTGGCAAGAAAAATAAGAAATATAAATTTTTAAACCACAACTCCTCATCTATCTCCAGTCCTGTGACGCGCCAGCGTGACCTCATGTAATTGCATTATGCCGTGGAAAGGTTGCTTGTTACATATATGAAACACACATTTGCTGACCACTTTAAACAATAAACTGACACAAAGACATTAATTAGTATCACTGCCATACAACAATGTCAGAACGATCCTCTTTCTCCACACTTGTAAACACTGGGGCGTAGTTTCGATACATCAACCATGACCTCTTGATGTGATTACGTATTACGTGAGGTCACGCTGGCCTACAAGATATACAAGAAGTTGTTTAAAAGTGCATATTTTTTATTTTTCTTGCCAAAAATGACAATCGTTTCACTAGATAAGACCCTTAGTTTAGAGTCCTTTGAAGCTGCAATTTTAAACTGCATTAAAACTAATAAGTTTTGGGGTCCATTCAAGTCCATTAAAATGAGAAAAATCCTGGAATGTTTTTCTCAAAAAACATAATTTCTTCTCGACTGAACAAAGACAGACATTAACATTTTGGATGACATGGTGGTGAGTAAATTATCAGGATTTTTTTAAGAAAATGCACTAATCCTTTAACTAGATCCCCTTAAGCAATGTTCTTCTGGGTGTGCTTCGCTTACAACAACATAACTCTCTGACCACCATAGTAGGATGCATGGTGGAGAAACTAATTTGCTAGTCAAGATTGTTTCCTTGAAAACAGTAAATGTGTTGCACATCCAGCATTTAAACCATACTGCTTCAACAACATAGTTAATGATGTCACAATCATGTTTGTGAAGTACGTGTGCGTTATTTGCTGGCGCTACCCAAGCTGGCTATGTACTCCGGTAAGAGAGTCGCTGCAACCTTGGATTTATTCAACAGATTTATTGACATCCCATTCTTGCAGGCAAATACAGTGCTTTGTGTTAGTGCAATTGTCTGTGTGTGTGTGTGTGTGTGGTTTTGTTCTCAATAACGCACACGGAAACACAACAGAAAAGTATACAATTAACATGCCACTCAGGAGCAGCTGTAATCGTGTCAGCAGCGAACTATAAAGTAAAATGGCGAAACTGCGCATGTGCACAAATACGTGAGTCTAGGGAGTGACGTCAGATCATCAGTCCAGCAGGGAGTTTTTCACAATGTTGGAGTTGTAATAATAATAAACTGAGATGCAGGTTGCGAATGTTTGTTAATAAGATTGAACTAGTCGTTGAACTATGCAACTTGCAACCATAGTTGGCTAACCATGCTTTTGTCCCACCCTAAACATGAAAGTAATGTTGCTGTGCCACACTAATGGTGTTTTTGTTTTGAGGATATGTGATTTGAATTACAGATTAAATAGGTTGACACCTATGAAATAATGTGTTTGCGTTCAGTATTCAGTTATTAAAGTGGTCACAGGGACACATGGCACACAAAGACTGAAATCTTTCATTTCTCTTCTGTATATTCGTGTTCGTGCATGTTTTGTTAAACAGCTTTTTGGACAGCTGCCCAAACTGGAAGACGGAGACCTGACATTGTACCAGACTAATGCTATTCGACGACACTTGGCACGCAAACTGGGTGAGTATAAAAAAATAACTTGATTTAGAAAAACATTTACTATGCAAAGCACAATTTAACCCATGTTGTTTCAAGCCAAAATGCTGGACTGTTTAACCGATTGTTTGGTTCAATATAAACATTTTCTGTGTTAATATAACCCAAAGGCTTGGTTTGTCCCTTTCTGACTGAAAAACACTGGGTTGAAAATATCTCAGCATTTTAAAAAGTGTACACTGTAAAAAAGTATGTGTTATTTTTAAGCTTCTTGCATTGTAATTTAGCATATGCTGGGTTGTCCTGGGTCAAACACAACCATTTTTGGCCAACACAACGGCTGGGCTGGAATGAAAATATCCCAATATTTACCAAAATACAATATATTTTTGTAAATATTGATTCATTTTTATTCCCTCTTGGTGCAGGCATTTATGGTCAAAATGAGAAAGAGGCTGCTTTGATCGATATGATGGATGATTTCCTGGTAGAGATTCAGGCAAAATACATGAAGCTTATTTATCAGGAATATGTAAGTGAAACGGTGCTGTCCGCATAGCAATCCAAGCTAACATATGACACGATTGCATAATTTTTCTCAAAATGCCAACATGCACAATTCTCAAATAATTTCTCTCATAGGAAACAGGAAAAGAAAAATATCTGAAAGAACTGCCTGAAAGTCTCGGGCGCTTGGAAAAAATCTTAAGCAGCAACAAAGGAGGATTTCTGGTTGGCGCACAGGTCATTATTGTAAATTAAATTAAACAGTTAAATAAAAATTGCAATAAAGTATGCATCTCAATGTTTATTAACTGGAACAGAAATTTTGATGTTTGTTTCTTTCATCCACAGATCTCTTTTGCAGACTATCTGCTGCTGGCACTCCTCTTATATCATCAGGTCCTCTCTCCATCCTGCCTGGATTCTTTTCCCACCTTGAAAAGTTACCTGGATAAAATTTCTTCCAGACCCAACCTGAAGGCCTACATGCAGAGTGATGCTTTCAAGAACAAACCCATCAATGCTAATGGGAAACAGTAAAGGCATCATAAAGTATCATGTCAACTGAAATGCAGCAGGCACCAACTTTCAAACACATACTGTAGTGAAGGATTTCCAAAGCTGTACATTTTGCTTCAATAAATATGTTTTTTCCTGAATTGAAATAAAAATCAGTGGTGTGTGTTTAATTGCATAAACCAAAACTTGTATGTCTTTAGTAGACATAATGAACTATTAGCTGAGATGAAGCGAAAGAACCAGATATGATGATAACAACAGTCACGATGATTGACCGAGAGGAGGAGCGACAATATGACACCTTCTTACACTGAAATAAGCCAAGTCACAATGAAATAAAGATATTGATCCTGCAAATATTAAAAGTAGAGAAGGGTCTCAAAGTTCACAAGTCTATAAACAACAAACACTTCACTCAACTTGAACTTAAATCATATACAGTTGACATTAGATGTGACTAGCACATGTCAGGCAGCTAAAGGTTAACAAGTGTTAAATAACTTACAACCAAGGATTGTTGCAGTTTTTACCCATTATGACATGTGTTACTATGTGTGTTGCCGAGAAATCAACCCATAACTTTTGTACACCTAACGCAATGCTCAACAAATACGCTGCGATCACAACCTGAGCTCTTTTAAACTAAATGCTAGTTTGTTATTGTGCAGTTAACTATAGACATTACTCTCTAGTGCCTAAACCTGTTACCCATGTGAGATGAGTAACAAGCTCCTTAGAGATGCTTAGAAATGCTATGGCAAGAAAAGCATAAACGTGTTAACTGACAAACACAGGTATACTGAACACATCCAATATTGTATGCAGGATAAAAAGAGGCTACTTTGATAGACATGATTAATTAGTAAATCTTTGGAATAAATACTTGTAAATAAATATATGAGGTAATCTTCTACAATAAAAACCTATTAACAAAGGCACCGTAGACCAATATACAGTACAATAAGGCTGAACAAGAACTGTTTTTATTGGCTATTGACATTATACTCTATTATGTATGTACTGGCACAAAAAGACAGGAAAAGACAAATATCCACAGGAACTTCCTGAAATTCTCGCCCTTTTGGAAAAAAGCCTGCCCAGAAAAAAAATTTAGATTTCTATTTGGCTCATATATGAATTTAAACGTTTAACTTTTTTAAGTTAACATAAAATTACATTCATTTACTCACTTAACATATGTTACTCATTGTGTATGATTATCAGTGCACATACTGTATGTTTCTTAGTAAACTTTTATTTCTGGACTCTTATAAACACAATGATGATAAACAGGCTGATTGCTACTGCATGTGTGCCGTACAACAATCTCTGAAAAAAATCTGTGCATATATCATGGTGAGTAGCTAAAAAACCTTGCACGTAGTCACATAAGCTTTCCTCACCCTGTGATATTATCATGTCATACTTTGGACACTTTGCTACAGTACAAGTTTAAGCCCCTCAAAGGAGCACACATGACATTCTAATATCAATCATTTAATTTGATTTAACATGATGGAGTATAAGCTAAGTGTCATACAGTATCCATACCTCTGTCAGTATGCATGCAAAATGGACTGTCGATGCATGCCATAGTGTAAGTGGGCTACAGCAGTAGTAGGCTTATGCATGCAGTTAGTGGGCTGTCAGTAGTATGCATGCAATAGTGTAAGTGGGCTGTCAGTGGTATGCATGCGATAGTGTTAGACTGCATGACAGTAGTATGCATGCAATAGTGTTAGTGGGCTGTCAGTAGTATGCATGCGATAGTGTTAGACTGCATGTTAGTAGGATGCATGCAATAGTGTTAGTAGGCTGTCAGTAGTATGCATGCAATAGAGTTAGAGTACATGTTAGTTGTATGCATGCAATAGCGTTAGAGTGCATGTTAGTAGTATGCAGGCAATAGTGGGCTGTCAGTAGTATGCATGCAATAGTGTTAGAGTGCATGTTAGTAGTATGCAGGCAATAGTGTTAGTGGGCTGTCAGTAGTATGCATGCAATAGTGTTAGAGTGCATGTTAGTAGTATGCAGGCAATAGTGTTAGTGGGCTGTCAGTAGTATGCATGCAATAGTGTTAGAATGCATGTTAGTAGTATGCATGCAATAGTGTTATTAAGCTGTCAGTAGTAGGCATGCAATAGAGTTAGAGTGCATGTTAGTAGGATGCAGGCAATAGTGTTAGTGGGCTGTCAGTAGTATGCATGCAATAGTGTAAGAGTGCATGTTAGTAGTATGTATGCCATAGTGTTAGTGGGCTTTCAGTAGTATGCATGCAATAGTGTAAGAGTGCATGTTAGTAGTATGCATGCAATAGTGTTAGAGTGCATATTAGTAGTATGCATGCAATAGTGTTAGCGGGCTGTTAGTAGTATGCATGCAATAGTGTTAGTTGGCTGTCAGTAGTATGCATGTAGTAAAAAGACTTTGGCGTAAGTAAAATCTTCTAAAAGTAGTATGCAAGCAGTAAGTGGGCTGTCAGTAGTATGCAGCCTGTCGCGGTCACAAGCAACAGGCGTTTGCGTGCAAAGGAGGGAGCGCGTGCATGACTCATCAAAAACTCGTCGATTATATAAGGAGACGCGAGCGAGTTTTCCTTCTGCACTTACTCAGGATCAACAGCACGCGCTCATTCTAAACAAATCTGCTATTCTTCAGTCTTATCTGACACGAGTAAGTAGCGTCTAGATCTCTTAATGCATCTTCAAATTATTATGACGTACACTTTGACTTGTAGTTATTTGTCTCGGAGTTATTTGAGTCGATTTCGTTGCATTGCAATACCACAGCGTCTTTATAAAACTACTGACTTCATCTTGCAAAGCGCTTATGAAATACTGAAACGTTGTTTTGTAACACTGTAAGTAAGGTTTGTGCAGCAGTTTAGGTTATGTAAGGATAGGCTACTTGGGCAACCTTAACGAAAACTTACGTTTTTAAATTGCATGCTTTAGTATTTAATGTTTGGCAGTGTAGTAGTAAATGTTATTCAAATATTTTACAATCACTGGCTTTTACTTTGATTACTTCCTGTTGGGTGTTCACGGTTCATATCTGACTTTTATTTTGTTTTACTCTATTTTGCAGTGCCTCCCTACACACTCACATACTTCGCTGTTAAAGGTTTGTCAAATGTCTGTTCTTTGAACTTGTCACATGATATAAACCCTCAGAAAAGTCTGGAAGGTTGTTCATGAATCATGACGTCACGTGCTTCTCTCGAGGCATTAAATATCATGTACTGTCTGCAAACAAAGGAAGTTCACATTGCCCCAAACAGAAACTACACTTTATTTTATTAGTTGGTTTAATTTGCATGTGACTTTTACAAGCTTAAATTATTCTGGTTATTTTATTATTATTATAATCATTATTTTTGTAACAATTTATGAACAGCTACTGGATTAATGCTGGATCTTCACCGATAATTTGGGAGACAAACCAGCCTGCTCTTTGTTATCCAGTCAAAGTCTGGTTGGCCTATTTGTTTAAAGGCATCTGACCCAGATTTGATAGGAGGAGTTTCAGCCCACACAATGTATTACAAAATCATTTCATAGCTTCCACAGCCCCAGTTTTTAAACTTTTTAAAATAATTTTTGTGTGTTACTTGATATCTTCATGTGACTTTAGCATGCAGTTGCTATGGTAACAGCCTCTTAACCCCACATCATGTGCATCTTTCAGGCAGATGCAGTGCCTTGAAGATTATGCTGGCGGACCAAGGGCAACAGTTGAAGGAGAACCTGGTGACCTTTGATGATTGGATGAAGGGTGATATAAAAAAATGCTGTGTGGGTTATCATTCTTATATTTACTCAGAAATCTGTTTTAGTATGGATTAATTATTTGAAATGATGTGTGAGTAATTCATGCTTGGCTTAATCTGTCATTTCTTAGCTGTAATCTGAAGTTGCTTTTTTATTTTAGGTTTTTGGACAGTTGCCCAAGTTTGAAGATGGTGACTTGGTCTTGTTTCAGTCCAATGCCATGTTAAGGCATTTGGGTCGCAAACATGGTAATAATTCCCATTTTACTGCATTCAAGTAAAAAATTATCACCTGTCCTGTAGATGATTACAGCTTTATGACCTGGTTTCACAAACAAGGTTGTAGGTAAATTGAGATGTTTAACCATCTTTTATGAACACACCTTAGAAAAAGATGCTACTGGTGTGTACCTTGAGACAAATCAATGGCACTAGCATATTTTAAAGTGGACTTTTCACAAGATTTAAAATGTAAAATAAATCTTTGGTGTCCCCAGAGTACGTATAGATCATTTATTATAGCCAAAGGGAGCCACATTTCAATGAGCCATTTCTTTCACATACTTGCAGAGAATAGTTTACCAAAACTAAGTTACTGGGTTGATCTTTTTAACACTTTCTAGGTTGATAGAAGCACTGGGGACCCAATTACTAACTTAAAAAGTCAGATTTTCATGATATGACCCCTTTAAGATATGTCAGTGCGAGTAATTATCAATTGACACAGCCCTTAACATGTTTTAATCTAGGACTAGACTTAAGCCTTGTCTGTAAAACCGGGGATGTGGTACAAAACAATGTGGTCACCACATTTTCTTAAACCGCAATACTCAATGTAGTAGTATTTAGGTTTTTGTTAGCTTTGTATATGACTAACTACCCATACTTGAGGATATCTAAATGTATATCATATAAATGTGTATATGTATGTTTGAACTATTGTGTCTGTGATCTATGTTACACAGTTTAAACCGTGCTAATCCACTGTTGTAAATAATCCTCGCTCTCCTCATTTAGGTGCATATGGAAAGAACGACTGCGAGGCAGCTCTTATTGACATGATGAACGATGGGGTAGAAGATCTGCGCCTAAAATATATCAAGATGATCTACCAGGAATATGTGAGTACACTGGAATATGTGGGTTTGGGATTTGAATCTGGTTTGTCAATGGTTCATTAGATTTTTAAAGAATTTATTTTTAAAGATTTATTTTTACTGTTCTATAAAATTATTGCCTAATCTTACCACAGGCTTAGGTTTTTTTTCATGAATTGTTTTCAATCCTAAATACTGAAAATAACTAAATGATGATGATGATGGAGATGAATTACCTAATGGTTTCCATAGCTAGTATTAATGTGATTGTACATCTCACAGACAGTTACCTGAGAGATATAAGATTCACATGGGATCAGATACCAGGCTCAGGTATCATTAAGTAACAAAGTACTTGTTTGGTTGATTTCCATCTATATGAGACCGGCAAAGAAGCTTACATCAAAGATCTGCCAAATCATCTCTCAAAATTTGAAGCCTTTATGGCCAAAAACAAATCTGGATTTCTGGTTGGTGATAAGGTGAGATGTCAGGTCTTAAAGAAATTCAGAAGTTGAACTAATTTGTTTTCCCTAAAATGGTTGTGACCAGCCCTGTTCCTGTAGATCTCTGTAGACGTTTGCCTAATCTTATGTCATTTCGAATCTTGTATGACATATTTGTGTAATTTGCTAACTAATTTTTTTTTTTTTTTTGATAGATCTCCTTTGCAGACTACAATCTGTTTGACCTTCTGCTGAATCACAAAGTCCTTTCCCCCACCTGCTTGGACACATTCCCTACTCTCAAGGCTTTTGTGGACACATTGTCTGCTCGTCCTAAAATCAAGGCCCTCCTGGAGTCTGATGACTTTAAGAAACTTCCAATCAATGGCAATGGCAAACAGTGATTTATCAACACTTTCATAGATTTATTCTGAAAATCATGGTACCCACTGCTAAAAGGCCTTAACTGGTGCTCTGTGATTAGCAAAATTTCCAATGTCTTTGTATGAAAATATATTTTGTATGTTTAACTGTTTTGATGGTTTTTACTAACTGATGTCTTTGTAAGAGTTACAACAAAAAAGCAACATTAAAACTTGTGAATGGTTTCAATTGTCTTTTTTCTTCTATTTCTTAATATCTAGAATACATTCAGACAATTAGCATTTTGAACTTTTTGTAAATTTATAAAATAATAAACATTTTACTTTCTTTCAAATTGGTTAAAATTTTATTTTTATTAGCATAAAATCTTTACACATTTTAATATTTTGTAACTGTAAATCCATGCTTCTCTTAGCTATTTGCCCCTGTGTTTCACATAGGAGATTCGCGAACCCCTGGTGGTTTTCGAGGGAACTGCGGAGTATTTGCGGAGTTGATGAAAAAACTATATTTAAATCACAAAATGTTAATAAGTAATTTTTAAAATTTAATTAAAAACCGATGAAAAATGTTTATGAAATGAAACATGCAAGTGTTTCTTAAATTTAAAATTTTGGTATATTTCAAGGCGATTCTGATGACAAAAAATTTGAAAACTCCTGCTTTACATTTTTACTGTTAATAAAAAAATAAGGTTAAGATTTTATGAATACTTTATAAATCATGTTAAACAATACATGTGTTATTGTAAAGTAAAGTGTAACGCGATGACCCGGATAGGGATTTTCACCTTTATTTTTTATATTTATATATTTACGTCAACTTAATTTTCTCATTTGCCTCTTTTATATACTTAAGTACTATTTTAAGTGCTATTTAATTTTAAATATCATGCAAACAATCTTTGTTAAAAGTGCCCGACTTGTATTTTGAAATCTTTCTTCTGCGGTTGACGTTGCTGACTTCGCGCATCTGTCAGTGTTCCTCATCTGTAGTTAGGCTCAAGTGTAGTTTGTAAAAATGTCTTCTGTGGAGGAAAAGCCTAATTCTGTGACCGAGGATTTGGAGGAGGACGGAGCTGAGGAGGAGAATGAAGCAGAGGAGGTGCTCATGGAATTTAGGGAGCCCGTTAAAGGAGCATATATTTTCTACAAGTGAGTTTAGCAGTTAGCTTAGCATCTTTACTGAATGAGTGACGGCTGATGGCTTCAGTTAAAAATATTAACTGCATTTAAACTCTTCTCTTATGTCTATTATAGTGTACATATAGCTCATTGCATACAGCTAGTAAACTTCTATTTGCAGATTTGAACCGTTTATCTGCTGGTAGTTACTGTAACGTTACATTACCACTCGTGTAATGAGTCAACTGTGAAATGAATCAAAAGTTTTGAATTAGAAACAATTTAATCATGGTTTCTGTTTAATCATAATCAGGATTAAATTAGTGTGTTTAATACTGACGTACCACTTTACAACCACCACAGATTTTTTTGTCATGTATGAGATAGATTCACATGAACTGAATCAAAATGTCAGAATGGTTCATTAGAACGGAACAAACTGAATCAACCAAGACTGAAAGGTTCAGTTTCACACCATCTGAGAGCCATTGACTCTCTCACATTCATTGACTTCCTTATGCTGTTTGACATTGACAACTATATTGACTGATAAACTAAATCTGTCTGAATGAATCAAAGTACTGATCAGGATTAAATAATCTGGTTAATTCTGGTTAAAAAACCTGTTATTTAGTAACTGAATCAAATTCATTCAAAGTTCACAAACTGCTTGTAATCTGCTTGTTATGTTTTATTAGAGACAGGCAAGAGTGGGCTGATCTAGAACCTGTTCCACAAGACGATGGACCCAATCCAGTGGTGAAGATTGCTTATTCAGAAAAATGTAAGTGACTTTTTTTATAAGATAAACATCTTAAACAGCAGTGATTCTTTTCTTACGTGATCAAAGATGCAGTGTTTAACGTAAGGGTATGCTTTTGCAGTCATGGATGTGTTTGACATGTTTCGAGCACTCCTGAAGAACGATGAGAAGAGCGAGAGAGCGTTTGCACTGAGTGCTGATGCCATCGATCTTAATGCTGCCAATTATACAGTATGGTAGGACAGATTTTCTCAGTTTAATAAATAAATGCACTAAAGCCTACTGCACTTTAAATGACAATCATGTGTCTTGTGAACAGAGTAAATGTTTGTTTGATGTCTGCAGGCACTACAGGAGAGTTTTACTGAAGGCTCTAGATAAAGACCTGAGAGAAGAGATGAGGTATATCACAGCCATCATAGAAGATCAACCCAAGAATTACCAAGTCTGGTAAGTCCATCCTAACCTGAACTAGAAGCATTACTAGTGCTTGCATATTTACAATTACAGTTATGACACTTTTATCCATCCACATGAGGAATACAACTCGATTGATTTATATGTCTGGCAACATTCACACAAAAGTTTAGACATTTTAATTTCTTTATAACCACCTAAAACGGCCCCAATTTAGAAAGTCAAAAACCTTGTGCATGTGCATTCATCATTACTGTGTCTCTGTCATACCCGTGACCCCAGGCATCACAGACGGATGGTGGTGGAGTGGTTAAATGACCCGACAGAAGAGTTGCAGTTTGTGGCAGAAATTCTCAGTCAGGATGCGAAGAACTACCACGCGTGGCAGCACAGACAGTGGGTCATTCAGGTACTTAACTGATCTAGAGACCTTTACAGAAGACCCCCTAACAGGTGGACAGCTTCAATGAACTAATCTGAGTCTGTCTGGCAGGAGTTTAAACTGTGGGACGGAGAGTTGGCGTACGTGGAAGAACTGTTAGAAGATGATGTGAGAAATAACTCGGCCTGGAATCAAAGACACTTTGTTTTAAGTCACACCAGCGGATTCTCTGACCCTGCAGTTCTGGAAAGAGAAGTACAGTGAGTACATTAATACCGATTGTGAATAAAAGTGTGTAGAGTTTGTTCAAGACCCTTATTAAAGTTGCTATAATAATCTAGCTGCTAGCTGTGAGTGTTTAATTAATATTAACAACATAGAATGCATTAAAACTGTCTACTGTACATTCAAGCAATGGTTTAAAATGCAATTCTAATATTTTGAGACACATCTGTGTATTTTTAGGCATAACTGATGATGTTTACCAAAATACCAGTTTAAAGCCATGCATGTGAAACCTTTGCAGGTACACGCTAAAACAAATCCAGAAAGCTCCTCACAATGAAAGTGCCTGGAACTATTTAAAAGGGTGAGTGCCAAAAACATTAAGAAAACCGTTTTATGGAGGTTAACCTTGATAAGGAGTGTCTTTATATTTGAATTCATCTGATTTCATTTTTAGAGGATTCATTTTAATCCTTTATACAACCAGCAGATGGTGTCATTGCCTATTATTAGATCATACTGTAGGCTAGACATTCAAGCATTTGCATCTTTGTTGTTACCGGTATACATCATGCTATGTTAGTTCAACACCATAGTATAAAGGAATATATATTTAAACAAGCATGTTAATGTTCTTTTCTTAGTCATTATGTAATTCCAGTAGTTGCATTTGCATTACTTTATACTGTGTATATATGTATTAGTGAATTTACGAAATGTTCCCTATTAATATATTTACATATAAGTTGTTTGTTTTGCAGTCTTTGTACTGTTTTAATAAAATGTGTGTTTTTGTGTACGACTCAGGATTTTACAGGATAGAGGGTTGTCCTCGTACCCTGGACTGCTGGAGCGGGTGACAGATCTTCAGGACTCGTGCAGTTCTCCTTATCTTACTGCCTTTCTGGTGGATCTCTATGAAGACGCTCTAGAAACCAACGACTCCAACTACAACCAAGAAGAGACTGTAAACAAGGCCCTCGACTTGAGATCTCACTTCACACAGACCTGTAAGATATCTCAGTACATTGTGGTCTAGAGTAAATAACAGATCTATCTGAATAATGTGTTTTCTTAAACCATAAACCAGGCATTGTATTATACACAAAATAACATTGTTTATTAGCAACGAAATCGGTGCTCTTTAAAAAGTTTGAAAATGACTGACACACAGTAATGCACAATAGCCACAAGTCCCTAAACTGTGTTTACTTGTTTGTTTTTATGCGTGTATAAAACAGGTGGCACGCACACATGTTTGCTAACGCTGAGATGAGATGAAAGTGGACTTGTGTCTCAAGTTCCCAACAACTTATTATAAGGATTAGACAGGGTTCCCACGGGTCCTTGAAAGTTTTGAATCTGGGGTAAAATTCAAGGCCCTGGGAAGTTTTTGAAAATCTACATGCATAGATACAGGTCATTGGAAGTGCTTGAATCTATTTTATGTAAGAAGTTTTCTGGGAAAAAAATCCATATTATTCTAGACTTTTTAAGCACACGTGATAAACTGTTCGCTTTGAATGCTTATATCTTCTGTATGTGAATTAGGGCTGGGCGATATATATCGGGGGATTGTCATGCGCATCTCGTCAGTAAAGTTGTTTCCTTGATTAGTAGTAAATCGGCATCAGCTGCTTTTAGATGGAGCGGCATTTACTACAAAGAGCCGTAGTTGGCTGACAATCGGGGAAATTTCGCATTAATTATCGAGGACGTATTATAATATAATAAATGCGATATGGCCCCGCTTGTCATTGAACTACGACTCTGTGTAGTAAATGCTCTGAAAACAGGTGATGGGGATTTACTACTGGTCAGGGAATCGGCTTTGCTGACGAGACGCACATGACAATCGTATTCGATATATCTCCCAGCCCTAATGTAAATGTTGATTCATACCAAAATGCTTTTTTGTATAGTTGTGTTTGACACATGAAAACGTCTCGGGTTACGTATGTAACTGTTGTTCCCTGAGAAGGGAACGAGACGCTGCGTCTCTCTTGTCGTACTTCCTGCGTCCCTGTAATCCCGTCTATTGAGGTATCAATTGATGGTTTTAAAATTAGCCAAGTGAATCAAATAAAATTTCTAGGTGTTAACTAACCTGGAAATATCATTCAATATGTTTGCAGAAAAATAATGAAATCTGTTGGTATATTGAGTAGAATTCGCTCTTTAATTGATATTTCATGTATGAAAACATTATATTACAGTTTAATTTATCCTTATATTTTGTATTGTAATATTGTTTGGGGTGCAACATGCCAAACAAATTTAAATAAGATTTTATTAATACAAAAGAAATTCTTAAGAATAATGAGTAACTCAAATAGATTGTCATCATCTGCTCCGCTTTTCATAAAATATAATATCTTGACAATATTTAATGTTAACATCTATTGCATAAACATCTTTATGTATAAGTATGTGAATATGGCAAAAATTATGCCCAGAGCTTTTAAAAACTTTTTCATGTATTCTTCGGATGTTCATGCCTACTCCACAAGGCGCCTCAAAGATTTTTATTTTCCTTTTTGTAGAACAACAGCTAATCAATCTACACTAAAATACAGAGGGCCTTCCCTTTGGAATCATTTAGATTCTGCATTAAAGACTAAAATCACTTTAACCTCTTTTAAAGGAGAATTGAAAAAAATGTTAATATACAAATAAGTTTATTTAGTAAATTTGTTATATTAAAATGATTTATGTATTGATTGTATTGTCTCGTTTGATCATGTAACATTATGTTTCATTTAATGAGATTTCGGGGAGGTGGTTTTATAAGACCTTAGGGTCTTCTCACTCTCTCCCGCACAGTATTTTTTTTTCTTTTGTTTCCTTTTATGGATTTATTAAAGTTGTATTTTAAATGTGCAAATAAACAAATCAAATCAAAACACATTCAAACGCACTTACCCCTGGAGGTGTCCAAAAAGTGTCACCGCAGTGACGCAGCGCAAGTTCCTTCAAAAGGAAACTGTAACAATGTATCTTAAAAGGTAACACAATGTAACCTTACTCTCACTTAAAATGTGTCCCCACATTTAATTTGAGGGTATTGGACCTGGAAAGTCCTTGAAAGGTCCTTGAATTTGAAGTTAACTAAAGTGTGGGAACCCTGATTACAAAACAGTCTATTGCATTATGATATTACTTCACCTGATTGTTAGCATTTATGTGAGACATGAGGTGCGCCACAACTTTAGAATTAAAGAAGAGATAATGTGATTTAGGGAGATTGTGATTCACTGATAATTGGGGGGCGCAGGGTTGTTGGTAGTGGGTGCAGTGTGCTGGAGAAAGAGATTGTTCATGTGCTTTAGTAAAATAAAGTCAGAAATGTTCACCCAGTTTGTCTACTCCGAGTCATGACAGAATGTTATATCATTTTATAAAAAATATGGAAATAACAAATTATGCATGATCGCAAAATAACACAACATGTTGATTTTGCGCTGTGTGTAGCGATCGCGAATAAATGGGGGGACTGTATAGTTATGTATATATGATGCAATTCTCAGTCCTTCCAGAAAAACGCGGAGTTTTTTTGTGATTGTTGCGGGCAAAAATCCTCGATTTTGCGGCAGGTTTTCTTAAAAAATGCGATGGAATATGCAGGATATTTATGCAATTTATGCGATGGAATTGCAGGAATTTGTGAAAATTGTGGAACTTGCAAAAACTGCGGAAACTTGCAAAAGCTGCAATGATGTATCACGTCACTTCATAACGTTCCCATGGCAATAGAGGACACGGCTGCGCTTTTGGGAAGTAAATGCAACATTTTTCAACTTTCTGCTAATATATATGTGACTTTTTGCTACGAAAATGCGGAGATTATGAAATCATGCAAGCCCCGCATATTTTGTGCGCGGAAATATGTAATTAATGCGGCGAAAGTGCGTCATACTTTGGCTGATTATGCAATATATCGCGCGATCGCACAATCGCGTTTTTCTGGAGGGACTGAATTCTGTCTAAAAGTTATGTAATGCACATTTAAATATTTTATTATCCCAATATGACATGTAAAATAGTGTTACAGAATATGTGTTTTGTGAGATCCTGTAGTGCCGATCTGTAGGTTTAATTTTTTGGGTTCAACCCACAACTACCATGTATATTTTGTAGAAACTTAATATGTAACTGTTTTGAGTGACAGCTCAATACAGAAATAGACAACATTCACATCCAGTCAGTGTGATCATTGAGAATTCTGAATGGGTTTAACTGAAAGCCTGTATCTTTAAATATTAACTCGACACAACTTGATAGATATAAATGAATAAATGATCTTTGATTCAGTATTAATAAACAAAATGGATATGAAACGTTTGGAAGTTGCATGCGTACCTTTGAGAGCTCAACTCCAGCACAAAAAGAAAATGGGGCCAAGAAAGTGTAATGTGCCTCTGGAGTATTTCTCCGTCTTTTCCTCTCTGCGTCTGAGCAAACTTGCGGATGTTGTGTCTGTGTTGAGGTTAATGAGATTTCATTGCTGTTGGATTCTCTTCCTGTGTTGCCACGATGATGGAGCAGAAAATGATTTTCTGTTTTCAGGCCGCGTGCAGACGCAGTCAGAATCGCATGCATATGGAGATGAGAATGAAATGCATTCACAGTGTTTTGGGTCTGGCTGCATTCAGCGTTTCAGGGAAAAAGCGTTCTGGGTGATTTGTGTTCAGTCGTCTTAAAGGGAAAAACTGAATCCTTGTGATATGTTTTAGGTTTTATTATGGAGACCTCATACAAATCCTCCATGTTTCTGGAATGTCTTGAAGAATTCGTCAGCATGTTAAGCAGCAGACCTGAGATCAGTGACCTTTAGTGAGACTATAGAGTGCAGAATATTGATGAGAGTATCTGAAGAGGCTTTTACTGCTGCGCAGAGAGAGACGTCGCCTTCACTGCTCTACCACATTACTCTCTTTTACATGAGAAAATGTCACAGCTGCATTTAGACTTCAACATTGTTTGCACAACAATGTCATGATGTCTCGGAGTATACAATGATTGATTTCAATCCTTATCAAAACCATTGCAAACCTGGCCCAGACATGCTAATCTGTAGTACTTATGCAATAGATCCATGTTCAGTTTTGGGCGATTGCATTTATACTTTTCCCACCCAGCCATTTTTTTGTCTATCTTTAAATGTAACTCTTTTCTTTTTGTTGTTTTTAGCTTTGTAAGTTACTGGCAGAGAAACAGGACACCATTAGAAGGGAATACTGGAATTACATGTCCCGCTCTCTCCAGAAGACATATGGCTCGGCTGACTCCGCCCCCTCTTCTACTGACGCCCCCTCTTCTTCGACCCATCAGCCCGACGAGGAGCCCAGTGACCCCTGAGCTGGACCGCAGACCTAAACACATGCTTAGACAGAGCAAGAACTTAGAAATGCTATGATCTGAGAGGACTCTTCATATGTGTATGAATGTTTACCCGGCTGTATTCGAATAAGCCTTGCTGTACTTGTAAGTCAAAGAAGCAGTTAGCCATAAGAAAACATTTCAACTGTAATGAAGAATGAAATGAAATTGTTTAGTAAATGGTAACAGTCATCCCTAGCATATTCTTTGGCTTAATTCAAGTTTACCGTTAAAGATTTAAGTTACTGACATGCTTCAGGTGTCATAAAACACTCCTTAACCTGTACACAGATTTTTGTATGTTCAGAAATTGTAATAATGCTAAAGGTTTATTTTTTTGTCCTACATTTCCTGTTTGTTAGAGATGAAAAGAAGATGTGAAAGTGGTTTTGATGTTTGCAGACATAAGGTAGCCTGAGAGCTTTTAAATTGAGCCTGAGTCTGCCAACATTTCATTAACATTTAAAAAGATCGAAATGCTTTTAGATCAGAGTAAAACTTTCAGTAATTGCAGCCTACAAACATAATAACCAACATGATGTCTCAAGCGTTTGAAAAAGTATGTTGTACATTTGAAAACATGTGTAATCGCAGATGCAAAACAAACTGCTGCTTCATTAAGAGCCAGAGTAGTTATTTGTGGTCATTGTAGGTTAAAATATATTGAAGGATGGTTCATGATGAGGAGCCCTAGATAGATTTGATGTCTTCTGAATTGAAAAACAACCCAGCATAGGTTTATTTATGTTCTGTCCCAGCATTATTTAAAATAACCCAGCAGAATTTTGATTGATGATACTGCATTCTTGTTTGTTGCAGAAAACCAGTAAATTAATCGAAAGTGTTCAAAATATGTAAAACACACGAGACGAAGCATAAACTTTGAATAAAGGGCACAAGCCGAGCCTAAAAAATGCTGGGTTATTTTCAACCCAGCATAGGGTCATAAAGGGACGAGCCCAGCAGCTAGGTTACAGTTAACCAAAAAAAATTATATCTAGGTTACAGTTAACCCAAAACATTTATATTTGACCCAGCGTTTTTGGGTCGGAAACAGCCCAGCGTTTTGGGGTCGGAAACAGCCCAGCATTGAAACAACCCAGCGAGCTGGGCTCTTCCCTTTTGACCCTGTGCCTGGTTGAAAATAACCTAGTATTTTTTAGAGTACAGTTCTGCCAAAATTGTTTGCTCTTTCTGCAGACTTGTGTGTGTACAGGTTTGGTGTGGGTCTGGTTACAAGTTATCAGTATTTACATTTTGATTTCGCAGGAACTTGTTACTACTTTACGAGGTGGTTTAATTGTATGAATTTGTTGTAAATGAATTGTAGAAATATGTATGATATTAGAAAAAAGCAATATTGAAGCCCCACCCCGACCCTTAACACAGCATCACTGAAGAGAGAAAAAATAGTATTTAACATTGTAAGAAGTCAGCTAGCCAAATCATAGGATAGTTATGAATAGAGTGCTGTTTGGATGACCTATTTTTGTGGGCCAACCCGGAGGTTGGCGGGACACTCGTTTCCTCGCCGAACAGCCCATTCGTTTTTCCCATAGACTTTTGGATTATTAAAAAAATATAAGCTCTGTGTTTAACAAAAGTTTATGCCACTTACATGTCATGCCTAACAAGTAAGTCTTCACAATTTTTTGAATTTTGAAGTCAAGATTTGTCTAGTAAACGCTTTTACACTTCAGAAGTATAACATTTGTTTTCATCTATGTTTAACTTGGACAAAACGTGCAAGTGTCTTTTGTTAAACACGGAGGTTATTTTTTGTGAAAAGTATGGGGAAAATAAATGGGCTGTTTTGTGAGGAAACCAATGTCCTGCTGGCTTCCGGGTTGGCCTACAAAAATACGTCATGAGATTGTGTTGCTATTTATATACCATTAGCGGTTCTAACCAAAATGATGTGGTACTCTTATCATTGTGGCATTGATGTGCATTCAAGTGATACACGAGTTTTGTGTCCAGAGGAATATATGGAGCATGATTTCAGGCCAAGTTATTCCAAAGTTACCACATCTATATTTAGGTTGTTATGGCATTTTGATCATACGTTAAACGTTTATTGCCAAACATTACAGCTTGACGTCAGTCCGACATGTTACATGATATCATCATCATTTGTTGATGCAAATGAAGTTCTTTGTAAATTTTGTCCAGCATGCTCTCAAGAATATCTGACCTAAATTTGGTGAAGATGTGAGAAATTATCCTCTGACCCAAAGTTAATCTGCAGCTACACCACAGATTTTTGCAGACTGATTCTTTAGTAACACTTTACAATAAGGTTAATTAATTAACATTAATTAATGTATATTAACCAACATGAACAAACCATGAGCAATACATTATTTATTAATCTTTATTAATGCTAGTTGATAGAAATAAATCTTTTAATTGTTTATTCATGTTAGTTCATGGTGCATAAACTAACGTTAACAAGATTTTAAAAAATTAGTGATTGTTGAAATTAACATAAACAAAGATGAATAAATGCTGTATAAGTGCAGTTCCTTATTAGATCATGTTAACTAATGTAGTTATTGTAAAGTGTTACCGATTCTTCTTAGTCTATGCTCTTGACCTCTTCTGTTATATTTGACTTATTTGCTTGTGCCTTTAGTGACTAATACGAGTGTTGTACTCTCAGCTTTGTTTAAAGGTGAAGTTGATTCTGAATCTGCTTTTTTAAGTGTAGTTAATGTGTAACATTGCAGATACAACGCTTAAAGTTCAATGCACTGGGAGATATTTGCTTTAACAGAAATCACTTCTAAAAAAACTACAGCGAACGGCTGAATTGCCTACAACTAAGTCTCTTCCTAGGTTAGTGACATCACAAATCCTGCCCCTGGCAACACGCAACAAAGGGGGCTTTTCGAAACGGCTAACCAATCTGAGAATATTGAGTATTTCTGAGGGAGGGGCTTCATAGACACAGGAACTGAACAGCCTTTTTATGAGGATGGAAACAGCAATGCAGAATTAAAGTTAAATAGATTAAAAAATGATTTATTTCAAACACCTTTTTCACAAATTCAACACACATTATTATATCGAATTATATCAACATTTATTTTTATGTTACTTTAACTTAAGTTAAACAATTTCATCTTGTTTTTCTAAGTTATGTCAACCTATCACAAGTCAAAACTTAATAAAGTTGGTTAATTGATTTGTATAATTAAGTTGTTTAAACTTCATGCTGCATTTTTTAACAGTGCACAAAATGAAGTCAAGCAGATTCTGGTCCTGGTAACAAGCTAGTGTGACACTTTGAATACTTTGTGAGGTCAAGATCACATAATCATCACCAAGAATGTCAAGCTCCCCTTTACTCATTTTGTCAAATTAAAACTAACTGTATGGTTTACAACCAATTATGTTTTTAAGGATACCGGCTTTGATGCAGATATGAGGAAGCTTTTAACAGTTTCCTGTGAAGAATATTTTCTTTTATTACTGTAAGCCATTATTCGCTGTTATGTTTTTTGTAACTATTCTGGCTATGTTTACTTTGTCTAATCCTTATTTTACCAGTGCGGATCAGGGTTAAGACCGTGTATGAAGGGTACTCATCTTAAGAAGAGCCTGCAGTGGGATGTGAAGTGTTGAGCTCTTATGTGTAGTGCTCTTGCCAATGAAATGCTTGCCTTAACAACATCACAGTTCTGGATATGCTCAAGCCTTGGTCTGCTTACAAAAATACTCTGGCAGTACCATGGTATTTACTATATACTCCATGCTACAAATACCGTAACAGTCGTTGCCGAGTATTATATATGGGTTTGTACTTTTTTTGATGTTTTTACAAGTTTCCTGCAACTTGAGAAGATATTGCAGGAAGCAAGCGTTTGTGACTTTTCCAAAATTGTAAAATCGATTCAAATAGTCTGGACTAGGAATCATAATGGGTTAATTGGCACAAATGGTAAATTTCAGCATTGCTCCTAAAGTAGCTCATTTCAAATGGTTTAAATTATTAAAATAAAGCTAAATGTTTTGTCACCTCTCTTCCCTGCAAGTGCTTTGTGTCCCAGATAATGATGGCAGGCAGTTCACTTTAAAGGCTTTTTCAATAAAATATCCCTTCACTTTCTTTTACCCATTTATTCCACGTGTCTAATTTATAACTGCTGCGATGTGTTAACTTTGCTTCCTCGTGGCCACATATGGACATTAGAAAATCGGTTTGCTAAAAGGAGTTAAGGCACAAATAAAATGAGCGTTTTATTTGCTGCAGGTATTGATCAATGTCATAAAAGTTCGAGGCAGCTCTTAAACTTAAAATGAAATGACATTTAAAGGCCATTTTACTTATTTAATGTGGCATATTTTAAAGTGGAGCAGGTTATTCAATAAGAAAAGAAATGTAGTGTGCGATATGTTTTTATCCATCAGCGATTGATTGTGTTGTAAAAGGTGGGAGTGTCTTAGAGTCAGAAGTGTGAGTTTGATGTGGATGGAGTTAGATTTACTTTGCTCATGAAAAACTACACTGGCAAAAAATAGTCAAAATTTGGTTATTAGATACTTGGTATTAGGTACAGCTTGATGTTTAAGCTTGATATCAGGCCAACGTTAGTTTTGACGTCAGCCGACGTTACATCTGAACCTCAAACCAACGTTGGGTTTTCACATTGCTGTTACATCTGGACGTCAGGCCGATTGGGTTTTGTCATTAACACAACATTACATCTGGATGTTAGTTCAACATTGTTTTTTTTAGTCAACCCGACGTAACGGCGTGATGTCAGGCCAACATTACGTCTGAATGTCAAACCATGTTGGGTTTTAGCGTCAACATGACATTACATCTGGACGTCAGGCTGGAGTTGGTTTTTGACATCAATCTGATATTGGGTTTAACACGGTTACATCTGGACATTAGTTTGTTGTCGGTTTTTAATGTCAACTTGACGTTATATCTGGATGTTAGTCTGACGTTGGTTTTTACATCAACCTGACGTCAGGCTAACGTTACATCTGGATGTCAAACCAACGTTGGGGTTTGACATAAACACAACGTTAAATCTGGATGTCAGGCTGATGTTGGTTTTTGACATCAGTATGATGTTGGGTTTTGATGTGAACACGACATTTCATCTGGAGGTCAGGCTGATGTTGGTTTTTAATATCAATCCGATGTCAGGCCAATGTTAGATGTGTATTTTATGAGTTGGCTAATTTGTATGAATTCATACAAAAATGTATAATTATCATAAAAAACAATAATGAAACACCACCCCTAACCTAAACGTCAAAGGAACTAAAGCAATTGTACAAAAAAAGTGTGGTCATGTAAACTGATTTGATTTGATTTAGCCACCTGGTAAAATAAGTACGAAGTGCCATGAGATTATTTGGTGTATTGAGTCATGAACAGGTACTGAAAGAACAAGGTACATTTTGATTTCATGTCGTCTTTAACTTCACTGCCAACATTGGAAAAAGCATTTCTCTGGAACACTACAAATCTTAAAAAAAAAAGAATTAAACTGTGAAATTGACTGTGCATTTCTAAAAATGTGTTTAGCCCAAAGCTCAGTTAAGATGTACTGTGGCTTGAGACAAGATGATTGTGTCTTATTTCCAGCTGCTGCATACGGGCTTGGACGTTGACCAGCCGCAGGAAGAAAACAATGCCTTCAAATGGCGAAGAGAAAGCTGTGGAATACAGAGCAGGAAAGAAACTCACAAAAAGGTAATTTTCCTTTCAACTTTGCCGTTTCTACATTCAGGTAAACTTGAAAGAAATAAACTTTGGTGTCAGGTGGATGATCTTCTGTGTAAGACAGGATGATGGGGGACAGGATGGCCTATTACTCCCGTGATGGCTCTGGGACAAAAGGACCCCGGAGGGATTTGATTCCTGGGTTATAGTACTTTACTTCACAGGTGTGGATCTTTTTATTGACTTTTATCCAACAAATGATTAAAGGCTTAGATGTAATCAATGGGAAGAGCTGGTAAAATGTTTTACTCATGTATATTTTACATGTGTTGTTTATTCTTTGGCTGTGTTTGGAGTGGAATATTCTGGACTATGGAGTATATACTGTAAACGTTTAGGAGCGGTTTCCCGAACGGGGAATGTTTGAGCTGCTTTAATTTAAAACACCTTGTCTTGTTTAATTTTAACATATACCAGTGACGTTGTTTTGTCTTAAGATTTGTAAGGTATGTTTGTAAAAACTTCTTAAATGACCTAATAAAAATAAGGCCTAGTCCTGGATTATCCTAAACCACTGGATAGGAATTAGACCTAGACTAAAATAAATGTAAGAGCTGTCCAAACTGAAAACAACTTGCATTGACATATCTTAAAATATATCAGTGCCCTTTGTTTTGCTTCAAAATGCACACAAGTAATGTTTTTAGTAAGGCATGTTTGTTAAAACTAGTTATAGGTCTAGTCCTGGTTAAAGCTAATCCCTGTCTGGGAAACCACCCCTTAAAGTCTAAAGTTAAAATGCATGTTTTTGTGTATCCTTCTCAATTTACTTACTTTGTAAATACTGGTGTACTTTACAATTCTCACTATTAACTAGTTGGTTATTAGCATTAATATTACTGAGATATTGGCTATAGTACTTAAAAATCCCACATTAATGCCTTATTCAAAGCCTTATTCTACATCCCTAATCCTATCCAATTCCTACCAATACTTAAACTTAACAAATACTTTACTAAGTATTAATGAGCAGTAATTAGAAGTATATTAAGGCAAAAGTAGTTAATGCTTAGTGAATTAATCTAGTTTTGGTAAATTGGGCCTTAAAAGCTGTGACCAGAATAATTTTTGTAGTTTTATATGATTTATTCAAGCCGTTTCAAGCCTGTCTTTGTATCATTTACTAAATGGGATTTAGAAAGTATTTAGTAATACAAATGCATAATTACATTTTTTATATAGGAATTTGTACAGTAATTTAATTACACGATTGAAGATATAATTAGTAACTAGTAATTAATAACTTTTTTTAGTAACTTACCCAAGACTGTCTACCACTGAGCCATACAGGAGCACTCAGTTCCAGATGGACAAAATCAAGTCCCACATTAAATTTTGTGCTGATTTCAGAAGCCATTTCACTTGGATATACATCACGATAGGGAAATAAACACATTGCAACTTCTGTTTTAATGCTTTTTCATTTATTTTGCTTTGGATAAAAGCATTTTAAATGAATAAGAGTTAATGGGAGGTCATGCTCAGCACATTGCATTGTGGGATACTGTATTCACTGTGATGAGATTAGTATTCAATATTGTGCAAAATATCTCATTTCAGCTTTTAAAGGTCTTCAGTAAGTAGCCTTGAATTGAGCAACAGATTAGAGTTTCCCAAGCACTAGGCATTTGTCTGATAAATAAGCAGTCATTAAAGAGGATATAAACCTTGAGTAAACAAGGCTAAATGCAATGAGATCAAATACATAAGACCGTCGAGTCCCACCAGGCCTTTAATAAAGAACAAATCCATATTAATCAGACCCCATACTGTAAATTCTCATTTCTCAAGTACGGCACAATGGGATTTTACAGTCATCTGCATGAGATGCCAACATTCGCAGCAGGATTTCATGGCCTGTTTTATAAACACCCCATCCAACAATACTCTGATCTGCAAAAGAGAAGACGCTGTTTGGAGAAAGAGGGGAACCGGGAAACATCTCATCCGGCTTTAAAGAGTTCCCGCGAGGTGCTACTAAATGAGGCAGAACCTCATCAAAAGAGGTCTGGAGGAAACGCCTTATGCTGTTCCGTGTGTAAATAACATCCATCCATTATTTATTTCAGCCCGCTACCCGACACAAACATCAACGCCAGAGGTCAGAAAGTCCGTCTGTTGCCCTAACACATCACAGGTGTGCAGGTTTATGTACTTACTGACAGTGAGATAGTGAGATATTTTGCTGGTCCTCACTACATAAAACACTCATAAATGTGTTTCTTTAAATTAAATGATCTGCACTTATTTCTGTACAAAATACCATTTAGTCTGATGTAAAAAGAAATGACTTTAATGTTATAGTGACTCAGTGTTCACCTGCGTGCCTTAATGAATTTAATCAGTTTTGTGAGATGTTAATGCTAAGCAAACCAATGAACTACACAATTTTTAATCATCCTCCTTACGTTAAACTTTTAAACATAATGGAGATGATGGTTGCTAGGCGACACTGAGGTAAAAGTTTAGGCATTCATTATGATGCTGCAAATGTGAATGAATGAGCTCTTAAGCAATAAATGTTCCCCACTTTCTGGCATGTCGATGGGCAGGTAAAGCTTTCTGTTGCTGAGCTCAGGCCAGGAATACTAATAGAGCATAAAGTCCTGCTTGTGAATGAGACAAATTCAGTTCAGCTGATGTCACATTTCATGGATGAACTGAAGGTGTGAAAGACTGCACAGTGCTGAAAGGCAGTTTGAATGAAATGGGAGGACGAGGGGCTAAAGGTTTGTTGGTCATGATTTGTGTTTTATGATGGAAATGGGAAATGTTCTTTGCTAAAGGTGAACCTAAATTTAGTCAGGAGTCATTTACAGCTTTTTAGAGGTTATTGGTTTGGCAATGCGGTCCTTTGGAGATTGGAAAAATCATTACGTTGCATTGGCCTCAACAAGTGTTTGGGTACTTAAGGTCACAATGTGACTTTCAAGTTATAGATAACAAAATATCACACCAAGTAGTATTTATTAAAAAATTTTGTTTATTTTAAAGAAATATTACCGAGCCCCTAAGGTGACATTGGAGTAAAAAAAATCTAAAGTTTCATGTGCTCACGCGAAACCTTCAGGTGCAGATTTTTTTAAAGTTTAGTTTCAACATGGAGCAAAAATGAAATAAATTTTAGTTTTGCGTGCGCACGTGAAACTATCGCGCCCTCACATGAAACTATTGCGTGCTTACGTGAAACTACCACGTTTAGTTTTGCGTGCTAACGTGAAGCTATCACATGCGCACGTAAGAGTGAAAGTTTCACATGCACACATGATAGTTTCACGTGTGCACGCGAAAGTTTCACGTGAGCACGCAAAACTAAACGCAGTAGTTTCACGTGCGTGCGTGATAGTTTCACGTGAGCGCGCGATAGTTCCACGTGTGCTTGCGAAAATAAACTTTATTTAATTTTTACTCCATGTCCCCTTAGGGGCTCCGTAACATTTTTCAGTCCTTTTATTTCAAAATAAAGGTGAAATGTATTTGTACATGTTAGGGTACTTATTAACAATGGCTTTAGTAATTATGATCAACTAAAGCTGTAAATAAAATAGTAATGATGTATTATCTTCTATGGTAAAAAGATGCAATGACTTTCAATGGTGACTGAGATAATAATTTCCCTTTATATTTTTAAGCAATATCTCTGTATATCATCACGGCTGTGATTAGGCCAGAGGCACGAGGTCGCAGGTCGAGTATAGCTGGCAATTTACATCCATGATGATCACATGACTCCAAAAGAGATATTGCTTCGACGGCACACATTTGAAAAAAAAACTAGAAAACAACACCGGAGTAATTTTAAAAGCCTCTTTGTTTGGGAACTACTTTCTTCCCCCACGGATTTGAAGGCCAGAATGACAGGTAACACTTTCGGCTGTTTTGAATCTCATAATAACTCAATAGACAGAATAGCCGTTTCTTAATATGATCGTTTTTTGGTCACAAAGTGTAGTTTTAAGATCAAGAATATATATGGACAATATTCAAATCTGCAGTCGATTAATAAAGGTAGTGCCTGTTTGAACATTTGCTTAGAAAGATTCAGGCATGAGATCCAGACACAGGCTCACCCCGAAGACCATGGCCTGATTTTCGGACACTTATTTTCCACGCTGGCTTTGATACATCCGTGTTTGATGGTTAAAAATGAGTTTTTATTTGTTTTGGGTTGATCAAACCAGCAGTATTTGGTGTCATGAATCTATTACTTGCTTATTTAATTCATATTTAGTGTCTTTGTGTTGTTATTGTTTTGGCGCGAGGTAAAAGTTAATAAAATTATATTTATATACTATTGATTTTCCATTTAATCTTGACACGTTAAGATCACTTGCTTTATAGAGGGTTTTCACCTACGTCACGGTTTGGTCAGTTAAACGTGTGCGCGGACATGTTGGAGATACTGGGATTTAAACAACAGCATGGATTGCATGCTTAAAGTAGTATTCAAGACATTGTCCTATTTTTTTATGATGTTGAAACCACAGAAAAAACTTGTGGCAGTTGCTAAATCATACAGAGGACTTGGTAAGCAGGAAAGGGGGGCAATATTTTGATAAAGTTATTAGGCGGTAAAGATCTGTATGCACGGCCTCTTTAGTCTTTTTGCACTCTTCTACTACTTGATTGATTCTCCAAAAGTTTTTCCTGGTCCGATTACTACAGCCCAAAACATGACAGTAATTGACTATTTTCAGCAGCAGAAATGTGCGAGGTGCGTTCGGTTCAATGGCATTGTTTATACGCTCAGTATCTCCAATATGGCCGACTTCCGGATTGATGACGTGTCGTGAAAGGGATCTATTACTGGACTTTGTTCTTGTCAGTACTACAAAAAACAGAATAATGAAGTGTTTCATATTGCAACCAATTTTGTTTTTTAATAAGTCAAGGAGATGTTTCCCCTTGCTGCTTATAAATATCAGTGGTGATAATCACAATGTGTTTTAATAGTCATGTCACCGTCATCAAGTGTCCAAATGTATAGTGAGACTTACCTGAGACTTACCAAACTGTGTTTTTTCGTCCTTTTAAGAGCACTTCGGGAAGGTTACACATGTAAACAGACCCTACATATAAGGAGATAATTATTGTTTTCATTGCTTTATGTATTTTAATTGTTCACATGATGTGGCATTATTGCAGTACTCCCTCGAAAGTTTACATCCAGGAGCTATTAGGGCATAGGGATAATCATGTACGATTGGGATTCACAAGCTAGATAAGTTATAGAGACACACGGAAAGTGTTTAAAAACAGCATTTGTGCGCATGCGTGTGACCATCCGCTCTGGTGGCAGAGATGAGCGTATGACTCACGTGTTTAAAGAAGCCTCTCTCATGAATTCTAATGACCAGTAGGTGGCAGAATGATACAAACGGTAAAGCTGTTACTGTTATGTTATTAGTTGACTATCACACGGCTGGGAAGGGCTCTTAGCCAATCAACACTATCTCATGCAATTCATACGAATTTTAACTCAAATTTATTTGTATGACCTCATTTTTACTTTTTTGCATGATTTGCTTTCGCCCTTGTGACATTAGGGTTAGGGGCAGGGTTGGGGTTTCATAATAGTTTTTTCTTCTAATAATCTTACATTTTTGTATGATTCACTTCATACAAATTTATGCAAATAAGTCAACTCGTAAATACGTACAAATTCCCATGACATCAGGCTGAACTATGACTTTAACAGATGCAGTGAAAAGTGCTGAAGTATTGCATTCAGAATGTACAGTAATATCTTTGATTCATGTGCCTGTAAGTCTAGTTTTTAATATTTTTAATATTAATAAGTCAATATCTCTCCTCTTCTCCTCCGGGGTGAGGTCTGTCACATGCCACTGTAATATAATTTTTCCAAACAGTTAATCAATATAAAATACATTTTGCCTTCAATATGGCTTGACCTTCTGGTTGACATGTTGCTGTCAGATGCAATGATTGTGTGTAAGAGAGAAGACAGAGGTTGTTTTCACTGCGCTAAATGTGTGAATAGAAGTATACCCACACAGAATGACAAAGACAAAAACAAAATGTAGCCTAAAGGAAAAAAACTGCTCAAACTATTGCAGGCACCTCCGTGCTGTGCCGTCACAAACCCTTAAAATGCCTTTTATTCTTTGGCTGAATGGAGATTTGTGTGTCTTTCCAAATGAGATTTCCTGTTTGTCTGCTCATTCAGATTTTAAATGGTGAGAAAACTGCAACTTTAGAGTTCGTTCACACTATGTTTTTGTTTCCTGCTTAATTCCTGCAGAAATCAAAAGCAGCTGGTGTCACCACGTGCCAAAGAGCATCTGTTCAGAGAACTAGTCTCTCGCTCTCTCTCTCTCTCTCTCTCTCTCTCTCTCTCACTGTCTCTCTCGCTCTCTCACTGTCTCTCGCTCTCTCTTGTGCTCGACAAAATTCAAAACAAATGAATACTCAGAACCTTACATTGGTCTTGTTGTTTGGTTAAATTGAATTGTCATCAGATAATCAGATACCAGAAAGGACACTGACGTCTGTAAACATTACAAAAAAATCACCATGAAAGTTCATAAATACTGCAAAAAGTTATTAAAATCATTTCTTTTCCAACATTGTTTATTTGCTGTTTTGTTTGTTCTTTGGTTTTATCTGCTGTCATCTTACAGCATTCAACATCATGTATAATTCAAAAACATAAAAATACAAATGAAAAAATATAGTTTAACTTACTGGTGAGAGAGTATTCAGTATGTGGTGATTAAAACTTTTGTGTTTGCTTAAACAACTCAGCAAAAAAGCTTAATAAAGAGCACCTATTGTCTGATTCACGTTTTTTAATTTCCTTTCCCTACTGAAAAATCCAGCATAAGCTTTTAGCTGGTTTAAGGTGGCAGTAGCTTGTCTAAGCTGGTCCTCGCAGCCTGGGAAAGCCGGTCAAGCTGGTGGGTCAGCTGGTCTTCCATCATGACCAGCTAATTCCAGCTAGACCAGCTTGCTACACCAGCAATACCAGCTAAAACCAAGCTGGGAGACCAGCTGAAACCAGCTCACCAGCTTATGGTCTTAGCTGGATTTTTCAGTAGGGTTGGTAAGTGTGTATTATTTCATGTTAAGGATATGCAAAAGGTACCCAAAGTAAACAATGACATATCGTTGTATGTAAATCTATTTTCTTAGACTACAACAAACACACGGATTGTAGGCAACAGTTTACTTCATAGGATTGGTGATGTAAAGACCGACATTCATAGATATGTATAAAGGCTAGATGTCTCGCCCTCGCTGCTGGCCAACTGAGTGGAACGTCCGCATTTTGGCGGCCATCTTGCCACGGGGCGCTCGCTCACTCGTAGCATTAAGTTTTATATGATGCAGGTACTTTTAAATGACCATAACTTGCTTAATTTTTTACCGATTTTCAAACCGTTTGGTTTGTTATAAACGTCACAGATGTACCTATGACACTGCATACATATACTAAAAATAAATAAAAAATTCATGAAACATGTTAAAGCATCCAGAATTATAGCCACGTTAATAACGTTTGTAAGAAACCAAACCGTTTGAAAATTGGTAAAAAAGTTATGGTCATTTTAAAGTACCTGCACCATTAAACTCAATGCTACGAGTGAGTGATGCCGTTAGAGATTCCGCCATAAGACATCTTTATACATATCTATGCCGACATTATCATAATGTTAGCATTACATTGTGAGCGAATCTTTCAGACATGGTAAGGAGCGTCACATTTCCGACTGATGTCAGAGGAATTCAGACCAATCACAACGTACAGATTAGCTGGCCAATCAGGGACACAGCACCTTTCAGATCAATGAGTTTTGTACAAAATCAAAGTGTTTGAGGAAGGCACGGTACCTGGAACTACAAAAAGGTAGCTTATGTGTAAAAAAATTTGTTTTAACAAGGAAATAGGGGCTCTTTAATACAATTATGTCTGTAATCTATTCAAATTGTTCTTAAAAGGCAGATGTTTGGCTGGCACGAGACGTGAATCTCTCTGGAGCCATAAAAATCATGACAAAACACATTGACTGTTGGCACAACTAGAATGCACATAGTCCAAAATCTGTGACATTGGAGGAAGCAAGACAAGGGAATAATGTAAGTTATTTGTTTTGTGATTGCTGACATTCATTTGTATTCATCCCACACGGTCAAGACAAAACATTCATCACATGAGTTTGGTGCAAACCCGTTGGTCCATGAAATAAAGGGCTTGAGCAGCTCTGTTTGGTGTAGTTGTACAGAAATTATGCATCTGACCATTAACTTGTTGTTAACTTTTCTCGCTCTCAGACTTTCTCCCAGATGGGAAGCTGGTGGTGGAGTTGGCAGCTGGATTTAAACCCAGGTAAGAGAGAACAACAGAAAGAGCCATAAGCCTTATTTCTAAGAAAAAAATCATCTGTTACATTAGAAACCAAATTCTGTTTTCAGAACAGTTCTGTATAAAGTTTTATTTTTTAGCTTAACAGTATCACAACACAGTTGCCCTCTTGGATGGTTTGTAGAATTGAATGTTGCATTGAGTCTCTGCGTGAGGTGCGACATCAGACGCTTCTCAGCCAGAACAGCAGTTAATAGCAGTGATTACAAGCTTCATACAGATGATTGTTCAATTCTGAGCTTTGGGGGGTAATTTGCGTTGTTTTAATGTGTATGTATTGGCTTGATAAACTGGTTTCTCCGGGGAATTAAGAAACAGCCCTCGTCTCTACAGGGGGTTTGGGGGAAGCAGCCAGTCTTGAAATTACTAAACCTAATTGTACTTCTCAACTTCACGTCATCTCTTATAAACTTCTAACTCTAACTATACCATATTTATCTTTGAAACACATTTAGAAAAGTTTTATTTATTAGTTTGTTATAAAATACCAAACTTTTGCAACAGAGTACTCTGATGGTTGACAGCAGCATAAACATTTACTTTAGTTTTAAAGTCTGTGGTTGTGCAAAAAGAGAAAGCAATTAAATTCAAACTGTTCACAAAAGTTTTGGTTTTTGTTTTATAAATCTCTGATTCTTGGCTTTGCAAAGGGCAAAACATACGCCGTTAATAGCTTGTCTGCTCCGCATAATATCTGTGCAGGCAGTCTGTCTGTGCAGCTCTCGTGCCAAATTGGTGCAACACGCTCATTTGTGAGACAAAGAGTCAATTGTGGGTCTGTACGTCTCGGTGTGTGCAGATGAAAAATCCACTGTCATCAAACACCTTCAGCATCACTTGCTGCGACACACAAGACGCTCCTAAAAATAGGACCGTGTGTGGCTGCGCATGCGAGACACGTCTGAGCGTCTGTAAAAGATCAATCATTTGCACATCAGACACTATTTTGGAGATGACGTGGAGAGATCCACTCAAACATCTAAAAGGATTCTGCTGAGGAAAATCAGACCTTTGTGACATTTCTCCCACATTTTGCAAACAGGTGCTTTAGAGATTTCTTTGAAAAGCCTCTGATGCTCTTGTGTAAGGTCTGCAGGTTGTGCTCGTTGCTTTTTTAAACTCCTGATTCATTGAGATATCTGAAATGCAAAGACTAGATAGCTTTAAGAATGATTGTTGCATTATGGCAATGCTAAGCAGAGCTTTATATATGTTTAAATATTTATACTCAAATGTGTTCCTGTTTAATGTCCTACTGCTCTGTGCAGCATTATAACAAATCTTATAAATAACTTAATCATAAATGTATTATGTGCTGCCGAGGAGAACAAAAACATGAAGCTTCTCAGCTGTCAAATGCCCATACGATGCTGACATCCATCTTGTCACAAAATAATAGCTAATATCACGATAAATAAATTTGTGATGATAACATTGTTGTTTATTTTGTTTTTGGTTTGTCTATAAATTCATAATGGTTTTAGTTTTCATCATCTGTAGGAGCTGCTAGGATTTATTACACATTTTTTTTCTCTTTACAGATCTGAGTGAAAAGCTGAATTTTAAAATGAACATGAATTTCTTAGTAGTGCACGATATTAAAGAAAAATGCAATAGCTTGCTAAACTGTGTGATATACAACATGCAATACAATATTGCTAGCTGTTTGTCTGTCTATCTATGTATCTATATATCTATCAAATCCATCTATCTTTTGTGGTTCATTATCTTTTGAACTTTTCAGTGTTAAGTTTTAATTTTACAATTTTAATTACATTCTGATGTCAGTAACCCACTGTATTTAAATGATCACTTCCTATAAAGCACCTGCAGGTTGTTGTTATTTCATTCACGTGGAGATTGTCCTTTAAAAGTGTGACCAATGGTTGTTAATAAAACCCCGTGCGTGAGCGACACATTTCAGTAGTTGGTAAGTGAAACCGGTAGGGGTCGGATCTCATTCCCCCGATCTCCATCCTCTCGGTAAAGTTCAGATCTCAGTATACAGTAAGAGGGAAAGAGTGAGGGGGACACTTCCCTCTCCAGCATCATTAACAAGGAATGCGCACCATCGCCTGAGGGATCGGATGGATGGAGCGACAGGGTCATGAAGGTAACCGCAACCTTCGGGTTGGTTTTAGGGGGCCGTTACCGCAGAAGGAGCCTATCCATAATTAATAATCCGCTGCAAAGCGAGTCGGAGCGCAACCATCGGCGAGTCATGTCACCAACTGACAGCGCTTCCAGAAGAGCTGACGAGGAGGACAAAGGAGGATGAAGGAGTCAGGAGGCGAGGAGGTCGAGGAGGATTATAATGAAGTTGAGTGGCAAAGGACTGTGCACCATCGTCTCCAGCAGCGTGCTTTTCGTCTGCGCCATGAGCGCCGTGGTAGTGGGATTCAGATGCCTTACTTTGGGCTCCAGGGTGCGGGCGCACTTCCATCTGGGCACCGTGGCCGGCGCGTTTTACTCCGGGATCCTGGTGGCTATCGGGCAGGTGCTGATGGGGACGGCGCTGGTCTTTTGCCAAGGCAAGCCCAGGTGTGGGAATTTCTTCCTCTTTGGGATCTTGGTTTTTCTTCTGGGGGTCCTCACCGCGTTCTCGGGCGCGGTGGTGGACGGGGACACGGTTTCGCTGGTGGAGAGGAAGTACGCGCACTATTGCCTCGATTCCATGGATGTAAACCCGGCGTGCGACCGGCTGAAAGTGTATCAGAGGGGTCTGGTGGCTTCGACGGTGCTTAACACACTGGAGTGTATCCTAGGGCTGATGAACTTGGTGATTATTAAGCGCTACCAAGCGGAGCAGTTTCACCGGAGACGGCGCTTGCAGAGGCGGAGCGCACGGACGATTATCCTTAACGAAGAGCGCGACTTCGCTGTCAGGGAGTTTCAACCGGTGTCCTATATCAATCTGGGGGTGTTTCACACGTTGGACGATGTAGATGGGGAGGTCCACAGCAGGGGCCATCCGTCCATGGAGCTGCCGGGGTATTCACAGACGGATCCGGAGCTTAACCTCACGTACCCGTTTTCTTACCCACTTCACAACGAGTTGCCGCCCGCCTACGATGAAATATTCCCCGGAGAAACAAGTAGTTGAGGGGAAAGTTGCGGTTTTGCAGTGACAATCACGCATTCAGCTCACTAAACTGAGATCTAGAAGTGCAGCTTGCTTACATTGGGATGACAGCTTTATATATTAGGCTACTGTTACCCAAAATACTTTTTATTCAGTGGAGTTTGAAACGATGCTGACAATGAACTGTTGTCCATAAACTACAAAGAAAAAGGTAAACATATACAGAGTATAAAGATTATTTAAGTATAAATGCAACGTTTTTTATTCTCACGACCAATTGTATTACCAACCTCCCCCTAGTCAATATGTATTGGATTCTTATAGTGAAATTTATATCATAAATTATAACCAAACACAAATGCTTTTCCTAAATGGGAAGAACATAAAGGAGCCCTATTTTTAGATGTTCCCAAATGACAAATTTAATTAACAAATTAAAGTATCAGATCTTTGAGGTTTGGCTTTAAATTATGGCAGAATTTCATTAGGAATCCTGTACACATTCCTAATTTTATGACTCGGAATGCCCATGTAGTTTCTTGCCCATGTAGATGTTGCGCTATTGTTTTTCCTCATATTGCTTATGTTTAGCTCCTGAATAAAAAGGTGTATTTACTCTTCCCTAATGTTGCTGTTGAATCCAAGGTAAAAAGTATATTTTGTGCATGCAGTGGTCTTCAGGAGGAGGCAGTACTGTATGTTGGTCTGCAGCAGGTGTTGCCATGGTGCCTTGACCCTTTCTCTAGCTGCGCCGTCTAATTAGATATGTAACCAACAAGTCTTTGAAATGCAGATTTGGTTGTTTTTTCAAGTTTCATCTGGTTCACAAAGCACATCAGGTTGTTTAATGTAATGAACAAATGCATTTACGTTTTCAATTTGCCGTCTTTAGAAAGATCTCTTTGAGTCCAGCTGAATAGAGTCTGATGCCACTGGGGGTTGATGATTTCTTCAAAGAGCGACGCTTTCATCTGTGGTATTACACAGCATTACAAACATGTTGACAATATCCAAAAGCCTGTTCAATTATTGTAAGTGGATATTATGGTTTACAACAAAACCTGTCGTAAACATTTACATGGTAAAAAGTGAAGCTTTGTCTGGATCTACAAAACACCAAACAAAGAAGTCTGAGACCACTAAAAATATCTCTATTCTGTCATTTAAACTTTCAATTTAATGATATTATTAGCATGATCATTATTAATTCAGTTAAATGTAAATGCATATTTTTGGCACAAAAACAAGGTTCCTAAATGTTTTTTTCTTAAAGTGTATGGTTCTTTAGAGAAACCTTAATATCCAAATCTTTGTAAATTACAGTACAGACTACTAAAATGCAAGAAAGAAATCTCTCAAGAATCTTTGGCTAAAAAGTTTTTTGCTGCAAAGCACCGTTTAACTTTTAATTTTTAAGAGTGCAGCATAAATCTAATGATCTATGTTTTCTCAGCATGATTGGAGAAGGTTTCAAAAATCATCTTGTTTTAATGTAATTTTATTAGGGCTGCACAGTATAAAGGGGAAATGCAATAACTTGCTAAATAATGCGGTGTACAATATGCGATACGATAATGCTTTAAGGTTGTAAAATCTATTTAAATGATATTAAAATATATTCAAAATCTGCAAATTATATAACAAACACATTTCTACTTGATTTCTGGGAAAAAATAAATCACCACTCTCTCGGTCTTGGCGGTCTCTCTGTACTTTGACTACATAACTTTCTAATGTAGTACCATCATATTGTGATACTCATGTATTGCGGTAAATCTTGCAGCCATGATTTTTATATTAAAGAGTTATCACGTCAAAGATTTGCTTACATTTGATAAGTGTTCCAAAAGCAGTGCAATTTCAGATTCTCAGATTCAGATTGTCTTAATCTTTATAATAAAAATCCAGGTTTGTAAGGTTTCTATGGTTTCAAACTTTGGTACCATGGTATTTCATGGAAATGTCTCTTTTATGCAGTGAAAACTTGTGGTGAGTCACAGTAAACAGCTTAACATAATACTAGTAAGCAATTTTTTATTCTTTTTAGAGATAGATCGATTAAATTGCACCCATAGGTGAAACAATCGGCAAAAAACCCATACCGATAGTTTTTCAGAGTGCATTCGTTGCTTCATATTCAATTCAATTCAATTTTATTTATATAGCACTTTTCACAATTTGTAATTGTTTCAAAGCAGCTTTACATTAATAGAAGCAGGGAAAACACAGAAAAATATCAGTATGAAGTAATTAATCTGCTGAATAGATGCTGCATTAGCAGAGAAACAACAGTATGAACCTAAGTTTGTCGTCAAAGCGACTTCACAGAAGCATTTACTTATCAATACTTATTATAATAATTCATATATTTTATTTATACATTTAGCACATTTTCATGGTTCAGTACTTTTGTAATACATTTCAGCACTGTTTCACTTTGAATCTTATGTTTCTTTTTTATCCAGCAGTCATTTTAAAAACTATCGGTCGATTAATCGGTTATCGGCAAGCAGGGACCAACTTAATTATTGGCATCGGTAAAATCCACTATCGGTCGACCTCTAATTATTCTAGTATTTTTCCTCTTAATCTCGGGTTCATTGTTTGGTTGTTTTTTATCTTTTCTGAAATGTCAAAGAAAAATCCATTGTTTTTAATTCCATCTCAGCCATTGCAGGTCAGGCAGAAATCTTCTGGGCGGTGTTGTGACTGTGCAATATGATTAAAAGTTTTGCATTGTCTTGTTTTGTAATGGCAGATCACGACCCCAAATGTTTAGCTCAGTGATGCGATTCAGCATTTTGTCTGCAGTTTTATTGTATGTTTGTAAAGCTGTGTATTTCAGTCTGGCTGAATGTTGTACATGAGATTGTACAGCAGCTTTTTGCTTTAGTTCTCCTATAATGTGAACTCAACTAATAGCTACATTATTAAATATCATATTTGAGTATGCCTTCATTATATTTTGAGAGAGTCTCTATAAGGTCCATCTCGTATTGTTTGGTTAGGTGCAGATGTGTGTCCTTTGTTGGTGGTAGACTCCAGTCTCATTTTTCAGCTTTCAATTTCATGTGATGTCCTTTCACAGATCCCTGATTTGATTGTTTTGAATGGAAACCCATTTGGTTGTTGGGTTAGTTCAGACTAGAGAACGTATAAAACTTACATGCTGGTCTTATTGTGAGTGGTTCTTCAGTGCATGTTATTGCAAAGAAATCAAAAGTTTGTCTTTGTAATCTTTCATCAATATGTAATAACATGCTCTGCTAGCTCCATCTATCAGGAGAGTCTAACTGGGACACGCGTACCACCCAAACCCTGAGTCTGACCCATTGGATGTGCACAGATCTTAAACTGAAGGGTGGAGCATATAGATGTTATATGATATTAAAATCTGTCTCATGCTTGATTGCCTTTTACATCGATCTATGCCTGTTACATTTAACAGACGAGATCTTTAATATTTTAACCAAACCTTTATGCATCAGATTTCTGTCATGCTTCTGTTCACAATGTCACCTCTCTCGTGTCTGTTACAGAGATGACAAATACAGAAGTGTGTCAGATTTGGAGAGCATTGGTCCTAGTTTCCCTATAGCAGAATTTGTTAATCATACAACTAACAGAGCAATGAATAGCCCATGAGCTCAGATACAAAACCATCTACAGCGTAAGTCCGTCAGACATGTTTTCTTGAAAAAAATTTTATCAGGTTCTTATGTTTAGGTTTAGTAATTTCACCTTAATTTCAACGGCAATGGAAATGTTAATAGTTAGGAATTTAAGTGCCTTAGCTTCACAAATGTCACTTTAGTCATTTCATTGGTTTTTAACAAATTTCACTGTCTTTTGCTCCCTACTCCCTACATGCTCAAATCTTCACTTTAAAAAAGTTTCCAGTCACTCTTCACTTTGATTAAAAGTAAATGTAATAAAGGTAAAAGGCTCAAAAATTTATCAGTTAATATTCTAATACTATATTTTCGGTAAACCTCTGTGCAATAAGTCTTTGCAACAACTGTGTAACAAGTCTTGATACACTTTAATATTGTTGATCCAATTCATTTTCTGTGCACTTAAAGAAGACATATCAGGAAAATTTGACTTTTTCCATGTTTAAGTGCTATAATTGGGTTTCCAGTGCTTCTATCAACCTAGAAAATGTGAATAAGAACAACCAAGTAACATAGTTTTGGTAAACTATTTTTTGCAAGCAATAGCTTATTAAAATTTGGCTCCCCTTGTAATGTCAGAAAGGGATCTTATTATAATATTACCGCCCCTTAATCTGCACTATCCAACCACAGCACCAATCAGCTCATTTGCATTTAAAGGGACACACCCAAAACGGCACATTTTGCTCACACCTACAAAGTTTCAATTTTAACATTATAATAAATTATCTATATGGCATTTTGAGCTAAAACATACTCTAGGGACATCAAAGATTTATTTGACATCTTAAAAATGTCTTGTGAAATGTCTCATGTTCTGCAAGCAAACCAGGATTTCTGGATTAAGCAGATTTGAAGTGAAAGTATATTTCATTATCGTATAACACGTACCAAGCATTCGGCAATATCATTATCTCATTTTTGACAGAGATTAGCAGACTGAAAGGAGGCTATGTCTCTAAAAAGCGTACACTTTAAAAAAATAAAGGTGCGTGAAAGGTTTTTCACAGTGATGCCATAGAGCGAAAAGTAGAAATTACAGCAAAATGTAACTTACATCCTTTGAAAATGTCATTGAAGGTCAGTAAAAGTTTTGAAATGAGTCACTGTTGACTTGTTCATTCTTTATGGTAGATTTTCCAGAATGGTTTAATTTGGCTAATGGAAGTCAGCAACATAATGCCATTTACTTGTTGCCTAATTCACTAAGCCATTTTGTGTTATCTATTATTCAAATGACCAGGACAAGAAAATCACAATGTTCCCCCATATTCATTTATTATTATTTTTTATAAGTGTATGCTTGCGGCTTTTTAATTTTGATAATGTAATATTCATTTTAGTGGTTAATGCAAAATGTAGTGCTTATTTGTCAGACAGAAACGACAGTGCTTTAGTTTAATTACATGCTTATGGCCTGGAGTTTATTCAGCTACCCATTCAGTTGTCTGAGTTATAGGTGTTGTTGTTCAAATTATTGAATTCATTCAGTATGTGTTGCTTTGTCAGACTTTGACTGAATCTTTTAAGGCTTTTCACCATGTTAAGGTACAAAACTGTATATGGCACAGATGACTCAGGTAAAGGTTTTTGCAGTCTGGTGAAATCTATAGTTTCTATTTTTATGCTTATTGTTATCCTATTTGTGCTTAAAACTAAAGGTATTTAAAATGTTCCTCATGGTGATGACATAAAATAACCATTTTTGGTTCCTAAAGAACCATCAGTCACATAAAACACATAAAGGTTTTTTTTAACCAAAAACTGTTATTTTATTGCACTGTACAGCACCTTGTTTGGTTAAAATAATAGAAATGAATGAGACAAAAGTTTTACACAAGTGAGCGGTTTCCCACGAGGCAGATGATGAAAACAACGTTGTAAGGGCTTCAGAGCAAACAGCTCGTATTATGCACAATCTATGCTTCTGTTTTTAGGAGAGATATATTTGTCTGTTATAGTTTATATGTGGCCGGGATCATTCTGATACTTTAATTATGCTTTTTGTTTCAGCTTCAGTTTTAGATCTTGTTAGTGTTTTGTACATATTTGGAAGACTCTGTGCTTCAAAGCAAATGACCATGCATTCAAACTATATTTTGTTAGCAGTACATGTATTTCTGGGTATCGAACCCATGACCTTCTATGCATTGCTAATATGATGCAATGCTGTACCAGTTGAGCTACACAGGAACAGAAATATACAGCGTGGAAGTGTGCTGTTGAATCTCGTATTTAAGGGATAGTTCATCAGGTTGTTACAAACAATTTTTGGGTGAACTATCCCTTTAAATCTGGCCACCAAATAAAATTAAGATGATTGACTGTCCCTTTAAGATGTTTTGCGTTGCATTTTTAGACATTATTTTTATGAATTTTTTTAATGCATCTTCACTGTTTACTTTTGAGTTGGTTATTAATTCTCATTTGGATTCTCATTACTGTAATGAGCAGTATTGCATTGAAATAAATACTGTAATGCAATAGCTAAATTTTGCTTAATTTTTTAATAATAATGACAACAACGCAAACAATCCTTTTTCATGTTCTGAAGCAAAACAATTTCTTTTCTCACTCTTTTTTTGACTTTTTGGGGTGAAATATGACTCCCAGATTTTCTTGACAGATTTTTCACCCTGTTATTTTCCACACTGTGTACTGTGAGGTCATGGAGTACAATAACTATCCTGAAGCTGTCATAGGAATAATACCATGCAGTGATTGTCATTAATCATGCATTTAATAAGATCATTCATGTGGATGTGGTTTTAGAGTTGCTCATACTGATGACTGAAGATAATTGTGTGCATGCGTGGATGATATGCGGTGTCACACTGACATACGTCTACCAAGATCCCAACTCTCCTCATGAACTTTCATTTCCAACATTTGAGACGGGTGCAGTGGAGGAGATTTTAGGTGATTTATTAGCAGTGTTGGGCAAGTTACTGAAAATAAGTAATTAGTTACAGTTACTAGTTACTTATTTTAGAAGTAATTGAATTACTCTACCAGTTACTGTAGATCAAAAGTTATCATGTACTAAGGAAAGTAACTTTTTAGTTACTTTTATTTCTGCTTTTTAAATGTAAATATGAACAGTAGGCTACTGAACAGTCAAACAATAAAATGATATGAATGGGCTACCCAGTCTCACAAAGTTTCGTGATAGTCACGTATTTTTTTGATTATTTTTTCGTGCTATTATTACGAAATCAAGTTTTTTTGTGATCGTATAACGAATTCCTGTTTTCGTGTTACTGTTACTGTTTTTGTGGTTACTCAACTGCTTTTTCCTATTTTTAAACCATTGTCGCTTCGGTTTAGGGTTAGATTTGGTACTTGAATTAGAATGTCACTTTATATATTGGTTTATACTATTTTTTTCTGATTTTTTTATATGTCGCCTGGCGTTAGGGTTAGAGTTGGGTTTGGTTAGGAATGTCATTTTATGTAAATCTAACCCTAAACCAAAGCGATAATGGTAAGAAAATAGGACAAAACAGTTGAGTAACCAATACGTTATAATCACACGAAAACAGGAATTCGTAATACGATCACGAAAAAAAACGCAAAAATTCGTGATAATAGCACGAAAAAAAGAACTAGATAGGTACATTTCCTGAAGAAAATGTGAGTGGTGCTTGCCGTGGCAAAATTCTCGGGACAATATATGATTATACTCCAACCCAAAAGTAAAACGGTCCAACCCCCGTGTCTCTATGATGTTTTGATGCAGAGATATAAGGTTTTTTGTTTATTCGGTTGCTAGGGTACTGTATTTGGTTGCTAGGGAAAAATTTGGCATCCACTAGTGATTACACTCTGAGTCACAAGTAAAACGGCCCAACCCCCGTGTCTCTACGATGTTCTGATGTGAAGATATAAGGCTTTGTTTATTTGGTTGCTAGGGTACTGTATTTGGTTGCTAGGGAAAAATTTGACATCCAATAGTGATTACACTCAGGGTCACGAGTCAAACGGTCCAACCACAATGTCTCTACGATGTTCTGATGCTGAAATATAAGGCTTTGTTTATTCGGTTGCTAGGGTAGTGTATTTGGTTGCTAGGGAAAAAATTGGCATCCCATAATGATTACACTCCGAGTCACGAGTCAAACGGTCCAACCCCCGTGTCTCTACGATGTTCTGATGCGGAGATATAAGGCTTTGTTTACTCTGTTGCTAGGGTACTGTATTTGGTTGCTAGGGAAAAAATTGGCATCCAATAGTGATTACACTTTGGGTCACGAGTCAAACGCTCCAACCCCCATGTCTCTACGATGTTCTGATGCTGAAATATAAGGCTTTGTTTATTCGGTTGCTAGGGTAGTGTATTTGGTTGCTAGGGAGAAAATTGCCATCCACTAGTGATTACACGCCGAGTCACGAGTCAAACGGTCCAACCCCCGTGTCTCTACGATGTTCCGATGCGGAGATATAATGCTTTGTTTATTCCGTTGCTAGGGTACTGTATTTGGTTGCTAGGGAAAAATTTGGCATCCCATAGTGATTCCACTCCGAGTCACGAGTCAAACGGTCCAACCCCCGTGTCTCTACGATGTTCTGATGCGGAGATATAAGGCTTTGTTTACTCTGTTGCTAGGGTACTGTATTTGGTTGCTAGGGAAAAAATTGGCATCCCATAGTGATTATACTCTGAGTCACGAGTCAAACGGTCCAACCCCCGTGTCTCTACGATGTTCTGATGCGGAGATATAAAGCTTTGTTTATTCGGTTGCTAGGGTGCTCTTATTTGGTTGCTAGGGGCGGGGCTTGGGAGTGGCCAATGATGTGACCAGTTGTTACACTCCGAGTCACAAGTAAAACGGTCCAACCCCCGTGTCTCTACGATGTTCTGATGCTGAGGTATAACTGTTTGAATTTTAGGTTGCTAGGGTGCTTAAAAGTGGTTGCTAGGGGCGTGGCTTAATAACTCTGGGACTATCCTGATAAATTGATTGGATGTCTGAGTAAAATGAGCCCACCCCCATGTCTCTATGACATTGTAAAGCGAAGATATCCCGTCTGGGCATTTTATAATGGCAGTCTATGGGAGATGTTGCTAGGGTGCTCAAAAGTGGTTGCTAGGGGCGTGGCTTAATAGCTCTGAAATGATCCTGAGAGACTGATTGGATGCCCGAGTAAAATGAGCCCACCCACTTATCTCTATGACACTGTAAAGCAAAGATATCCCATCTGGAACTGTTTTATTCCCTTATATGGGCGTGTTCCCTGCCCCATTATAAGTCAATGGGGAATTTCGGGTGCCTCTTACACCCCAGGGGTACAACTTACACCCCATTGTGATGTATGTTCTACAGAGCCTACCACCCTCTTCAAATGTTATAACCCACAAGTTTCTACAAAATCCTTGAGCGGAGCTATGACCCGTCAAAGTTGGGCCCAATGTTAAGTCAATGGGATTTTTCGGGTGGTTTTTCACCCCCCTTTCGGAAATCCTACACCCGATCGCTTATAAAAGTCATAGCAGACGTGTCCTCAATAAGACGGTCATTTTGAGCCCTGTTTCATTGGTCTACGACAAACCGTGCGGGACGAGTTACGCGCCGAAAAAGTGTCCAGATATAAGAATAAATAAATAAAGATATAAATAATAAGTATGAGCAATAGTAATAGTGATGCCTTGCATAAATGCAAGCACCACTAATAAAAAATACGTGACTATATAACGAAATTTCGTGAGACTGGGCTGTTATACACGTAAGACTCTAATATATCTCTAATATATAATTTTGTTAGAAATTATCTTAATGTGTAAGCTTAGTTTAATCATGTATATCATTTAGACCATTTAGACAAATATTCTGTATGTTTACATTAAAAAATATATAATGTGTTAAAATTGTGTACACTCTTTTTACTTGATTAAAAAAATACTTCGTTACATGCTCATTACTGCTAAAAGTAGTGTAATTACAGTAATGCGTTACTTTGTAAGTCTAAATTAAGGGAAATTCTGACTTGACAAACAGATTATCTGCTTTTAAATATTTTGTAAGATTTAATAGGATATGCTAATTGTTAACAATGGTGAGGGAACCAATGATGATTTTTGGATGTGAATCCAGCATAACTATTTTCTACATAAAATCATCCTACATAATGTAAAGAATTCTGTAAAATAGGGTGACCATACGTGCCATTCTTCCCGGACGCGTCCTGGCCAGGATTTCGGTGCGTCTTCCAGAAGTAATATTTGCTGACTGCATACGCCATTTAGTTAAAAACATAAGACATACAATCGTAGGTTTGTGGCTTTATTATGTGCAAAAATTATCCAGAGTCAGTTTTACATGTCCATTTACAGAATGAAATGATCTATTATTACTTTATTTGAAAGGGTCATGAATAATAATGTTGAGCTCTGCACTGATTGGCTGTTTCTCAGAGCAGCTCCTTCAGTAGCTCTGTGTGTGTGTGTGTTAACAGATCTTATGTTTAAGTCTGTATCAGATGAACATACAGATTTTGAGGATTAATTGTTTTGAGATGTGGAGGTATTATTGGACGTTTCTGAGTTTACCAGAAACTTATTTTTCTATTGAATTCCAAATTTGAAAAAATTGAGTTTGGTACATAAAAACAATAAAGCGGCTGACTGGCAGCAGGGCAAATTAGTCGGCAAAAAAACATATTTTTTTGAAAGGTTAGGCCCATTGACAGCTAAGGACCATTTTTGACCATTGTGTGGCAGCAGCCATATTGGTTTAATTTACATTAATATTTTAACTTTGAGATGAAGATGTTTATTAACATTTTAAAACATCTGTTGTCTGCTTTTATTCATGTTTTTAATCATCTTTACAAATTTGAAAAGGCACATTTCAAGGCATATCTCTCCTGTGACTAAGAAGGTTTTAGAACGGGACAATTTCAATTCTCATTAGATGGTGCATCCATTACTGGAGCCGTTGCCAAAACTGACTCATGTTTCTGAAACTAATGGTGGCAATCGACCGCAAGGCTTCTTTAAACTTGATCGGATTCCTAATGAAGAACAGGAATGCATGAGTTTATATCCAGAGAAATTCTGTTCATTCCCATCAGAGGTTTAATGAAACATGTTTGTTCAATTTGGCTTTATGACGTTGGTTTTTGGAGCGGTTCACCTCAGGGCGGCTGATTTTGAAGCGTTGCTTTATGAAGGGAGAATAGACTCCTCCTCCATCAAATCAAACATAAATACGTTTTCTTGTGCTTCATTAAGCCACATTAGAGTCACACTAATGTTGTTCTGGCTCGGTCAGCAGCTGCAGTCTCTCTCTTGTTTAAGACTCTTATTTATGATTGTCTGGATGAACTCTGGTAAGAAGTAAACTGTGCTGCAAAATAGCGGTGTGTTGTTAAAGGAATGTTGTAGCTTCAAAAAAGATTATGTGAAAATTTAAAGTAATCTCTAAGCTTATGTGCAGTAATATGTGGTGAAAGTCTACAGGGCATACTGGAGGTTTTATAGCTTTTTTGCTTTGTATTCTTTGCAAAATTGTGTCTTTTAAAATGTGTGTCATGTTAACAGTTGAGAAATAAAATGCACATGTAATTGGATGATTAATAAATGATTCACTTTTGTAACTTTGATAAGAATGAATCTATATTCAAGCATTTGCATTGAGCCCTGCCCCACAAAGATTTAATATTAAAATAAGATCTGAGTAATCCACACATGACAATTCACTGAAAATCATATAAATACAGAATGACAGTGCTGCCATTACATACAAAAATTGTTCTGCATTTATTACATTATCGATCACTGGTATTTCTGTCAATTGTGTGGAAAAAATATTATATCATAGATGTCCTTTTTTACAAAGGAAAATGAGACCAGATGCACTGGCTTCCTCAAATGACATCATGCACATATTTCTCTATGAGAGGAGTCAGATTCTGGCAGGGATTTGGAATTCAGCACAACAATTTAACGTCAGACCGACATCGGGTTTTGATGTCAAGCCAACGTTGCGTATTGACGCCAGGCCGACATCATGTATTGACATCTGACCAACATCGGGTTTTGACGTCAAACCAACATTGGATTTTAACGTCTGCTCGACGTCGTGTATTGACATCTGACCGACATCGGGTATTGATGTCAAGCCGACGTTGCGTATTGACGCCAGGCCGACATCATGTATTGACATCTGACCAACATCGGGTTTTGACGTCAAACCAACATTGGATTTTAACGTCTGCTCGACGTCGTGTATTGACATCTGACCGACATCGGGTATTGATGTCAAGCCGACGTTGCGTATTGATGCCAGGCCGACATCATGTATTGACATCTGACCAACATCGGGTTTTGACGTCTGCTCGACATTGGGTATTGTCGCCAGGCCGACATCATGTATTGAAGTCTGACAAACATCGGGTTTTGGCGTCAGACTGCCGTTGAGTATTGACTTCAGTTTCACGTTGTGTTTTGACGTCAGACAGAAGTTGGGTTTTGACTTCAGAGCGACGTCTGGTATTGACGAGAGACCAACGCTGGGTATTGGCGTCAGACTGCCATTGGGTTCGACATTGGGTTTTAACGTTAGACAGGTATTGACTTCAGTTTCATGTTGTGTTTTGACTTCAGACCAACATTGGATTTTGACATCAAACTGAAGCTGGGTATTGACTTTAGACCGACGTCAGGTATTGATGTCAGACCGACGCCAGGTATTGGCGTCAGACTGCCGTTGGGTTTTGACGTCAGACCGACGTTGGATTTTAACGTCAGACCAAAATTGTGTTTAGACTTCAGACCACTGTTGGGTTTCGACATTTGGTTTCGACATCAGTCCGACGTTGAGTATATATGTCAGACCAACGTTGGGTATTGAAGTCAGTCCAACATTGTGTTTTGACATCTGTGTGCTGTTGGATTTTAACATCAGTCCGACATTGAGAGTTGACGTTGGGTTTTGATGTCGACACGATTTCCATGTACAACCGAAACATAATGTCTGCCCAATGTTACAACTTGACATCAGGCCGCTTTTACCCCTTAAAGTACAGACATTTCTGGTCATCCACATTCGTTATGCACTGAAATACAAAGATTTAATATTAGAATAAGATCTGAATAATCCACACATTTCACTGAAAATAATAAATTCAGTGCTGCATTAGAGCCCATCTTCATGATCTTGCCTTGGGCCCAACAACCCCATGAGTCAGCCCTGTGTGAACCTGTCTTTGAAAACCAAGTTAAAGTCTCAAAATCTGATTCTGAGATAATGAGCATCAACGTTTGATTTTAATCATTAAGTTCACACTGATTTTAATCTTTAACACCTTTAACACCATGAAGATATCAAGGTTATATTTTCACAGAATGTTCATAAACATTACGTAGATTGATTTTAAGTAGAAAACAGCAAATCTTAAAAAAGCTTTAGCTGGGATTTCAAAGGCAGGGTCACATATTTTGGTCAAGTTAATCAGCTCTGCATACTCATGATAGAAGTTTAATGGCTGTGTCTAATGTTAATAGAATTACTTGTTAACCTTGTCTGGGCAAACAACTCTCATACTGTTTAAGTCTTTAGATATAGGGGAGAACCGGGGCAAAAGTAACATGGGACGAAAGTGATTTTCTCTGACCCCTCATTTGCATCCCAAACTATGACAGCATCTTTAGCACACAAACCCAAGGGGTCATATGCTGTCATAGTTTGGGATGCTGATAAATATCGCGTTATTTACTCACCGTTTTCCGCGTGTGATGGGTTAAATGCAGAAGTCACATTGCAAGTATGCGTTGCACAATGATGTCACTTTCACAACAAAAGTTTTATATTAGCTTCATCTATAAAATGTAGGTAGATGCCTGAGTTGATATTAATGTTGAACATATAATTGAACATATAATTCTAAACTGTGTGTGATTTATTTTGATCAGATTGAAAGCAATAACTCCTTTGAAAAACTGCTCACAGGCTCAGGTCAAGCAACAAAGTCAATTTAATTGTGACTTCCAATCCATCTAAAGAAAAAATTCAATATTATCCCTTTGAGGCAGAACGGCTTTCACTTGTAACCGCTGTGGAAGAGGTGATAAGCTGTACCTAAACTCAAAGCAGGTTAAACGGTTTGTAAATGAATAAATGGATTGATCGTTTAGATTGTTTAGATACCGTCTTCTTTAAAGGATGTAAGACAATTTCCTGAATAAATATAGCACCTCCCCAAAGGATACTGCATGGGGGCAAAGTGAGTGCTCGGGAAAGCAACTCTCTACGATTCACAGTGGACTTCCCACTGAGAAACATTTGGGTTTCAAAGACACACCTTTAGGGTGTCATACATTTGTATTCTTATTGTCTCAAAGCAAACTGTATATGAAATGCTACATGCACAAAGAATCTAAAATCTGTATCTTATTTGTTTTTCATTGAAATATCTCATTGCAAGTGGTTACAATGGTCTCACCCATATAACAACAGAATACAATGTTAAAGTACAGTTGTGTTCAAAATTATTCAACCCCCAATGCTGTTAAGGGTTTTAGGGAATTTAGTGTACATTTGTAATTGTATTCAGAATGAAATCCTACAATGACTTCTTAAAGAACCATATGCAACTAAAATGACATCAATTGGTTTTGTAATATAGTAGTAAATGTTTCTTTTGTGAATTCTTCATTGACACAATTATTCAACCCCTTAAAGAACTACCACTCTGAAGAACAGAGGTTCATTGAAGTGTTTTCAATCAGGTATTGGAAACACCTATGGATGTCAGGGAACAGCAATAAAGCCTAATAAGCACCAATTAGGCAGCTTTAAAATGACTGTGATACTCAACTCCTTCTAAACATTTACTGGTGTGGTTACAAACATGGTGAAGTCAAAAGAATGGTCCAGGAAGACAAGAGAAGAGGTGATTAATCTTCACAGGAAGGGCAATGGCTATAAGAAGATTGCAAAGATGTTAAACATACCAAGAGACACCATAGGAAGCATCATTCGCAAATTCAAGGCAAAGGGCACTGTTGAAACGCTTCCTGGTCGTGGCAGAAAAAAGATGCTAACTGCGACTGCTGTGCGCTATCTGAAGCGTAGAGTGGAAAAAAGTCCCAGTGTGACTGCTGAGGAACTGAGAAAAGATTTGTCAGATGTGGGTACTGAAGTTTCTGCTCAGACAATACGGCGCACCCTGCGTACTGAAGGCCTCCATGCCAGAACTCCCAGGCGCACCCCCTTGCTGTCTCCAAAGAATAAGAAGAGTCGACTGCAGTATGCCAAAAGTCATGTGGACAAACCACAGAAGTTTTGGGATAGTGTTCTGTGGAAAATTAGAACTGTTTGGGCCCATGGATCAACGCTATGTTTGGAGGAGGAAAAACAAGGCCTATGAAGAAAAGAACACCTTGCCTACTGTGAAGCATGGTGGGGGGTCAATCATGCTTTGGGGCTGATTTGCTTCTGCAGGTACAGGGAAACTTCAGCGTGTGCAAGGTACCATGAATTCTCTTCAGTACCAGGAGATATTGGATGACAATGTGTTGCAGTCCGTCACAAACCTGAGGCTTGGGAGACGTTGGACCTTTCAACAGGACAATGATCCCAAGCATACCTCCAAATCCACTAGAGCATGGTTGCAGAAAAAAGGCTGGAACATTTTGAAGTGGCCATCGCAGTCACCAGACTTAAATCCGATTGAGAACCTCTGGTGGGACTTAAAGAAAGCAGTTGCAGTGCGCAAGCCTAAGAATGTGACTGAACTGGAGGTTTTTGCCCATGATGAATGGGCGAAGATACCCGTAGATTGCTGCAAGACACTTGTGTCAAGCTATGCTTCACGTTTAAAAGCTGTTTTAACTGTAAAAGGATGTTGTACTAAGTACTAAGATTGAATGTCACTTGGGGGTTGAATAAAACTGATAATGATGTGAGCACAGAAAAGACATTTGTGGTTATTTCATTATAAATGTTATGTTATATTTGTCTGACCTACACATGCCTCTTTAATGTAATTGTAAGCAGGATGACTGAATGATCAAAATCAATGTCAAACCGGCCAAAACAATCAATTTCAGTTGGGGTTGAATAATTTTGAACACAACTGTATATGTGAAACTTCATTCAATGTTAATAGACACCTCCCATTCCAAGCATAAACCAATCACCCACTGTATACAGATTAAGGACAGCCCTTAGTTTTGCAACAACCAATCAGTACCAAATTCCTATATGCTTTGTTCTCTGGTTATTTAAGGAGATGTGTACAAGATTTAGGCGGGACTTTCAATATCTAGAAATGCACCCCATGATGCTGTATCTTTGATATAGCATCATGTATTTTTATTTTATTTTGAGGAATCTGTAACCAGATCTTCATCTCCTTACCAGGTATGCAATGGTTTTTCGTTTGTTTTGTATTTGAATTGGAATGTAAATTGGCTTCTGAATTATGTTTTTTCCTTACCTGGTTAATAAATTGTTATGTTTGGATTTATTCTGCGGCTACGAAAGTTATTGACATGATTAGTAAATTACGATGTATCCTTGTTTCCGCAACGTCTGAAAATCAGGCTAGTACCGGAACAAAATCCCAGACTAGATGGCATAGTAGTACATCAGCGGAGGATTTTGGAGATCCGACTAGCACTTGGCGCTAGTTTAAGTTAAATTAGATGCGTGGAGGCTAATTTCCTGTTTAGAGTAACATGTAAATGTTGTCTGACCACTCTAAATCAGATGAGCCTCAGCCTCTGGTTATTTCAATATTAATCTATCTAAGTTGCATATTAAATTATGGCACGACTATACAAAGCTATCGTTGGAGAAGACGGTCAGTTTGTTTTATGATAGTGGTCGTGAGCCTCTGGTTAGAAATAAATATTGTAATAATTAAGTTGCACCTCTATGGGGACTAAATAAAGTATGTTCAGAGATGAGCACGCATGAAAGGTGGCCTTCTGAACATATGGTCAAACCTCTAGCAGCGACCAAGCCTGATTCGGTTGTGATCGTGGGCCCGCATGATTATTAAATATTAATAAACGGCCGGTGCGTGAGTCCAAAGCGACATGAGTAGCCGAATGAACGGATGCAATAACAAGTAGGGCTAAACAAGAATAACCAAACATCCACCCAAATTCTGTAACTGTTAAAAGTAATCATCAATCCAATTAATATTAACATTATCTTGGAGTCAGATAATAATACAAAATTGCATAAATGCCAAAACGTCACTTGCAAGCGCCGGAAAAGACTGAACGCGCTATTACCCTTCGTTTGGATTCCGTCGTTGGGCCGAACGGATGGATGGGGTCATATTTGGACCCCTTACAAGGACAATTACACAGCAGTTTCAACATACTTAAGGACCTTGCTGAAGTGTAAACAAAGTAAAACTGATTAAATGAGGTTATCCCTGTAGATTTTATAACTGTGATTTTATTTAGTGGTGAGTGTTAACAAGGATCTCAGTACATTGATCCCTGATATATTGCCATATAAAATGTCCATTAAGGCCAGTTGAGACTAAAAAATAAACAGAAAATTGATCAGGAACATAACATAGAGAAGGAAAGACGGGGCTAGTTGTCACACTTTTTTACCCACATCTTCTTCCCTCATAATAAGGTAAACCTAGATATCTTGATATATTTATGATACTACTACGTTTTTTTTTAATATAAAGGAAGTATTGAAGTCGTCTAAATTCAGATTAATTCTATTCTGAATATATTTTTTATAGCAGTTTTGGAGGTTTTCATTCTCAGATTATATATTCAGTTCATGTTGTAACTGATGTTAGTCAGGGAAACAATTCAGTTTGAAAATATTTCAGTAGACATATGTATCCGCTTGCCTTGGGTCCCTTGTGTTGAGATGACGGGTCGCTGTTGTTCTTTGTTTTGTGAATGTTCGTAGACTTTTGAATTTTACTGCAGTAGTATACTGTATGAGAGAGAGAGAGAGAGAGAGAGAGAGAGACTTTTGACTTTTAAAACCCTTTTAATTCACTCCATTACCTAAAACATCACAGAATCATTATACAGACCACAAACAAAAATAAAAAATAAATACCAAAAAAACAAAGAAACCCGCACAAGATTAATTGCTAATTTTACCAATTAAAAAACAAATTCCCAGATTCAGTAATTGTCACTAAGGCATCTCTCACACCCCACCTCATTGTAAAAAAAAGTACATTATCAGTTTGTTTGTAGTATGCAAATTCAATGGCAATCCTAGATTCAACCAGTGATTTGAAAAGACACAACAAATCAACATCTTGACCAACATTTTTACATTGATGTGTTTTCAGGATTGCTAGCTTGGCTTGGCCAATTAAAAAATTGGCAAGCACACACTGTTCGCGCCATAACTGTTTGTACTTACAACCAAAAATAAAAAGGGTATTTGTAAAACAAAAACCCAATGTCATAATTAGTTTTTCCAAAAATTCAAAAAGTGGAAACAGCCTTGGACACTCACAAAATAAGTGAAATACAGTATCAGAAGCCTTACAGAACAGACATTCAGGTAAAACCCCTTCATTGAATTTAGAAACAAAGTTGTTTGTAGCCAACACTCCGTGAGAGAGAGAGAGAGAGAGAGAATATTTAACATTGTCTAAATACTGTGTGCAATAGTGTCAGCTACTAAACTGAAGTGAGTTTGCCATATCCAATCAATTTCATGATATTAAACATCAGTCAAATACAGACGATGACAAATTAAAATTGTGTGTCATGCTAAAATCTCTCAGGCACTTTAAATTCTCTAATAATGATGAGAGTAAAATGCTTCATTAGAGCCGTTGAGTGAATGTGAAGAGTGCTGTCGTTCATCCAGAATGCATCATATAATAATCTGATAGTAACAGCATTAGCTGGGACTGCTGTCATTTACTAATCATATTTTAATCATCTATCCTGATCCTGAACATATATGGTTTTGTTTATACGGTGTTAAGGTTTGTTATGAACTCTGTCTGTGTACCCTGTCTTGCACTCTTATTTTGAAGTCATGTCTGTGTCATCCATGTCTGTAGTTCTTTGTAGTTCTTTTGTTCATTGGTCCGTGTGATGATTGTTCCCCAGGTGTGTCTTGTTTTCCCTGATTACTCTGTGTATTTAAGCCTAGTGTTTCCAGTGTCTGATGTCGATCGTTATTTGATGTTATGGTGTTTTCGTGTTCCGTGTTCTTGGTTCCTTGTTGGACTTCCTGATATGTTTTTGCTTGTTTGTTATTATTTTTAATAAACCTCACTGCTTTTGGATCCGCATCCTGTCTTGTTGGATTTACCCGTAACAGAACAACAAGGGAGCGGGGTAAAAGAGACAAGACACAGGGAACACGTGGTCTAGTAAACCAATACTAAGACCACGTGAACCCACACAAAACATGGGTCTGTCATGATTCTGCCACAAGACAAGATTAAACAAAGGACAAGATGGCAGAACCATGACAAAGGTTAATGAACGTAAATCCCCAGCAGTGCATACATTTACATCTAAATGTATCTAAATGTGCAAATTTGTTCCACAGAAGTAAAAAGGGTTTGCAGTGAGGTTACATTGTTAGAAGTGAGACAGATTTACATTCGGCTCTTAATTTGTTTTTAATGACAAGTAAGCTCGGAAAAAGATCTCAGTATTCACAAGTATTTGTGCATTACTTTTTAAACATTAAATGTGCAAATCTTAAAGGAACCGTATGTAAGAAATGTATATCAATTAATTATAAAATGGCCCTGATATGTCACTAGACATTAAGAAATCATTTTCATTTCAAATGCTTACATCACTGACAACAGTGGTCTGATCAGGATATTGTCATTTAAAAAGTGGAGTTGCAGCCCTCAACTGATGTTTATGTTGTCATGTTGTGTATTGGCCACCAGTTGTGTGATTGCAGTACCAGTTTTAGCCACAAGTTTTGTGATTGCAATACCAGCTTTGGCCACAATCCTACATACTGTTCAGAATAGGTGTCGACAGTTTGCTGCATACTCTTGTCACAAATTAATAAATTACTGTCACTGCATTATTATCACTGCTAAAAGGTTTTTAAATATGATAAAAAAAATTCTATAAAGTCTTAGACCTTTCCAATGACCTTTATCAAAAAAATTAAGATTTATAATAGAATAAAGTGTTAATATAACGTTGACAGTTTTAATATATCCGCTAATTTCAGGTTTAAAGTGTGCCTAATAATAAATTGCATTTATAATAAATGAGATGATGTCCCACAAAGCATTAACTGAGCTTTAAATAACAGAAACTGACATACAAAACCACTTAAAATGTATATATGCAATATTTAGAAGCTGCATTATATTTAAGGTACATAACTATTGTTTGTTTGATCAACTCAAGGTTGTTATACTTGATGTTTTGTTCAAGCGATGTACAGAGAGATAATGGGCTCTATCTTACACCCGGCGCAATGCAGCGCAATGCGCGACGCAAGTGTCTTTCGCTAGTTTCCACCCTAATTTTCACGTTTAGCGCCGCGTTGTTTAAATAGCAAATGCATTTGCGCCCCCTTTGCGCCCATGGGCGTTCTGGTCTGAAAAACGAGGTGTGTTCAGGCGCATTGTTGGCGCGTTGCTATTTTGAGGCAACTAAAATAGACTACGCCATTGACCAACAAAAACCTGGTCTAAAGTCTAAAGTCAATGGCGCAATGTGTTTTATGTTATTTAAAGAGCGCATTAGTAATAATATGCGCCTATAAACGGGAGGACAACGCGGGTTTGCTTATCACAAAGTACATAAATGCGCAGCAGCACAAAAATGCTTTTAAATATGAAAGATTAAAGGATTTAATTTAAGAGATTATTATTGAGTCTCTTGGACATATTTATAAAGGAGGACTGATTATGAGACGTTAGAAGGCGCAAAGAGCTGCTTTACCTGTAGCCTGGTAAGTAAATAAATGCTTTGCTTTAAACAAATGCACCTGTTTTTAAATGTTTTTTTTAATGCTACCTCACGGATTTATTGTATATGATGACTCTGTACCTGTGGATATGGCGAGATGAGAAACATTTGTAAGTAATGCTTAAAAAAACTCTTTGCTAAAAAAACGCTGTCCAAAGTGCTGAAACGTGAGGAGAGCCGTTTGTAATTTCTTTATCTCCTGTTTGTTACAAATAAAGTATTTTTAGAGTACAAACCTTATCTTACATACTTGTAAATTATGTTTTGATGATATTGGATAGCCATACATTTAAAGCAATTACAAGCCTGCTTTTTACTTCCATGACTAAAAGAAAACGGGTTTTAAAGGTTTTAATAAAAAAAATAACAATTTCAATATAAGGGAAAAACAACACAATTATTTAACATTAATCTTAAACTGGGGATCTTCTACCTCCGCTTAGTTTTTCAGTTTACAAAGTCCGTCATCTAAATAGGGATTAGACATAGCGCCAGCGCAGCTTGCTTTTAAAGGGAATGAGAGCTGTGACTCTCATTGGTTTACTGCACGTTACGCCCAAAATACTCCCATTACAATAGGACCTACCCTTTTCGACCATGCGCTGGCGCAAAAACGATTTTTCCCGTCGTTAAATTAGCAAAAGTGGATTCGGACACGCCCATTTAGACGTTGCGCTGTGCGCTTTAGACAATGCGCTTAGATCATTAAAATAGGGCCCAATGAGTGTGCATGAGGAGGTTGCTGAGTGAAAGTTAACTGTTCAGAGGAATGATCAGTAGAAAGTAAATGGGTTGGGGGCGCACAGAACTAGAGAAAATTGCTGCCGTGGCAAACAGCCAGAATGTGTGTGTGTTTGTGTGTGTGTGTTTATGTCTGTGTAAGATGTGTGTGCACGCATTGAGTCTGTTCAGATGGTTTGAACCATTAATGAGCGAAAAATCAATGAGAAGTCCAGAAGCCATGTAGAAAGGAAAAACCTTTGACTCCCTCAAGGTTCTGCTGATGCTTTTAAATACATCTTAATATGTGAGGGGTGATTTCATTTTATATTCTTAATTCCACACAACATTCAATTTATGATCAGATTTATGGATTGTGAAGGCAGAAGTTACAATGCAAATTCTGTATTGTTGTGTAATGCCAAATTTTGGTCATACTTTATTTACTTTCCTTTATTATCCACATAGTGGAAATTTGTCTCTGGCTTCACAGAAGAACAAAACATAAAAAAAGAACAAAAAACCCCACATAAATCATTTACATACCCATTGCTTGTTCAATGCTCACATTAAGTATTAAACTTTATTATGTACTTTGTCTGCCCCTGTAAACATGAATGATCCTGGATTCACTTTGATCAAACTTGTTTTCAACTGATGGACAAATAAATGTTTAATAAAAACCAATAGACGCAGTGAGGGATCTACTGTATGCTATACGAGTAAAATATTAAAACAATAAAAATAGAAAATTTATATTTATGTAAACTCGTTTGACTCGGCCTGATAAGCAAATGACCCAGCAACCAAGTTTACATAACTTTTTAAATGTGATCCCAATTTCTGATCCAATTAAAATAAAATGGTTAATTCTTTAAACCCATTTGTCTATTTTGCTTTTATTAATAATTTGTAAAGAAAATGTTGTGATGTCAATAGAGATTAAGATGAGTAACTTTAAGATGAGCTGATAAACAAACCATAAGACATTTGGACACTTAAAGGTGCCGTAGAATGTGAAACTGTATTTACTGTATATGGCATAGATGAATAATAAGAGTTCATGGTAATGACACATCATAAGCCTCAAACACAATTGTTTCCTCCTCCTTATGTAAACCTCGTTCATGCAAAAGAGCGCTGGAAAACAGACATAACCTCAACATAACACCAACTGTGACATTACAGTCAAGATGTACCCCAACATTAAATTAAGTACAATGTTGTTACAATGATAAAAACAAAGTTATGACTGCTGAGTTAGCGCTATATGCTAGTTAATGCTATATGCTAGCGTTTAGGCTGAAGTTCTACTATTGACGTTATAGTTACGTTTTGCAGGTCCATACTGAAAAAAAAAACACAAACTTACCACTCAGAAACATCCATTAACAATCTCCAAACAATTAATAATTCCTCAAAATCTGATACAGATGCAAACGTGGGATCTGTTTACATACACACAGAGCTACTGAAGGAGAAACAGCCAATCAGAGCAGAGCTCAACATTATTATTCATGACCCTTTCAAAGAAGGTAATAATAGATCATTTCATTCTGTAAATGGACATGTTAAACTGACTCTGATCATTTTTGCACTTAATAAAGCCACAAACCTTCTGTGTAGATATCAGAGAACAATTTAACAGATTGTTACAATGCATTCTTTACATTTACATTCTTTACATTCTTTTCATACACTGCACCTTTAACATTGTTTGTTGTTTCCAGTATTTTTATAATTATTTTTGCAAGAATAACTGCCGGGTATTCAAGATACATTACTACAAACATTACTCATAGATATTCAAAACAGACTAATTTTTTTGTTTGTCGTAAGTAAATCTCATTGCTTACTGTTTTGCATAATCAGAACCAGAGTACACATGGTAAAAAAATGAAGTTGCGATGGGGAGAAAATGAGATTTGATTCGTATGAGAACTCAAGGGAAAATACGTGTGATCTGCAAGAATAAAAATAACAGCCTGATTCAGCTCCAATCACATCTATTCAGGCAATTAGTGACTTTGACGCATGTGGGTTTATTTCTGCCACTGAAGAGATCGTGTAAGATTTCATTTCACAAATGATTCGACAATGCCAAAAAAAATCAGTTTTCATAAAAATGTCATGAATCAAGGACACAATAGACTAATTCCAGTTTTGGATTTTCAGGCTTTGGGGACATTATTGTGATTGATTATTAAGACAAAGAAGGAAGCAGACTATATTAAATATGTTTATGTTTTGTCTTTTTTATATGTGTGTCACATTTATACACTGTAAAAATTCAGCATTTTTGTCAAATCAACACATATTTTTGTTACTTTAACTCAACAAATTAAGTTAAACAATTTCAACTTGTTTTAAGTCCAAACTGAATTGACTTGCAAAACCAAGTTGTTTTAACTTCATGCTGCATTTTTTAACAGTGTAGATAAATGTTTGTTGACATCAAATGATTCAGTTTAACCCTTAACTGGAGAACATTTTGTGTCAGTCTTTGTGTCAAGTAACTCTCTGGAAGTGAATGTGTGATTTAACACCGTGCCATCTGTGAAGACACTTTATACAAACTGCTTGACATTTTACCACTAACTGGATCTATTTTAGCTTCACGTTTTTCACACTGGTGTAGTGTTTGAGCGTTAAAACTGATGACAATTTAAGCCTCAAGTAAAAATAACTCCAGATTTAGTGATGCAGGTACAAAAATGTGTTCTGAAATGAAATTTAAAAGAGCTGGATGTTGAATTACCTCTCTGTCTGTGTCAGAGAAGGATGTTATCTCTAACTCCCAGTTAACCTTTACATCCAGTTAACAGGGGTAACACTTTACTTAAAGATACTGACATGACACCTTCATAATCATGTCATGAACATGAAGGAGATTTTATGCACATGTATGAAAACTGTCATTAAGTGTCATTTGTTCAGTTATGTCGTGTTTAATGCAAAGATGACATTGTTATTTGTCTTTGTTATGAAAACTTGACATAAACCAATACATTGACAACATTACCAAGACAACATAACTGATCACTTTTCACCGGTGGTACAAATTGAATTTGTCATTAAAATGTCATTAAGTGTTAATACTCTGTTAAATGGTTTTATAACAGCGTCATGAATATTCTTCAGTTCATAATGTGTTTTTAAGTTTTCTTCAGGTGTTAGAGAAATAATTGATAAAACTTTTTATTGCATTTGGAGACTGAAGGTTAAGTATAATCTTTTGACGTGTCTGTTGCAATTTGTTAAGGTATTTAAAATTATTTGACAGAGTATTAAAACTTAATGATATTTTAATGACAAGTTCATTTTATAGCACAGTAGTTGAGGTCAAGAAAAATATTCACGATGCTGTTATAAAACTATTTGACAGAGTATTAACACTTAATGACATTTAAGTGAAAGTTTAATGTAATGTTAACCCTATAGGTAGTTTCTTAAGTTTGATCATTATTCTGCTATGTCATGTTTATGACAGATTTATGACAAGTTATGATGTATTGGTTTATGTGAAGTTGTCATAACAAAAACATTTTAAACAATGTCATCTTTGCATCACAAATGACATAATAGAACAAATGACAGTTGTTATAAATGTGCATAAAATCTCCTTCATGTTTATGACATGTGTCGTGTCATGATTGTGAAGGTGTCATGTCGGTCCCCTTCGAATAAAGTGTTACCCTTCCAGGTTACCTGACTGCCTAAAGAAGGTTTGTCACTTTGTCTTGGCTCACTGAGTTTGTAAAGTTTTCTGTTAGGTAGCTAAGTTTAATTTGAATTTGAATTGTGTAAATAAATTAAATGAAACTTAAAATAGATATAGCATGTAACATCAAAAATATTTTAAATAATATTACAAATATGTATCATCTTCATGCTGCCTTTTAACTGCTTGTGCTTCATTTTTGATGTATACATTAATATTATATGAAAATATCTAAATGGCCAAAATAGTGCTCCTGTATAGCTTAGTGGTAGAACATCCCATGGTGTTGAACTCAGGGACACACACACATATTGATAAAAATGTATACTTTGTAATGCACTGTAAGAAAAAATTGTCTAACAAATGCATTTAATGTAAATGAAATGCATAACATATAAAAGAGTGCTGAAATAATGAACCTGCAGCATGAAGAATTTTTACTTTTCCACTGTGAATAAACTACAACTTACAACTAATTACCTCTGCCTGGCCATTAAAAGTTTCTTTCAAAGATGTATATTTATAGTTGTGTTTTTCTAAGTGGTTCTGAGGACATCCAGTACTGATGATCTCTAATGAATCTGGAAATGGTGCTGTGTGAAAATCCCCGAAAATCGGTAGATGCACTAACAGAGAGTTCACATGTGCTCATCAGTCTCTATTTTCGGAAGCAGATACGTCTTATATAGGCCTAAAATGCCACGATGATGGAAGGAAGGATTGATCCGTGTTAAAAGCTCTTTGTCTGCAGGTAAAGATGCTTCTGGAAAATCTCCAGCGGGCATTAAAGCAGAGAACAGATCTGCTCTGACAGAAAATACATCATCAGCTTGTTGAGTTCTCCTCAACCATTACAAACAATCCTGCACTTTTCTTTCCTGCGTCACAGCCATTAAAGCGGACGTTTTACACAATCCCAGTTTAGTTCGTTTGTAATGTTGCTGTTAGTGCATAAATAATACCTGCAAAATTATAAAGCTCAAAGTTCAATGCCAAGCGATATATTTTCTTAACAGAATTTCAATATATGATGTCAATATATGAGTTTTTGACTAAACTCCGCCTATAGGAATACATCAGTCACCAAAGCTAAGCTGCTGTCCAATCACAACGTACTAAACAACGAACACATCAGCCCATTTTAAAACAGTGGTATAGAGATAAATAAATTGCATTTTTTTACACATGAAACAATGCTTCAAAAACACACTGTAAAAATATTTGCTGCCTTCATTTTTTGATGAATCAACTTTACAAGTCATGTCAACTTATTATTATTTATCTACAGCTTATAAAATATAGTTGAAAAAGGTCAAAATGATACCAAGTGTATACAAATCTGTATACATGTACATATTTAGACCATCCCAGTGACATTTTTTATAAAGTGCATATAGTGTACATTTAAATCCAGGTCACATATGGGTTATTTGGATGAACATACAGTAAGGTTTATTTATTGAAAGCAAAATTTTGCTTTTCCTTATGTTTGGTTTGGTGCAATGTTTCCCAATCCTGGTCCTCGAGGCCCCCCTCCCAGAAAGTTTCAGATGTCTCCTTATTTAACACACTTGATGTAACTCATCAGCTTGTTAGGGAGACATGTTTACCATTTTGGAAGGAGGCTGATAAATTGAATCTGTGTTTTAAATAAGGAGACATCTAAAACTTTCTGGGAGGGGGGCCTCGAGGACCAGGATTGGGAAACACTTGTTTGGTGCAAGAATGAACATCCTTGTGAAATACTACTGATAATGGTCCACAAGTCCGTTCCTGGTTGCTGTAGGCAATAAAACACACATACAAGTGTTTATCCAGAAACCTAACCGGTTCTGCGCTTTGCTGTTAACTGCAAACCCAACAACTGCAGGAGACAAGAGTTGAATTCATTCTGAGATCTGAGAAGTCACACAACACACAGAGGAATAATGTGATTCTGCCACCGAATGTATGCAAGTTTGGGTAAAACAATCTGAACAAACACAGGTAAAAAAAAGTCAAATAGCACATTTACACTGCAAAAAATGATATTTAAGGAAAAAAACTTAGTATTATTTTGTCTTGTTTTTAGTAAAAAATAATAAAAAATTCTAAAATTAAGATTCTTTTTCTTGATGAGCAAAACGACACAAGAAAATAACTCAAAAATATCAAATTTAAGTGATTTTGTGAATAAAACAAGCAAAAAAATCTGCCAATGGGGTAAGCAAATTTTTCTTGAATTTAGTGTTTAAGAAAAATATTCAAGATTTTTTGCTTACCCCATTGGCAGATTGTTTTGCTTGTTTTATGCACAAATGCACCTATATTTGATATTTTTGGTCTAAAAACTAGACTTATTTTTGGGGTCGTTTTGCATATCAAGAAAAAGCATCTTAATTTAAGAATTGTTAAATATTTTTACTGAAAACAAGACAAAAATACTAATAAATGTTTTTCTTGAAAATAATTTTTGCAGTGTATCTAAGAGCACAGTGAAAATGCGTTTCTTGTTCATTTTATGTCAGTTTTTCAAAAAGTGCAACATAATAGCTCAAAAGAGATGAGATATTTAAGTGCTGATAGAAATGCTAAACATCTCGAAATATCTAACCTAAAATATATTTTTTATTATTTAATTGACTTAATAATGAATCATTATTTATTAAGTCTATTATATGTTTTGAAATAATTTCAAGTGCATACATTACAGTGCTCATCCATATTACACACTGTACTATACAATAATAATATAATAATAATAATGATAATAATTACAGTATTTAAAACAAGCCACAAAAATCGTGTATTATTTGGAAATATTCTACTTATAAAATCTGATGTGTTCATTTTCAATTACTCAGCAGTGTAATCAGTTGAAATGACATACTCATTTAATTAAACTGTGTAATGTAAAATAAATTAAAGACATACTGAATCATAAGAGAGAAATAAAGACTTAATATCTGATAAATCCCCATGACATTTTTTGGCATGTAACTTTCTCTCTAAAGTCTAAACACATTTTACCTTCATTTATGAGTTGGGCGGAACGCCCGGAAAACCGTGGAGGTCATCCATACTGTCTTCCAGTCAGATTCCTTTAGGCTTCGTGTCAAACTGCAGGATTCATTCTGGGCATAACTGCATGTTATAAATCCAGACAGACTTTTAATAATGTGGCCTTGAATCTTTTCATGTTAAGAATCATGTGCCGTCCTGTTGATTCCTCACAACCTTCTCCCAAATCATAAACATAAAAACCCTTTTCTTTCAATCAGCCTTTCCAGAATAAAATCATTTTCAAACCTTAAATTGTGAATAAAACTTTTACAAAAAGGAAGTGTGTAGCTCTTTGATGTACAATGATGTTTTCATGTGCAATATTATTTTGTGGAAATAAAGTTATTTTGTAGGTTGACTGCAATACCTGAAAAGCGTGCAGTAAACACCAAACATGCTGCCATTCAACACAGTGGCGTGACATCGACTTCTGATTCAATGCTGAGGGCAAGACGACAAACTTTCAGTCTTTACCTCTTCACACGACAGACATTAAACATAAAAATGGTCAAAGTAACACAATATTCACAAATGATTCAGTAAATATGATATGTTTGCACATTATTATCTTACACAGCAAGAATGAAGATCTAATAAAACATTAACAAGGCAAAGTTCACGTAAAACCTTTACCACATACCCTGGAACAAAACAGTGTCTTCTTTCAAGCTCAAATGAAGAAAAGCTCGGCGTCTCTGGTATTGATCTTTCCTCTCGTTTGGCTGCGAGTATAAATTGATTTTCGAGGAGGAATTTAATAAACAAATTGCTGTGTAGCGCTGCGTTCAGTGACAGAATTCCTGCACTCGTCTGTACGGTCTATAAATGCCATCATGTCCTATCACCTCCACATGAACAAATAAAAATAATGTCAAACTGTATTGTGAATAAAATATGCATAAACATCACATTGTTCAGTCAAAACAATACAACACATGGGCACTTACAAGTGTGTTATTTGGTGCATTGCCGAACATCTGCTGTGCAACCATTAATCACGCTTTGATTTATGTACTGGTTTATTTTTAATTGAGTTTGCAGGTACCACAGCAAAACTATGTCACTTGAAGCGACCTTGGCAAAAATGATATTTCACAACAATGACTGAGATAAAAAGAGAATGATTTATGTCTGTAAATTTTTCATTTATCAGCAGTATAAATCATATGAATCTTTCTGGAGGAGGTGGGAGGCAGGGGAACAAATTTGCTGATGGTTTGGCAAGCCTCAGTTTCTCTGGGATTAATGGGAAAGATGTTATTTTTGAATGCAACACGGCTAAAATCACTGTCATTGTCATTACATTTTGGTTCATGCAGTATTGATAAAATACATTTAAATGCATGCATGCAGAAGACACTTTGATCCAAAATGAGGAATAAAACAAGTGATTTATTAGTTCAGATCACATCACACCCTCGACCTCATTTCAGTCAATATCATGTTAAATAAGCATGTGTCATTTTTATAAAATATTTACAGTATTTCAGATCCATGTCACATTGATCAGACGATAAGCTAGACGGCTATCTGTGTCCCATGCAGAGAGATCTTACACGTCAACAAAACCTCGCTGTGCTCAACTTTCTGGAAATAGTTTGGTAAGACTGATGGAGTGATATGAAATCTAAACCTGGCAGCTCCAGTAACATATGCTTCAGTTATTAACACAAACCACAGCCAAAACTGAAATAGGTGTCAGAGATCACAAATAATGTTGGCGTGCCAGGCAGGCTTTAAACTTTGGTTGTTGTTATTTGGGCATTAAAGTGCCTCGTCTGTCTGAATAAAAGTAGAAAATGTCACGTTTGCCAAAGATCTGCCAGCCAGAGATATTGCACTTCCAAAATAAATGTTCATCTCAGAGAAAAAAATTAACTAGCCAGAGAAACGTGTTATTACAGAAGATTTACACAGGATTGATTTTTGGAAGCCATATGGCCACGTGGAGGATAATTTGGCCTCTGCTGTGCCACTTTCACTGGGGATTACCATCAACCAGCTGTCAGAGCACCGAAAAACACCTTAAAATAAGCATTACCGACTGACACAAAGACACAAATTGACCTGTGTGTGTGCATGCACTTGGATTGCAGTTGGCCTTCGATTTTTTTTAAGTAATGTTTCTCTGTATTTAATTAAAGTCCCCATGCAATGACATCTGCAATCTATTTTCATTCTGTAATGTAATGTATTGAGCAAAAAACCTAGGACCGAACTCCATTTAATCCATCACAAATGGACTGTATCATGAAAAGTGGCCAGTTCATTTCAGAATGGATTCAGAGCTACATGTGAGTTTGCATTGAACTGTAAGCACAAAGGCACCAGCTGCACTTTTCAGATTATTTTTGATGGGACATGAAGGATAAAGATCAAATTCACCATCTAAAGCATACTGATGTTTGCATCCCAAATGCTTTTTTCAAATCAAATTGCTTTACTGCCATAAACCAGCATTAAATTGCTATTTTAAAGTATGCCTTTACAATAATAGCACAAAACAATGGCCAGTCAGCTATTTTACTTTTGGTTAATATTACAGTTCGAATTCTTGGTAAGGAAAGCAAGTGATCACAATTTTAAGCCTGTGATACACTGCACGATTATTGGCTGTCCCAGACGAAAGATTGCCATCGTAAAGCAATCGTTGAGATTTCTGTAATCGTGGCTCTTCATCGGTAGTCCTATGTCGTACAATGAGAGAGTTTCAAAGACGGCAGATTTCCCGGTCTTGCGTCCAAAGATAGCCTACAGTGTCAGAAATTCGGCATGATTACCGCACAGTGTGTTTGCTGCTACGACCTGTGTACTGGTATTTGTTTACCACGAGCGCATGCTGTTGACGTTGCGCTAACATGTGACGCAGCCGCCGAAGCTTCCGTGTCATCATCGTACAGTCTACATGCCTGTCGTACCCGAGTTTAAACTATTCACGTCGCACAGTGTGATAAGGTAATGATCTTATAGGAGGCAAAAATCCTGCAGTGTATTCCGGGCTTTAATGAAAGATTTTTTTGGAATAACATGCACTTAATGCACTAATGTGTTCATGCAGCTCAACTTGTAAAGCATTGCGCTAGCAGCATGAAAGGTCTTGGGTTACATTCAACACTTAACAAAATGTATAGCTTGATTGCACTTTAATTCACTAAGCATCTGGCAATTGTATGAATGCATACAGTATGTAAATGAATTGTGCTTGGAATGTAAGTAGCATAGGTTAATATTAGTTTCATTGAAGCAAAATATCTTGAGGCACTCTGAGTTTGTTGCTGTGCGTGTGTATGTGTGTTTGTGTGTGTGTGTTTGTGCCCTTGAAATTATGCATTGGCAGCTTTGAGACTGGTGTATGTCTCTGCTCTGGATAAATTGGAAATGATCCAAAGGAAATTGAATTTGCAGGCTGAATGAGGGGGCAGGTGGGGGGAATGGATGAGTTCCCATAATGCATCTCCTTTGCTGCAGTATGGGAGTTATGCCACCACTAATGCCCAAGATTTTAAACACGTCAACAAAGAAAAAGAGTTCAGGTGATGTGTATCGAACTTTGTTTCTCACATAGATTTTACACAGTCATCATTAGCGCAGAGGGACAGACTGTATTGGATATATGAGAATGGTTTCATACAGGTCTGAAATATTTGATATTGATTATATTTCAAGCTGTCTTCAGGTTCAATACAAGTGAAGTCTATCAACGCCATGTTCCCACGCCTTAGTTAACTTCAAATTCAAGGAGCTTTCAAGGACTTTCCAGGTCCAATACCCTCAAATTCAAGGACTAAATGTGGGGACACATTTCAAGTGAGAGCAAGGTTACATGGTGTTACCTTTTAAGATACATTGTTACAGTTCCCTTTCGAGGGAACTCGTGCTGCGTCACTGCGGTGACACTTTGGGAACACCTCCAGGGGTAAGTGCGTCTGAATGTGTATATTAAATTCAACCAATGGTGAGGCTTAATGACAAAGACAGGGTGACGCGGGAGCCAGGAAGTATATCTGAAATATTACCAAAGACGGCGTTACAGGGACACAGGAAGTATGGCAAGACAGACGCAGCGTCTCGTTCCCTTCTCAGGGAACAACAGTTACATACTTAACCCGAGACGTTTTCATGTGTCAAACACAACTATGCAAAAAAGCATTTTGGTATGAATCAACATTCACATACAGAAGATATAAGCATTTTAAGGAAACAGTTTAGCACGTGTGCATAAAAAGTCTAGAATTTTTATGATATTATCCTACACTACACCAAGAATAATATGGATTTTTTTTCCAGGAAACTTCTTGCGTAAAATAAATTCAAGCACTTCCAATGACCTGTATCCATGTATGTATATTCATACCACAATTTCAACTTGAAAAATTAAACAGTAAGACTTTTTACATTATAAGATAAGATTGTATGTTACTATAACTAGACTGTTTTGTGTCGTTTTTTCTAAACTGGATGAGTATAAATAATTTTCAGTGGTGATCGACATATGATGTCAATAAAAGCTTAATGGTACAATCTATTACATAACAAAAATCAGTTATTCTTGCCTGAATACAATTCACAACATCCCAATGTTTTACATGACAACATTCTCAAAAAAAGAAAAAAAATCCTTTCCGTTTTTGAAAATTTTCATTTACACACGCTGTCAAAAAGATATGCATTAACATGGATTCACGGAGACAACTAGAATGCAGCATATCGCGTGCCAGGCCAGTAGATGGCGATGTTACTTTGTAAGGAAGCACTACACACATGTGCAGTTACGCTTTTTTAAGATCAATAAACCAAAACATTAAGACGGCAAAAAACATTGAGTGGCTTTATTTAGACAGATGATGAAGTAGGTTTATTACAACAAGAGACGAGCACCAAAATTTCATAAAGTTTGTTGGAGAAGCGTTAATAAACTCAGTATCTTGAGCTGCAAAAACACATGTAGGTATCCATTCTTGTTTTGGTTATACTCGTGCATACTTATAGACTAAATTAACACAAGCGCATGATGTTACTGTTATCACAAATTCACATTTATGTTTACACATAGACGACAAGGTGTTGTTTTAAAAACATGCACTTTGAGACCTGCTTTAGTGTTTTCATGATCCCAGATTGCCCTCCGTGGTGCAAACAAACAGCCAAACCACATAAAAACCTTCCTGTTTACGGCTGAAAACATTGTTGTGTAAACGTCCCTTTATAGGTTGAGGTGTCGAGTCGGATATCAATGTCAGTTGTTTTTTAATACACATACAGATACAAAACCTGCAATTTTATGTTTCAAACAGCAATGGCAAGAGAAATATGAATTGAAACGTTATCAATTGCAATGCATTATCTCTATTATCTAATCTGTACTGAAATTAAATTTTCTTGAAAGATTCACATCAAGGTCAAAAGTGTGATATTCCAGCTGTTTTATTACCAAAGTAAATGAAGTGACAGCACAATCTGATCTGTCTTTATTCTGACAGCTGTGCCTTTCTGTTGATGAAGGCCATCATTACTCACCGCCTGACGCTTCGCTGGCTGCCGTTCATCACCGCAGTGAACTGTTCATCACAAATGCCTCTAGCAAATAACAAGTTAAGATGCATGAGAGCAGCTCACAACTACTTTACATTATTAATTAATGAAGCACATTGAGTAAATGACTTACCGGCATCGATGGCAAGGTTGTGATTTTTAATATTTCAGCTGTAATTCCTAAACCACAGCACAACTGAGTAAAGCGGATATATAGTGATCAATATTTGACACAGCATTTCGCCTACATCCCAACTAGACCATTCAAGGTCTAATAGATTTCCAGTAGGTGTCTGATTGTAGTTCAAATGTTACTAGAGACTAAACAAGCTCTTTTATCTGCTGAACAAGTTATCTGCCAGGGGGCCTAAAAATCCTTTATCTGCCAAAGAGAGATTTTTATCAGATCATCTATAACTAGGTTTGCCCGGCTCAATCGGATGTTGTGATTGAAGTTTAGAGGCTACATAATGACAGCATTTGAACATCAGATTAATATGTTTAGCTAAAGGCATCAAAAATTTTCTTTCTAGCATCAGAAATTCACAGGAACACTGAAGTGTAGATTTGAATTCTGAAGTGAACTTGATTCTCAGTCAATTTGTCCTGAACTTTGGGGTTAGGATATACAATCCGGGATGCTTCAGTCCTGCAGGATAACTCAGAGAAAATATATACATAAAACACACAACATTTAATATATGCACATAAAATATACATACTGTATATGAAAATATATATATGAAATAATAAAACTCCTAAAAATCCTCAACTTGATGTGGATTTTTAATCAATTTTATGCTCAAATTGTTATGCCAGTACTATCATTTGTAATGTAATTAAAATGCATTACATTCAAAAATGCAAAATAGAGGCATTTTTACTTGCAGTCTCATAAGAGGTGGGTAAACAATAATTGTCATTCTGTATAATACACAACACCTGCCAAATACAGACTTTAATGAAAAGAGCTGAAAATAACTTTAATGAAAAGAGAGAAACTGTTTCAGGTCATTATTGAATTCTGAAGCGGTCTTTGGGTTAAGGCCAGTTTGGACCTAAAGAAATACCAACAGCATTAGAGAGAGAGAGAGAGAGAAAGAGAGAGAGAAAGAAAGAGAGAGAGAGAGAGAGAGAGAGAGAGAGAGAGAGAGATAAATATATAAATGTTCAGTCACTTCTCATCCCAAAAACAAGCATCATTTGTTGGTCCTAAAACAAAATTACTGTCTAACATTTAACAAATATACAGTAGTCCAAACCCCTTAATGGATGAAGCTCAAAATAATGCCTACTTTAAGTCCATTAAGATACTATGAGTATATAATGAATATTTATTAAGCATAATGAGAATTGCAAGAAAACTATGACATCCAGACGCATTATCTGGATTTACGTAGGTTTAGGGGAAAAGTGCATAATTATCATAAAATACTACAAGCTTAATATCAGCTCTTATTTTTTACTTAATTTTGTATTGAAACATGACATTTATTCATTTGCAGTAGCACACAATTGTATCCAAAGAGAATTACAATTACAAAAAAGGAAGTATTTTACATTTTTACATAAAACAAACAAGGATATCCTACTTGACAAAACCCTTAGGAAATTTAACCATAGTAGCAGCATAGTTAGTTTAGTAAAACCACGGTTTTGCTAAAAATAATCAATACACCAAAACAAACATGGTTACTACTTTTTTTTACAACAAAAACATGGTTAATTTTTATCAATCTTCAGGTTCATATCTACATCAAATACAAATGCAGTATTTACAGGGTTCCCACACATTAGTCAACTTCAAATTCAAGGAGCTTTCAAGGACTTTCCAGGTGCAATACCCTCAAATTCAAGGACTAAATGTGGGGACACATTTCAAGTGAGAGCAAGGTTACATCGTGTTACCTGTAAAGATACATTGTTACAGTTCCCTTTCGAGGGAACTTGCGCTGCGTCACTGCGGGGACGCCTCCAAGGGTAAGTACATCTGAATGTGTATATCAAATTCAGCCAATGATAAGACTTCACGACATAGACAGGGTGACTGGGAGCCAGGAAGTATATCACTATCTGAAATATTGACAAATGTAAGATGGTTTCTACATATGAGGTCTCAGGTTTGTTTTGTAGTGACTTCACGTCTTTGTCGTGTTTCATGCCCTGTTAAGTTTTCGATCTTGAAGAGTTTGTTGTTTTGTCTACTCGTGTTTGTTTAATAAAGTGTTCCTGACAATTTATTTCGATCTGCTTGAGATCAGACCACCTCAGTCATAGTTTACGTACATAACCAAGAACTTTAACATTTATTTCATGCATACTGACACTGCAGCAAATATCACAAAAAACAGCACAGATCTGCAGACTGTAGTATAATGAAAATAAGAGTTTTGCCTCAGAGGAAAAGCAGAACGACACCAATGTGAAGGAGGTTGATGGATTCAGGCCTTTGAGAGGAGAAGCAATCCCTGGTAATGATAGACAGCTGTGAGGAGACAATAGGTTGCTAGGCGACAGCATGTCGAACAGACAGGTATGTCATGGTGGCCAGAATGAACAGAGAAAGTGGCATTACCCTGAAGAGGAACGTTTAGAGAGAATCGTGGACTGTTTGTCTTTGTGTCTCAGAGACTGATGAGACTTTATTTCAGCTGTTGACAGATGTGTTGTACAGGTGAATGTCCACAACCCTTTCTGGACACAAATGCTGCTGTTGACATAACCCTGAAATGTGTGATTCTTCACTCACATTGTGGCAATATCACAAATCTCATACAGTATCTTAATCTCTACAAATAAAGAGATGAGATGCAAAAGCTCCATCAAAAATCAGATCCCGACCATTCAGAAATAACGCTTTGTTGGCAGAATCCATTAAACGGCACATACGAGTGCATGTGTGTTGGTGAAATGTGGGCAGTATATCTCTGTCTCTCTGCAGGGATCAGCACAAATGACTCTCTTGTTGCTTTAAGCAGATGAACATCTACAGGGAAAGCAGACAAGCTCACAGAGAGATATTTAATGCTGCATTTGTAACCTGCAGTGACATTACTCGGGAATACCGGCTTTTACACAGCGATCTGGCATAAAGCCACGAGAGCATCCGGCCTGCCGAGACAGCGGTATGTGATGTGCTCTGACTGATCTTCTGCTGGTACTATGAGTCTAATTTTATATTGTAGAGTGAACTTATTGATTTATTGTTTGGGTTTTACAGAGATATGGAATTGGATTGTTTATTGTTTAATGCCATTTATGGACCTATTGTCCGAGTCACATTTTTACATTTCCTTTGGTGTGTAAGTGTGTATTAGTTCATGTTAACAATATGCAAAAGGTACAAACCCAAAAGTAAATGATGACACAGGTTAACATCTCCAACGTAAATGTCTTTTCTTGGACTACAACAAACACACAGATTGTAGGCAACAGTTTACTTCCTGGGATTGGTGATGTAGTAAAGACCAACATTATCATAATTCCTCCCACTTCTGACTCACAGCCTGTAAGTTAACTCCTGTTAGCATTGCACTTTGAGCGAATCTTTCAAACATGGTAAGGAGCGTCACATTTCCTGCTGATGTCTGAGGTATTCAGGTCAATCACAATGTACAAATTAGCTGGCCAATCAGGGACATTTTCGAATCCTTGCGTTTCAGGAAGAGAGTAAAATCTGGAGCTACAAAAATGTACGGTATGCAAGGAATAATTGACGACGGGCCATTGAATTATAAGAAAATAATGCACACCCAGTCGTGCCGTTACACTGCAGGTGTGCATTATTTTCAAATAATTCAAAGGACCGGAGTCAATTACTCCTCTTATACCACAGTTACCACAAACATTGCTCTGGTGCCTATTTTTAAGACATTTGAAAAGTTAGGTGTGCGGTTATCGAAAAATAATGCATACCTGTGGAACATTTCTCAACCAATCACAATACAGCATTCAACAGACCCGTGGTATAAGTGGAAATAATGTGTTTTCTACCATAAACCACGCGAACACATTGTATTATACCAAATACACCAAATAACATTGTTATTTAGCAATGAAATAGATGCTCTTTAAAAAGACTTCTGTAGAAGTTAAAGTATCAACTCAAGCTTTTTACTCAAGTAAAAGTGTAAGTGGGCGTGCACACCAAAGCTTTTACACCCGCAGCTGGTGTATGTTTTCAATTGTTTCCAATGGAAGCGCTGCATTTTTCAAAAAAGCCAGCAGCTAGCGGTTTTCTTCTGCGCTGAAAGCAGGCATTCGGTGGTTTTTCCGCACTAAGCCTCGAGAGTTGAAAAATATTAAACTTTGGGTGAAAAGCTCCGCTCGTCAATGTCAGTTCTCAAACGCCCATCCAATCACAGTGGAGGAGGGGCAGGACAAGTATCACAATAACCAACTGGCTCACAGCTCAAGTATCACAGCTACCCAAGCGCTCGGCTGAAGAAAGCTGGCTCTAAGCTGAAAAAACAGCTGGCATTCGGCGTCCTCCAGGCATTTTCAGCCGCGTTTTTGTGTGTACAACCCCTAAAAGTACTGGTTTCAAAACTACTTAAAGTATTAAAGTAATGTAAGGAAGTAATGTTAGGCCGCACCACAGGGTCCTATTGTGCACTACCCCACCTCCTCAAAAAAAAAAATTCTAAAGGCCATAATGACTATAGTGTTATATTAAAATGTTAAATTGGGATGCACTAGGCTACCTGTTTCGATCGCATATATGCACATTCAAAATGAACGCATTTTAGTACAATCCAAATACATTAAAGAACCATATATGTGTACTACTGAGCATTAATATGTGTTGCATGCCGCAAAAGATATGATGACTAGTTGCCTATAAGTATTTTATTGGTGCAGAAAGTCAAAGGCATGTTATCATAACCTTTATTGGAATGTAAATGTACATCCAAACTTAGCTGCAGGAATCCGTGAGGGGAAATGGACAAGAAAATGATTGTACACAGGGCAGGCTGAGTAACAATTACACTTGTGTTGTTGTCAATCGCGTTGTCAAACGCAAACACTCATTTATTCAAACGTCTCTCTACCAAACTACCTACTGTACACAGCAAAATCACCAGCGTTCTGTTGGTGTATATATGGGTACCACCGGGGGCCTCATTTATAAAGCGTGTGTACGCACAGATTTGATTGTAAAGTGTGCATACACAAAAATCCACGGCAAAGTCCACATTTATAAAAAACATCTTTGACGTGGAAAAGTGATGTTGTGGAATTTTAGCCGCATCAAATAATACTCACTAAGAGTCAAAGTCAAGGATCACACAGACACACTGTCGACAGAATTTTCTTTGTCTGAATTTTATATATTCTGCAGAATAGGCTCTCACCCCCATGGTGCTAGAAGTTTAAAAACCTAAGAGCCCCGATTACAAGGTTGAACACACATTTATAGTAAGATGCTGAAACATGTGTAGTCATCAGTTTCTACGTCATTTAGAAGATAACTTTCAATTTGTCAGTGATTAAGAACATAAACAGCTAAACACAAATCTAGTGAAATCATAAAACGTATGTCTTGTTCTCAGTACATGATGTTTAAGTCCTTGGACATTGTACTTTGCTCAAAAGACAGAAAGAGCATAATTCTGTACGTTAGCAGAAAAACATGATCTCCATATGAATCACAATTTATGAGCTTATGATTGTAATTAAAAAATGAAAAATAGGATGAAAAATGAAACATAATAATATGAAAATAAAAGCATAATAAAAGTCCTCCACTACACTCCTCCCTTTTTATGATTTATTCATAACTTCATTTACTGTCATCGTTACGTAGCTCTGGTTATTACCCTTAACCATAGTGTACACATAGTTCTGTGCAGTTGCAAAAGCAAAAATGCACACACACATAGTATGATCATGAAACTCATTTTTGAAAGAAGAAAAATAGTTCGTTTTCTTGAAGAAATTGAGCACAGTTAGAGTTGGGGTCGTGAGCCCTTGATGATTCCGGATTGAGCACAGTTAGAGTTGGGGTCGTGAGCCCTGAGCACAGTTAGAGTTGGGGTCGTGAGCCCTGAGCACAGTTAGAGTTGGGGTCGTGAGCCCTTGTTGATTAATTTCCTTTGTAGGTTTGGGTTTGGTAGGACCACACGGTGCAAGCGTTCCAAGCTATTATGCTTTGTTGTTCAAATGAAATTACCTTAGTGTCTAAATTAATGTGGGGTCTCAAAGATGGTGATGTAATTACAGTTATTAAGGTGCATGCGTCGTGCACCTTTCCCACATAAAAAATGTTGTGTGCGTGTGTCCAAACCAAACCCAGAATACTGGAGTCGTCCTCCAACACCTTGTGAGCTGTTGCAGTTCTCTCGTATCGTTCTTCGTACAAACTTGCAGGATACAGGGGTCTGTGGCTCCCTCCAATGCGGAAAAGTGGTCCATAGCAGTCGACTAGTCGTCCTCCCTTTGGTTACTTGCAGTCCTGGACCAACCCTCCGGCAATGGGCAGAGTGCACCCAGGTGGCACGCTCCGCGACCTTAACGGCGGTGTGGGTCGTCAGCAGAACCTGAAATGGCCCCTCCCACCGTCTCGCCTTCCAGGATTTCCTCCTCAGGTTTTTCACCAACACGAAATCTCCTGGTTTGATGTTGTGCAAAGGTCCCTCTGCGGGGCGTGGTAGTGCTGCTTTAACCTGTTTTGAGATATTTTGAAGGATAGAAGGCATAGAAATACAATACTGCAACATGTCATTTTCATTTCGAAGGGTATCACCTGTCGCCCTGTGTGGCTCCCACCCCTCCAAAAGTATTTCAAAAAGGAGACAATTTTGTTCAGTCTCTGACCCTCATTCTCATGTACATGAGTACCAGTGGTAAGCACTGAACCCAATTCAATTTTGTTTCTTCACACATTTTGCTTAGTTTTGCCTTGATGGTGCCATTCTCTTTTTCCACTGCACCTCCACTTTGTGGGTGGTAGGCGCAGTGATTGGTCAAATTGATTTGCAAAAATTTACCCACATCTTTCACCACCTGAGCAGTGGAGTGTGCTCCATTATCACTGGAAATTTTGTTTGGGATTCCCCATCTGGGAATAATGTCTTTCAACAACATTTTTGTCACCCCAGCACTGTCTGCATGTTTGGTGGGCGTGGCTTCAGTCCACTTCGAAAAACATGTCTGTCATCACCAAACAATAACGTTTACCTTCTGCTGGTGTCAATTCAATGTAATCCATCATTACATGTGTGAATGGTCCCTCAGGAATGGGATGCCCCACAGGTGCAGTTTTTACCCCTCTTGCAACATTATTACCCAGACATATATGACAGTTTTCACAATGTCTCTGTGCTACAGGAGAAAAACCCTTTGTGAACCAATTTTGTCCCATGGCTGTCAGCATTCCTCCTTTGGACACATGGTCTAAGCCATGTGTCAACCTAGCAAAATGGGAATAAAAGTGTTTAGGTAAGCAAGGTTTTTGATTTGGACCCATCCAAATCCCTTCAGGAGTTTTGGTAGCTCCACACGATTTCCATAGAGCTATTTCTGTTGGGAGAGAAAATGTTTGCATGCTTATTAGTGACTCCTGTGCTGTTTCAGCTTCCTTTTCCTGGGAAATCTGTGTAAGAGAAAAATCAACGTTAGTAGAAATGAGAGATGCTTGCTTTGCCGCTGCGTCCGCGCGTGCATTGCCTCTCGAGACCACGTCCTGTTCCTTGGTGTGTGCTTTGCATTTACACACAGCTATTTGGAAAAGGAGTAAAATTTCCTCTAAAAGAGAAACAAGCAGTCAATGTAAATGGTTATAGATTGATTAGTAGCAATTTTATAAGCTTGTGTTAGTGCATGCAATTCAGCCACCTGTGCAGATTTGTCAGGTGGTAAGCATCCGGATTCTACAAACTTCAAAGTCAGACACAACTGCCCACCCCACCCTGATTATACCTCTGTCATCTCTGGAAGAGGACCCATCCACATAGTATGTGAGGGTGCAATTAGGTATGGGTGTGTCAGCCAGGTCAGGCCTTCGTGTACATACTTCCCGTGGGGCAGACAAACAACAATATGGTGTACCTTCATCAGGTGTAGGTAACAATGTCGCCGGGTTCAGAACTGTACATCTTTCAACTGTGACATTAGACATTTGTAACAATGCACAGGAATAACGCAGCCACCTTGCTGCAGACAAGTGAGATGTGCGCTGTTCAAGCAGTATATGAGACACATAGTGAGGAAACCAACAGACGCGGCTGTGCGTATCCCACAAACTCACTGCTGGCTTTACAGCTTTCTCTGCAGCTGCCACTGCCCTGAGACATCCCGGTAGGCCCCTGGCCACCGGATCAAGACGACCTGAAAAATATGCAACTGGTCTCACCTTGTCACCATGTTCTTGCAACAAAACAGATGTCATACAGCCATTTCTTTCATCCACCATTTGAACAAAAGGCTTTTTTTTATATGGCAGCCCCAAAGTGGGTGCCTGCTGTAATGTCTGTTTTAGTTCCACAAATGCCCTTTCAGCCTTCTCTGTCCATCTTATCTTCTCTGATGGTGCAAAAGGTTTTTCATAAATCATGTTATGCAATGGTTGTTGCATCTCAGAATAGTTAGCAATAAAAGTCCTGCAATAAGATGTCATACCCAAAAATGACATTACTTGTCTCTTTGTAATGGGTTTTGGTATGTTAGCAATCGCCTCTATTCTCTTTGGAGAGAGAGACTTACCCATTGGTGTAATTTCGTGTCCTAGAAAGGTTACTTTCTGGACAGAGCACTGTACCTTCTTGGGGTTGACCTTGTGGCCCTCCTCAGCTAGATGAGTGAGCAGCCGTATGGTGTTGTCAGTGCACGACTGCTGAGTCGGTGCCGCCACCAAGAGGTCATCCACGTACTGCAATAAAGCAACATCATCATCCAACACAAGTGTCTGTAATGAACAATGCAAGGCAAAGTTGTAAATCGTGGGGCTCTCGCTGTACCCCTCAAATGTAAAAGTAAACGAAAACTGGCTATCAGGATGGACAGGAAACACTGAAAGATGCATTTGAAATATCCACTACACTTGAAAACCACTGGCCGTCAGCTGGTATCTGTGAGAGAATTGTGTACGGGTTCGGCACGTTTGGTGCCCTTACCTGCACCGCAGCATTTACTGCTTGGAGGTCTTGAACAAACCTCCACTCTGTGGGCTGACCTGCATCTCTGACCTTTTGTACAGGAAAAATGGGTGTTCTCACAGGTGAGTTTGGGCAGGGAACAATTATCCCTTTCTCCAATAAGGCCTCAAATACTGGCCTTATTCCCTCAAGCGCCTCCCTTTTCAGAGGGTATTGAGGTTTGCATGGTCTGTAATCACTCTTTGGGGTGATAACTACTGGTTCACACCCTTTAATCAAACCCACATCATATTTATCTTTAGCCCACAGGTAGTCAGGTACTTTGTCAAGAACCTCTTGCGGTAAATCAATGCTAGCACACGTCATGTGTGCTGGCAAAATGTTTTGTAAATTTGAATCTGCAGAAACAGCTTTCTGTATTACAACGCTCTCTCTCTCAGCAATGAAAAAAGAAACACAACTTCTCCTGTGTGCCGTTATCTGCTCTGAGAACTGCACGTTATCTGACAACATTTCCCAATCAACAGCCTCGCTACAGGCCTTTGCAAATTCACCTGCTTTTTCCCATGGCTGACTGGTATTTTTTTTGCAATGGAAACATGGGGTACCGAATTTTCAACATCAAAAATTTGTTCTTGCTTTTCTGTCAATTTGAACGAGTGCCACACACCATGAGTCATTCCAGCATTTATGGGTTATAGTCAAACCTTCTGTTTTTACAGAGAACCATTTCTATGAGCTGTGCAATGCATGTTATCAGCTGGAATGACCTCGCTGGCTTGTGGCAATCTTATCTTCCCTTCAGCATGCAACTCTTCACTCATACACAGGCCCATTCATACACATACAACATAGACACACACATAGATGACATTCTGGGATCCCAACAAGAAATATTCAGGCCTTGGTTGTTACGTAAGATGCTAGCATTAATTTTACACATCAAATCCCTCCCCATGAGGTTTACCGGACACGCGTCAGATAAGAGGAACATATGCATAAACTCGTTACCGTCATGCATACAACAGAGTGGAGCAGTAAATTCTTCCCTCACTATATGCCCCGTAGCACTCATAGATGAGTTAAACTGCCCACTCAAGGTGACAAATGGGAATTCATCTTTGCGTATGACAGAGTTAGTTGCATCCAGAGTCTACCATAAAACAACAAACGCCTGTCCCTCAACCATTATTTCTCCGAGAGGCAATTTAGCGTATGCCTCTCGGTCAATTTCAAGCAAAGCAAGTCCTTCATTGCACAGAGCATTTCTTTCCCTATCACACACATCAGAAAAATCAGAATCAGCAAGCAGATAATATGGCATTTGAACCGCAGAAAAAACAAGACTGGACTTACCCGCCTCTGTACGATGCTCCCCTTCCCCCTCCTGGCTTCAGTCGCCCCTTTCTTTACACACCGGCAGGTTTCCCGCGCTCCCTTGGGATTCCGGTGTCCCTTTAGTTTTCAGGAAATGGAAACATTAGTTTTTCAAATGTCCTTTCTGTCCGCAATACCAGCAAACATTTTCTTTCGGATCTCCTCTCCTCTTCTCTCATTCTCTCTGCTGCCCGTTCTCTCGGGAGCGTTGTCCTTGCGAAGAGAAATTGCGTTGTTATGTTGTGGCTGTGCCCATTCTCCTATCTTGGCAAAAGCTGAAGATAGCTGTTTCTCTGGTGAACGGCTTCTCTGCTGTTTCCTTAGGCCTTGCCTCCCGTTCCGTCTTTATCTGAACATCATCTTTGTCCTCTTCAAAAGTGCTGTCAAGGATGTGGATGATCTCTGATTCTGGTCCACGTGGCAGTTCTTGCATCGGCGGTGGCGGGGGTGCAGAAGGTGGTGCTTGTCATGCTGGCTGTTGTATCTGTGCGATTTGTTGAGCAGGTGGTGGTGGAGGGCGACGTTGTGGAGGGGGTTGGAGGTCATCGTCCAGAAGCGGTACCTTGTGTATTGGAAATGTACCCCAGGTGGGGTACGTGCAGGTGCATAGGGAGGAGGAAAAAAAAGAAAGTTAGGTTCATCATGTAATGAATCTGATATAGGAAAAACATTTGCTTAATGTTTAGCTCTGACTTAGTCTGAGTCAGTTCGTCCTTGGTCTTTATCTTACTCTGTGCTCTCATTTCTCTGCCATCCGCAATGATTTTTCCCTTAATAAAATGAGTGCTTTTACACTCAGTGTTCCTTTAGGAGGAAAATCATACCTTTTCTCCCAGATTTTACGCTTTCCAACGCCCCCGTGCCCTTTGATTTGATCACTCGAGCATACACACCATTTTCCAGATCCATTGACTTTGTACTCCCTTTCGAATTACCCTGACCCATGGTCATGAACGAAATAACGCTTACCGTATTATCTATTCAGATGCCACCACAACGGTTCTTTTCCAGATTCCGTCAGCTTTGACTCCAGAAATGGTTGAGACTCTCCCTTCCCTTAGGCCTGGGGTACGGAGCCCGAGACCTCTCGTCTCAGGGGTGATCAGTCAGTCTCTCCCAAACCTTCTGGAGTCTTCAGCTGTGGAATCCGCATCCTCGTCGCCATTATTGTTGTGGAATTTTAGCCGCATCAAATAATACTCACTAAGAGTCAAAGTCAAGGATCACACAGACACACTGTCGACAGAATTTTCTTTGTCTGAATTTTATATATTCTGCAGAATAGGCTCTCACCCCCATGGTGCTAGAAGTTTAAAAACCTAAGAGCCCCGATTACAAGGTTGAACACACATTTATAGTAAGATGCTGAAACATGTGTAGTCATCAGTTTCTACGTCATTTAGAAGATAACTTTCAATTTGTCAGTGATTAAGAACATAAACAGCTAAACACAAATCTAGTGAAATCATAAAACGTATGTCTTGTTCTCAGTACATGATGTTTAAGTCCTTGGACATTGTACTTTGCTCAAAAGACAGAAAGAGCATAATTCTGTACGTTAGCAGAAAAACATGATCTCCATATGAATCACAATTTATGAGCTTATGATTGTAATTAAAAAATGAAAAATAGGATGAAAAATGAAACATAATAATATGAAAATAAAAGCATAATAAAAGTCCTCCACTACAGTGAATAGCGCCACGTCAGGGTCTGTACAGATGTGTGCACTTTTACTTTTGTCCGATTGCTGCAGGTTTTTGGAAATATAAGCCATTCTTGCTGCTCGACAGGTACAAACATTGACAGGTGGTCTTTTATGACATTAATTAGGCATCGTATAAAGGCAGAGATCTAAAACTGTTCAGCTTTGCACAAGTTCAAGATCATTTGTGATTTATAGAAAGAAAAGGGTATGCGCGTTTTCTGTCCGTACATTCGTTTTATGAATCACACAGATGCATTTTTTATAAATGATCGTAAGATCAAATGTAGAATGATTTTTAGACATCATTTTATAAATGAGGCCCCAGCGGTGGACATTTAACACTGATGATTTTGCTGTGTAGCTTCATTTGCAGGGTGAAGGAAAACCTGTTTGATAAAAGAGCCAGTAGTGGAGAAATAATAACTTTTAAGAAATAATCTTTTTTGAGTAATGACCCCAACACTGGCTATGTCCTCTTTACTGGAGTGTGACATGATTTGTGTCATGCGCAGTTGCATAGTATAGTATATGTTTATACTCATTCAAACCACAATCAAATTCACTCTGAATGGCAATTTTTTTTTACGATGATAACCGGATATTAAAAAGGAGTAACGAGGTGATTTTTAAAATGTAAGGAGTAGAAGTAAAATTTCATCTGAAAAGTAATTACTCCAGTAAAGTATAGATACCCCAAGTTTCTTTGTAAGTAAGGTATTTGTACTTTGTTACTTTGACAGCTGTGAGGCAACAGTGCTAACAACTGAGTTACTTTGTAACCAATTGAATTGTTGGCCATACAGCTGGAAGAGTTTTTTTTTAGCACAGAACATCTGAAAAGTACCCTGGTTAAAACCAGACCATTCTCAGTAGTAACTGAGTTATGGTCTGGCAAAGCTTCATAGACAAATCATTTCCAAAGGGGCGTCACCAACAGACGTCTCTCAAATGCCTCTGGTTTTAGGTCTACCCAATTGGACACAATTATAGCGATGAAGGAGATGACGTATGCAGAGCTATATCAGTCTTTTGCCGGATCCAGTCGGTAAGACAGCGATAACATCTTTTTTTAGATATGAAGTGTTGTTCTTTGCTCGGGTTTTAACGAAAAGGAAGTTTAAATGGCTTAAAACCGACGCATAGCTGATTCGAACGAGTGATGTTCCACAGCGGCATTCATCTTTGCAATTGTACAAAAACTTCTTCACCGTCGCTGCGCTGTCATCATCATATAAAGCCCTCCCCAACGTTTCTGATTGGTGCCGCAATTTCTCGGCACAGTAAAACTCCAAATGAATGTAAGTTGTATTTCATTCATATATCTGCATTTTTAAAATTCGTCTTTAGTTACAACACATTTGACAGCCAATGGCATTTAGCCTCATTGACGTCAAATCAAACATAGCAAATCAGATGAATGACCTGCTGCAGGCAGATTTGTTTCAACACAGTCATTATGCAAAGCTATTGTATGCCTTCAGGAAACTTCATGTTTTTTTTCTAACAGGTGTATAAATGACAGAACATGCTTGTGGACTCAATGGTGAATCTCTATGGATCAGTCCATATGGTGCCAAATCCATAATGCTGCTCAAACAATGAAACAGTCAGGTTTTCACTACTAATACAACTACTACTACAAAAAAGCATAAAGTAACAACAAGAAGACTACCATCACTAATCATGTGACTTATGAAAGCTGCAATGGGTAGACTATTACTTATTACCCAACACATGCTATTAAACAACCGCAACGTATTGTCTCACATTGTCTTCTAGTTTTTTATAGCTTATGTAGTCATACACATCTCCTGTATCAATGCTAAATTAGTTTCATCAAATTCTGATGGCATTTCAGCTGATACTTTCAGATATTCATAGCAACTCAGATGTTGAGAGAGGCGGTGCTGTTTATAGATCTGTATATTAGCCATGAAGGTTTTATTATAACAGCATGAAGACCATCGTGTTTTTTGATATGCTATCTACGAGTGTGAGAAATAAATGGGGGTATTTTTTTGATTCATGAAAAGGCAGACTGTCTTTTTGTTGTTTTGTTTTTTCATCGACCAAACTTCATTTTATATATGGAAATCCATCATTTTTATCCAAGGTTATGCACGAGTCAAGCCGGGAATAATTCCAGAAGATGGAGGGGTTTAATGCGGTTTTATGGAGTAGAAAGATAATTTACATTGCTATTTGTGATGCCTGAATCATTTCAAACAAGCATGAGGTAAATGGCCATCCATGCCGACATCTTTACAGGCCAGTACACACAGTTTGGTAAACAACACACACATGCACACACACACACACAGCTTTAGAGAACGGATAGCTTGCGTTTCTGAACACTTATAAAAGGTTACAGCTTAATGACCGTATCGTGTGGCTTGACAGATGTGATATTAGATTTTTAAATGATCAGATGTATGATTTCTGCATGCAAAATAAAAAACAAGAAAAACTATTTCCAGTAGTTACACTTAAATCATACAGCAATAAAACTCAATTTATAGAAAACATTATAACGTGCATGCAATGAAAACAGTGATATCATTTTCATTTCGGATCAGAAATACAGACTTAAGTAGTTAAGGGAAGATTACATCAACATGTCTTGTTATATTTTAATATTTTCATCACAATTTTGTGGCCATGCATACATCCTGCAAATAAGTTGTGTCAGGAATGTAAACTGTTTTTTTCTGTTCTGAATAAAAGAACTGATACGTTGCGACTTATTTCTGATAAGACCACACATCCATTAAAAAGTAAAGTTTCCAGTGTTTTAGTTCATTGGGGGTTAAGAAGAAAAAATGTTTAGGTTTAAAATAAAAATCTCTGTTTATCCCCTCAACTCTCAGAAGCGCTGAGAACAAACAACATTAGTTAAGGGTCATACAACACTCTAAAAAATTTGCTGTAATTTTGCAGCTGGTTGCCAGTAACTTACTGTAGAAGATAAAGTCAAAAAAATTTTCATGTTCATTTAACTTTGAACAAAACGTTGCCAGTAAATTACAGCAAGTTACTGGCAGCTAGTTGCCAGTAATACCCATTAATACTGTAATTTCTACAGACATTTTTTACAGTGAATGCTTTGAGGTTTTGCGGGACTTTTATCCCAGCACCTGCTGCAAGCATGGAGGTCTTAAAGCTTTTCTTTAACTCTTTTCCCGCCATTGACAAGTTATCTCGTCAATTTAAAAAATATATTTCCCTGCCAATGACGCTTTCCTGATAAGTTTTTACAGTAATCTATAATTCCACTATTATTCCACTTTTACCCAATAATATATAAAAAACTGAAGCATAAACTAATCTGATCTCAAACAAAAGTCCTCTCCAAAAATGCAATTATTTCAGCTTTTTGCTCAAAATGTGGTATTTTTGAAAAAACCTTAAAAAGAGAACAAATAAAGATAGGATTCAACTTTTTTGTTTGTTTAAAAGCAGAGGATCTGTTCTTTCATTTGATATATTTGTATGTTTATATATTTACAAAATAAAAATTTCCTGGAAGGCTTTTTGTGAGACTGGCAGGCAACTTTTAAAAAAAGGCTGGTTGGGAATGAGTTGAATGTCTTTCATTCTGGAAAGACAACAAGAAACATCTTCAAAACTATTGCATTTTTCATCAGACTCATCCATTCTCATCTTACAAGGATGCACATTTAAGTAGCATTTTATACTTCAATTAAGCTTGAATAAGAAACATATTTAAAATGTTCCATGTCCCAAGTAATCACAGAAATATCACACATGTGAATATCAAATACTACACACTCAAAGTTTTATATCAGACAGACCATTTCACTGATCACCTGTCAGTCAAACAGTCTGTCTAAAATGGCAGTTCCGGGTCAGAATAAGCTGTGAAGTGGATTATAGTCAAAGTCTGACTATGTAAGACTATATTATCAGACGTATTATCTTTAGCTAACATGATTGTCCCTGATTCCTTCAGATGAAGTCATAATGACAAAACGTTCTTTCTGTCGACTGTAATCTGGGAGAAAACCTGCCACAAAAGGACTGAAACAAAGACCACGGGAGCATAGAAAGAGGTTATCATGACCCTCTGAGAATAAGAAAGAACTCATTCAATTACTGCTGATCATTTCACACGCACACGCACAGACACACACAGACACACACAGACACGCACAGACACACGCACAGACACACACAGACAGACACACACGGGGACACACACACACACGGACACACACACATGCACAGTGTGAATCGCCTGACTGTTGTTATCGTGCCCTTTACAGAAGGCTGCTGTCAGCAAGCATTCATTAACATCTAAGCTCACATGATCACGTCACAATGAAAATATGAAAGATATGAACCTCTGTCCATACTGTCACTGGACACCGAGTCTATTTCAGACATTTCAATCAAGAAAAGAAAAATATCTAACAAAGAGAAACTTTATTGCTGCCCATACTCTTAAACATAAAGGTGTCTAAAAAACTTAAACATCTACAGATATGGAAGACTATATTACACAAAAGGTTCTTAAAATTATTAAAAGGTATTTTTAAGCACTTTTTGTGTGTATAGGGTCATGGATTTAAAACATAACCCTAAACTATTCCACTGTAAAAAAAAATGTGCAGAATGAAGTTAAAACAACTTGGTTTTGTAAGTCAATTCAACCTCCTACTTTAACTGTTTTGACTAGTGATAAGTTGATGCAACTTAAAAAAGATGTTGAAATTATATTTTGATTTGATAAAAATGCTGCATTTTTTATAGTATGAACTTCTGACATGTTAGTGCTACAGATATAAATGTGAGATTTTACCTGACCAGCAGTAAAACAGAGAAAACAGAATTATTTTCTAAGAACCGAATATCATACAAACTCTGGGTGAAAACCTTTAAATTGGGCCTGTAACAAAAAAAAATTGTATATCAACATACAGCGGAGAGAAGATGTAATTACCAACAAAGGCTTTTCTACAAAGTATTAAATAAAGTGTGTTCAATACTTATTCCCTGTGTCATTTCACTTTATTTATTATGACTCAACTTGTATACTTAAATGTTCTGATTTCTTCGTATGAATTCAATATTTGGCTTGATTTTGGAGGAAATTTTGTGTCAATAGCCCACTTAGAAATCCCCTTAAGGCCGGGGTATACCTTTTTTCCGTGTCCGCTTCCGGCTCGCGCGCGCACGCGTCTGCGCAGCTTTCCGAGTATACTCCCCGCGGCTACACGCGGATGGCCGCGTTCGACACTATACGCAATACAAATGATTTCTTATTCAAATTATTACTCTACTGCAGCACTGATTTGGAGACATTTACAGTACATTAAAACATTAGGATAGGTGAAGAAAAGAAACTGATCCACTATTGCAAACACAGTTTAGAACAAACAACAAGACAACAAAGAACAGGAATCAAACAATATGGTAACAAACATGCTCCACAGCTTTCTGTTCTTGGAAGAAATAAACATTAAAGAAGAAAAACGATATAGTATGTGTGCAAATGCTGTCTATTTCCTTTGTATAATTGTTTGTAGTGGAGTGTCCTGTCTAAATATTTTCACGCGCATGCGCTGTTGTACGCGGACTGTACGCGCACTGTCCGCGCGGTCTCAAATTTTGGGCTGCACGCGGACGGTCCGCGCGGCCGGCCGCGGACCCTCCTGATGACGAAAATGACGTCATGCTGACGGCGCGCATACGCGGACGTCCCTAGTATACTTTCGGCTTTACTGATGTGTCAAATACTTATTTTCCCCGCTGTAAGTTTTTGTTTAACTTAACAAATTAAGTTAAATAATTTCAACCTGTTTTTAAGTTATGACAACTATATACCTGTCAACAACTTAAAATGTTAGGCTCGATTGACTTGCATAGACAATTTAAACGTGCACACAGCACTGCAGCATTTACCTAACCCTAACCCTAATCATGTTGAGGAACCTACAGAACAACCGACTGCAGCAGACACCCAAATAACCACATTATGTACTAATACCATCTTAGCAACCACAATGAAACACCTTGACAACCGTACCCTACACCTAAATCATATACCTAATTTCATGGGAATTCATAAATATTTTATAAGTTGGCTAATTTGTATGAAATTTGTACAAAATGTGATGTTTAAACACAACTGTTTTAAAAGTGTCATGATAAAACACACATTTTTGCACTTTTGCATACAATAAAACAACACACAATAAAAAAAACTAAAAAAAGAAATAATAAGATAATTTTTTTAAGAAATAAAAAATTAGAGAATAAACATCATGGTGGTAACCAAGAAAAATGTGTTATTATGTTTCTATACTTATTTGGTAAAATCGTGATACTATTTTAAGAGGAAAAAACAGTTTTTTAAGTACAAAGCAAACACAACTCATATGGACTGAGAGAGAAAATCAGAAAAACAGAAAGCTGATGATTGTGTTGTGGTTGTCTGTGAGCTAATCCTAATTTTACCTCTGATATAAATCAGATCACACAGCCCACACAGCTGTAGTCATGGAGACCGACCTGCAGCATCATCCAACTAAAGAAAATTCTCAGAATATACACAGAACAAACACACCTGAATATAAAAAATAAACACTGTTAGCATGAATCATCCTGAGAGCTCAGTCAAATCACATTTATAGCTTGCATTGTGAGTTAAGCACGCTATAATAATGTCTAGCAGCTTCTGAACGTTGTCTATAACAGAAAAACAGAAGAACCAGACTCCGTGAGTTTGACTCTGATGAGAAAATCTGGAAAAATCTGATGAGAAAATTATTGATACGAGAAAACCAACAACAGGGGAAATGCATAAGGAATAACAGACCACTGAATTATTAAAAATAAATACACAGCCTAAGGTGATGATGTGGCCACAACATGACACAGACATGATATTATTAATAATTCAACAATCCAGAGTCAAATATTTCACTTGCAGCAAAGTTGACACAACTCAACCATGTTTCAGTTGTATGTTGCTTTTGTATCTGTATGCATGTGCAAGATCAGTGACGGCCGGTGACTTTTCTTCTGAGAGGCGCGCATTCAAAATACGTGTTAGTTGCATCATGTTCATCATGCATCTTGTCAAAATACGTGTCTGCTGCACATGTGTTGAAAGAGTTTATGATAAAAGAGACTCTCACTTTCACAAAATACACACAAGACACTCACTTAACACTAAACTCTGATTACACATGAGATTAAGTGAGTATCTTGCAAACACAAGCATCATTTTTGTCATAAACCCTTTGGACGTGTTTGCAGCAGACGCTTATTTTGACAAGATGCACGATGCACAATGTTCACATGACACGCCGAACACATATTTTGACATGATGAGCCACACAAATGACAGGCTGCTGCAACTTGATCTCACAAAATTCTTGAAATATTCACGCATTATTTTGCTCAGTTTTGCGTGGCATTGTCACATATTTCCACCATTTTACGTGCCCGTGCCACGACTTTCTTTTCCGTGTCACTTTCACATATTGGTTACTCAACTGTTTTTCCTATTTTAAAACAATTGTCGCTTCGGTTTGGGGTTAGTCACTTTAAAGGAACAGTATGTAGGATTGTGGCCAAAGCTGGTATTGCAATCACAAAACTTGTGGCTAAAACTGGTACTGCAATCACACAACTGGTGGCCAATACACAACATGACAACATAAACATCATGAGGGCTGCAACTCCACTTTTTAAATGACAATATCCTGATCAGACTACTATTGTCAGTAATATAAGTATTTGAAATGAAAATTATTTCTTAATGTCTAGTTACGTACAGTATCAGGGCCATTTTATGATTAATTGATATAAATTTCTTACATACTGTTCCTTTCAGTATTGGTTTATAAAAAAAATTGTATGCTTTTTAAACCATTGTCGCCTGACGTTAGGGTTAGAGTTGGGTTTGGGTAAGGATGTCATTTTATGTAACAAAGTTGTTCTAACCCCAAACCCAAGTGACAATTGTAAGAAAATAGGAAAAACAATTGAGTAACCAATATGTGAAACTGACACGGAAAAGAAAGTCGTGGCATGGGCACGTAAAATGGTGGAAATACGTGACAATGCCACGCAAAACTGAGCAAAATAATGCGTGACTATTTCACGTATTTTCTGAGATCAGGCTGGGCTAAATACATGTTGTGACGAGCTTTTCCTCAGAAAAAATCAACGGCCGCCACCAGGACAGAGCCAGCGCCAGACCATAACTAACAGGGGGGCACTCGGCTTCCAACGGGGGGCACACAATAGCAACAATAACTTGCAAAAACAAGACATTAAAACAACAAATACAGCAAGCACACACTCATACAACTAGTACAGACTGTCACCTCATTTCCCGTATAAAGTGCAAAAGACCACAAACTATGCGCAAAACTATTGAACTTCGAGCTCCGCTGCGCTCGCGTTTGGCTCGACGCAACAACAAACCGCCCTCGCGCGGCGCAAGCCATTGAAATTAATGGGTTTCATAGAGCAGCGCACACCACTTCCTAGCTTTAAAAAAGCCGCTTTACCATAAATCATGTCGTAATGCTGTTAACGGTCTATAGCCACACTTAACATTTAAGCTTACGTAATTTAAAACAATGCTAACTTACCTTTAAAATAGCTGAAGACGGTGTGTAAGAACATTAAACTTCCTTAAAACAGTGTCCTGTAGATTTGTCAGTGTTGTATAAAGTACTAGAAAGCAGTACTTGAGTAAAAGTACAAGTATTGTACTAGAAAAAGACTTTGGTAGAAGTGAAAGTTGTCTTTTAAAATATTACTTAAGTAAAAGTCTTAAAGTATCTGATATATACTGTACTTAAGTATCAAAAGTAATTTTCTGATATTTAATGTACTTAAGTATTTAAAGTAAAAGTAAAAAGTTTTTTTTTAAAGCAAGCGGTTAGAACTTTGATTGTGAACTTTATTGTGGCTTTCTTATAGTAAAGCATATTCAGGGTTCCTATTATCTTCTTAATCTCAATCATCAAATAAAAATCTGTCTTTTCCAGGACTTTTTAGGCACAATTCTCTAAAGTTCAAAAAGCAAACAGCATATTTTTAGAGCTGACATCAAATAAAAAAGCAGAAATTTCACTTTTGTATGAACTTCAGGTAAAAATGAAAAATACATTATAACTTATTTCTTTCAAAACATGAACATATTTTTGAAAAAAGTGGAGTATCCCTTTAAGTTAGCTGCTCTACTAAGAAAAAAATGCCAACTCGTTGTGTGGTAATGAAAGCACTGTGACTTTGATCAACAATGCAAGCGTACATTCACAATGTATAACATTTATTCAGGTTGGACGGGGAGTTTTTAAATGACAAAATGTAAGTGATTTTCGCTAGACATAAAAGACACTTTATTCGGTAATCGGGAATCTTTAATTTCAATGTACAAAAACATTTCTCACAAATACGGCCACGGGTGTATAACGTTAGCTTTCTCACCCTGTTCATCGTCGGGGTGGTTGATTACGATAACGGGAGGTCCTCCAGTAGGTGCTTTCGTTGCAGTTACAGTTGTGCTTCCTCATCCTTTGGCAACACTACGCTAAAATAGAGTGTGCGTGAAATAGAGTGTGCGGAGCGTGCGTAAATCAATCTAGAAGCACTGATTCGCCAAAACCTCCTTTATTAAGGTCGCACACATTTCTTCTGGTTTTATTTTGTAGTAACGAGTAACGAATATGCTTAGTGAAAATATATTGGAGTAAAAGTATACATTTTATCTAGAAAATGTAGTGAAGTAAAAGTGAAAGTTGACATAAATTTAAATAGCGAAGTAAAGTACAGATACGTGAAATTTCTACTTAAGTACAGTAACGAAGTATTTTTACTTCGTTACATTACAACACTGAGATTTGTGAATTCCACCTCGACCTCTAATCTCTGAGTTTGAGCCAGTCTGTGTTTGCATGAAGATGAAGCAGGTGGTGCTGGTTCGTTCTAAATGATCTAATATCCATATTTTACACGATCCATAAAATGCCGCGAAAAAACACGTTGCTAGTATCAAGTCACAAATATGTTAAAGACGTAAGACGGGTGAGACGCGGTCAGAGAAACTGGTCTATTTTAATTAAAGAAAACATATATCAACTATATTTTCCTCATTTGATTACATTACAAGTCATGAAACATTCAATGTTTAATTTATTTTAATTATTCTTGATATATATTAAAGTAATAAAAAACTTTGTAGGGGGGGCACAACAACCTGTTCGGGGGACACTGCCCGCGAATACCCCCCCTTGACGCCGGCCCTGCACCAGGGGCATCATGCACCAATTTTTTTAAGGGGGCACAATGTGCACAGCTCACAGAAATGTGTGCATACACAGACATCAAACGAAATATTATAGAGCTTTCAGTCTTTTCCATGGTACTTACATTTCTAACAATTTGAGCACCCCTTGATTCATGCAACAACCTCCAAAATAAAAGTGTTGACTAACTTTTATATCAAATACTATTCAAGCGGAATAATTACATATTGGCATCATATTTACATCTGAAACGGCATGTTTTGTTTATTTACGTTTTAATTGTGGCATTAATGATTAATAATCATGATTGAGTTTAATGTTCATAATGATTAAAAAAATATGTTTATATAAAATTATTAGAGGAACTGATTTTTGCCTTCAATTTTACCTCATATGTGAGCATGTGTGATTCTGTGCCTCTGAAAAGTGACAAGGATGCAGCACATAACTAATAATATTTTGCATATTAAACAGATTAAAAGAAAGTAACAGATTAATGGATGCTTCTTTGATTTTGAGGTTGCATGCAAAATCCATTTGGCTCAAATACCGAGGGGGCAAGTGCGCCCTCAGTTTGAATGGGCATGACGCCTCTGGCCGCCACTGTGCAAGAAAGCTTCTCATAAATGTTAAAAAGCAACTTCTGTGGCATCATGAAGCACCTTTATTTTTAAAAGTGTACACTTAAGAGTGCTTAATCCAGATAATTATGTTGGATATTTTTTAATTTATACTAACAAGTTAATATGAATATATTTATAATCCATATATTATATTATACCCTTAACATTTAAAAATCTTGGATTTTTGTTCACTGAAATTGTGTTCTCCCGAACTGAAGAAATGCATTTCTTTTAGACTTCATGCAGACTTAATATGATGCCTTGAAAAGCTGTTCAGATAGAGAGCGTCCTGCATTTTCAAACAGAACTACATTAATCATAAATATATCAAACTACATTGTCCTTCACTGTGCCTGAGCAAAACCTTTAATAAAAATCTTATGTAACACAACATGGAGATTTTACAGAAAGACATACACACAATGAAAGGGAATTTTGGACAGAAACAGCCTATGACACATTTCGCAGCCTCATTACGGCAGAATAACACAGTGTCTCTGTCCAACCTGCCAGGCCATGACAAGAAACTAAAAAACAAACTTTCACAAAAACTTAAAAATGACAAAATCAGTTCTTTAAGAGGTGGCCACTCCGAAAGATGAGGACATTTTTGATGGCAGGGCTTTTGGGAAACGCTCACTGCCTCCGCCGTAATGAAGGTCTCACAGGCGTTTTGCATGTGAATGATCAGCTGTCAGCTTTCATTTTGTATAAAGGTTAGCACTGTCTGTCCTTGTCAAAAAACCTGAGGCAGTCAGGTGACAAAATTAACCGAGAATTGTTGCTCTTTTCCGGGCCGATATCCTAACAAATGCTGCCTCTGCGATCCGAAGTGTGTCGGGATCTTACAGAACAGCGCTTGTCACACCGAAGAGCTTTATCTGCGTTCACCGTTCTCCTGTGAAGCTATTGTCTCTCCAACTCGGTGACATATGACTGAATAAACTCAAACTCCTTTAAATATGTCACGGCTCATGTCTCATGCAGGCCAACAGCCGCCACTAATGCTCATAAATCTAAATGTTGTCAGGCTGCGAGACGCATCGTGAATTAAATATGTGCAGTGTTTGCCACCGAAGGCCTGTGGATTAAATTTGAACGTTCCTTCATCCGGCGTCGCCCCAAAGTTTGCTTTGAGAGAAAATATCTGTGATGAAGCGACGCTGTTAGCTTATGAAGTTTCAAATGTCTTAATAAAAAAAGTTTTTCCCAAGCTTTTAACATGCAAAGCATAGAAGCGAAAGACCAGCTGTGAGAGAATAAATCAGACGTAGCCTTTAGCCCTCGCTAATCAGAGGAACGTCAGGACAAAGATGCACAGAGAGAAAGAGACATCTGAGTGTATGTGTGTGTATAAGCATTCATTTAAAAGTGAACTGCAGGTCTTGTGTTGTGATGAATTGAGAGCGTGTGTGCAGATGGTTACGCGTGCACATTATAGCAGGACTTTAAATAAACAGACAAGAAATGATTACTCAGAGGCAACAATCTCATATGTGGGTCCTCAATCATGAAATCATTTATAAAACCAAACCCTTAATGCTGAAACCCATCCTGCGCACGATTTACGTGTGATCCGTCAAACTCACGCCTCTCGCACTTTCATTATATTGAAAAGAGCAGTCGGGGTATTCAAGCATCCCTCGTGTGTTTCATGCACAGAAGTGTCATTTATGAGATAAACAGGCCATCTTTAAATGTCACATTAGGCTTGAAAAGTAAAATTGAATCTAACTTTTATACTTTAAAGCCACGCTGTTTCTGCATATACAATGTTTATCTTGAGTAGGCTACCTATAGAGTAGTATTACATCCTTCAGAAGAGTCTTTAGTGTAATCAGATTTATAAAAGACAGATCAGCTCTAGCAATTCTTGATGAAAACGCACAGAAATATTCGGGAGGAGGAGTCACCGGCTGCGGGAGGAGCGAGTCACGAGACAAGTAACACTGGATAACTTATGATTCAATACATGTCATGTTAGTGTCATTTACATTATATGCACTTACGCACTGTTTTCAACATAGCACAAAAGTCTTACTTACCCCATGCAACTCATGACCCGGTTTGGGACTTTTCAACAAAATCCAGCGATATAAACAAACACACACGCTAAACTTTGCTGCTACCCTGGATAAATAAAATATATTCATTGTTTCCATAATGCTGGCTCACTTCTCCTTACTTCCAAAAACACACTTCTTCTTTCAAGCCATTGTTGAGTTTGATATAAAACAAAGTTGTCGTGGGAAGTGATGCCTGTGATTTCTAGCGTCCTCAGTTCTCGCTTTCACGCTGATTGAGGTGTGGGCATGCTTTCTGGAGGAAGTGCCTATAAAAGAAATTACATGTAAGGTCTACCCATGATATACGTAACTTTCTGAAACTTGTAGGAATCCTGGCAAATGGCATTTCGAAATACGCTTTTTTGACACTTTGTCCATGTTTAGCATGAGGAAACAACTCTTAAACTATGTTAATAATTCAGAATGCATGAAATACCATTAAACCACCCCTTTAAGTTGGATGAAACAGTCAAGCTTGGTGATGTTAATCACTGTCAGTGAATCTAGGTTTTTATCTAATTTTGGAAGCTGGTGTATTGATCATTTAATTCTCATCTGAACAGCAGTGGTGTACTTTTTAAAAGTGTACTCCCAGTGACAGGTAGGAATCAGGCTAGGGACCAGATTGATCTGATGGAAAGTCATCTTATAGTCATCCACAGTTTGATCGATTAATGTCCATGGCACGAAATTCAGCTTTTTTTCATGCCTTGAGCACGAATGTCTTTTTCGTGGCACTCAAACTAATTTCTATAAATCATTTTTTGTGTCCGTAGCATGACTTTCCTTCTCGTTTAATTTTATGTATTTTTTCTCATAGTTTTTTTTCTATTCAGCTTTTTTTCATGAGCCACTGAGCCACTGAGGGCGGCAGTGGCTCAGTGGTTCATGTAGTAGGTTGTCTACAAACCGGAAGGTTGGTGGTTCGATCCCCGGCTCCACCGGACCAAGTGTCGAGGTGTCCTTTGAGCAAGACACCTAACCCCAGCTGCTCCCGACGAGCTGGATGGCGCCTTGCATGGCTGACACCGCCGTCGGTGTATGAATGTGTGAGTGAATGGGTGAATGTGAGGCAACATGTACAGCGCTTTGGATGGCCATAGGTCTGTTAAAAGCGCTATATAAATGCAGTCCATTTACCATTTATTTTCTTACCATTGTCGCTCAGGGTTGGGGTTAGAATCACCCCAACTCAAACCCCAACTTTAGGCGAGAATAGTTTTAAAATTGGAAGAAAAAACCAATACATAAAAGTACATCCAAACCCCAAATCTAACCCCAACCCCAAGCAACAATGAATTAAAAAGAGAGGGGAAAAATGAGAAAAAAAAGAACACATAAAATGACACGAAAAATAAGTTTTGCGTGAGAAACTATAGAAATATTGGTAACACTTTATTTTACGGTGTCTTTGTTACACATGTTACATGTAATTATTATAGTAATAACAGTTAATTGTGCATAATTACATGCAACTAATCCTAACCCCAACCCTACAGTAAGTACATGTTGTTGATGATTATTACTTAGTACTTCAATATGTAAGAGATAATGTAGAGGCAGCCGGTAGTTATTGGGAAATAAGCCCCGACAGTGTGATCAGGACCCGACGCGAAGCGGAGGGTCTTGTATCACACTGAAGGGGCTTATTTCCCAATAACTACTGGCTGCCTCTACATTATCCCGCTTATTATCCCGCTTATTATCCCGCTTATTATCCCGCTTATTACACGGCTACTTGCCCTTGCAAGTGTTGGCTTCGTAGCTGTCATGCTCTATTTGTCAAGTTCAGTCTCAGTAAGCTCTCTGTGTCTTGTCGTTGTTCGTTCTTCTATCCACTGTTTAAATGTTTTGTTTTTTCCGTACATGTTAAAATGAATGTCAAACTTTTTCCATTCTTAATTGTGGTTGTCCAGTGTTTGTCACAAGATGGCGTCAAACAGTAATCTTTGTTGGCGTGGAGGGATTTTAAACATACAAGTAGTCCGGCTATGCGTTATTACTTTGGAGCGGTTATTATTTGAAAAGAACGAACCTGCAAATGTCTCAACTGACCAATCAGAATCAAGCATTCCAGAGAGCCGTTTAATAAATAATTACAATGTAACAGTGACCCCTTAAAATAAAGTGTAACCGAAATATTTATAAAGTGTCACGAAAAAGACATTCGTGCTCAAGGCACTTAATGCTGAATTTTGTGCCATGGACATAAATCAATTGATCAAATGTTGCATTACTATAACACAACTTTTTGTGAGAACATGTTGTTTTTTCCTGACAGTGCCACTCAGCCACTGTGTCACAAATAATGGATTTTCATGCAAAATAAAACCTTAGAAATTCTCTCTCTCGCTCTCTCTTAGAGTGAAAATCCTAATCATAATCTGCTGAAAATCTCATTGATTTCTTTCACAAACACCAATAACTTTGTTATTAACTTGTATGGGCAACAAATCCAAAACATATCTAATCAAGCCACCAACATTTCCAGCATCTGAGCTCTCTATCTCACACCAGTCCAGCCTCTCTGACAGGTTATCAACTGTAATTTCATGCACTACATTAATGCAGACAGACTCTAACAACTGTGTTCACTTCCAGCACAACACAAGAGATTTAAGGAATCTGTCGTCTGATTGGATAAGACAGACATCAGACTTTATTTACAGTTCATCCCTGAAACTCAGGCTCTCAGTTATCAGTTAAAAGGCTTCAGAATTCACAAAAAAGTGCAAGATCACTTCATTAACTTTTCATGAAATCTCCCACATACTGTACACCTAAACCACCGCTGTGTCAGTCATCTCGTTCATTTGCTCTATATGTGTGATCCTGCCTGTGAAAACTCAGCTAGTCAATTTTGTGATGTTTTCTACAATTTCATTAAACATACGGTGAAAATATATTAATAATATTGACTGAGTAAGGTCAGGTCAAAGATTAATATCAATGTTAAATCAACACTAGGGACAAGCCCAGCCGTTGGGTTAAATTAACCTGAAATAAAAAAATAGGACCTAGCCAGCATAGGATGAATTATAACACAGCAGACTGGGTTCGTCCTTCTTAACCAAGCATTTCTAAAAATGAAATCAAACTTTGACTCCAAATCTCATCATTGGATTATAAGACTTTAGCCTGGATTTTACAGATACTGTAGGGTCACAAATTTGTATTGCTGTCCAAGGTCAAACAAATGAAGATATAATTTTCTTTTTTTAACACGAGAGGTTACTGTAAGTTTTTTTACAGTGGGGAAATTATCGTGTTTGCTTTTAAAGAGCACCTATTATGGTGCTTTCCATTTTCATTTTCATTTTCTCATTTCATTTCATTTAGTTATTTTGATGGGACAATGCATATTAATGAACGTACAATAAAAATTGACGTAAATACGCTGGATTTAGCACAATGCTAATTTCTGAGCTCTTCATCTCACATAGTACCCCATGGTTTGGGTAGGGTCAGATTACTTTGGGGGCTTTTCCACTGGGTGCAGTATGTAGTACCTGATACTTTTTTAGTACCACCTCAGTTGGGGTTCTAATGGCGCTTTTCCATTACATAGTACCCCACAGTTTGGTTTAGTTTTTGTTGGGTCAGCTTACTTTTGGGAGCGGATGTCAGCATATATGCTAAAATGCAACTTCAATGAGGCTCAGCGGAGTGCATCGACTGACGCCACGGGTATTTGAACAGATTGTGAGACAGAGGTAGTTATAAACGCGATGTGCAAACATCTATTTGTGGTGGCCAATTTAAATTTCGTGGCGGACTGAGAAATAAATGAATGTATGGGACTGTACAACAACGCTCTCACATGTATGATGTCACAGCAGTAGGCAGCGCAAACGTAACGACACGCCTATAATCCCTCCCACTCGGAAGTGTTACTGAACTCGATGGAAAAGCTAACCAAGCCAGGGTGAGGTGGGCTGACCCGACCTAAACTGTGGGGTACTATGCAATGGAAAAGCGCCATTACATTGTTAAAACCAGCTTTATTTTGTGTATTGTTGTAAAACAATGTGTTGGCTTGGTGACAGGAGTTAATATCGTCTTCAACTACTCTATCAATACGAGCTGAATCTGATCCAAAAAATGCAGATGACCAAGCTGATCAACTTTACCAGCGCTGCTTGAGCAGAACGTAACAGATTGGTAAGGTAAAGAAACTAAAACATTAAAACCATGTCTACATTTGTGATTGTAGAAATGACAAACAACAAGAGCTACTCTACACTGCACAAAACTTGTGTTTGAATCATGGTTAAGTCAGTAGTAAAGTCTTTAAATATGAAAACATAGACGACTTACAGGCTGTAAGTCAGAAGTGGGCGGAGTTATGATAATGACCGTCGTGTCCACGTCAACAGGCCCAGGAATTAAACTGTTGCCTACAATCTGTGTGTTTGTTGTAGTCCAAAAAAACCTTTTTAAGTTTGAGACGATAACTTGCGTCATTGTTTACTTTTAGGATTTGTACCTTTGCATTTAGTTAACATGAACTCATATACACGTATAGAACAAAGAAAATGTAAAATGGTGAATCGGATAATAGGTGCTCTTTAAATTATTAGTACCATAAATCTCAGAGGTTTGGCAGATCATGCACAACATTTTTAGCATCATTTGTTCTTCTGACTACACGGTCCTAAAATACAAATAAAATAAAACGGTGTAAATCTTGTTAAGATGGAAGTGGATATTTTAAACTGTTCGTGCGTGTAATGAGCATTAGACAGTGAAGTGAAGAAGACTTTACAGTCATCTAACAAGTAGGTCAACTTGGTGCTAAATTCACTTTTAAATAACACACAGAAAATGTCCGAATTAAGCATACATCACTTCATGCTGCCAAAAATATGCTTTACATGGTTTTGTTTCAACTGCTTACTAACTGAGTCTCTTTCCAGTTTTATATTTAGTCATAAGGAGAGAGAGAGAGTGAGAGACAGAAAGAGAGAGAGAGAGATAGACAAGTTAATCAAAGCCTTTGCACAGGAGACAGAAAGTCCAGTATGTATATCTATTGTGTTTCAGTCAGTATGCTGATTTGTTAATGTGAAGTTTGTGTGCATGTCAGCTCCAGTCAGAACCTGATCTCTACAACAGAGTCAACATTACAAACAACATCCTCTCTTAATACAGTTCATTAATAAATGACATCTATATAAAACAAACACAGATAACCTTATTTCCATTCTGAAGCCATTTGTTTAAGTATTATCTATGAGGTCATTACCTGGATGATAAAATCAGCAGGACACCTGTGCCAACCTTAAGATCAAACTCATTACATTCCACAAGATTCATCTAAGCAACCTTTAAAATGTCAAAAGCTTCACTTGTTCTTCAAACCCTAACAAAAAGCACCATGTTTTTGGGATATGTACTGTATCATGGAAACACAAATACTTTGGTGTAGCATGTAAATACCATGCTTCTGTATATGAATATGGTTATTATTCAGTAATGTGGTAATATTACAGTACCACTGTATTATCATTTGATACCATCACTGAAGTATTCTTGTTTAAATGCATCTTCGAGTTCTGGCCTTTTTCAGTGTTAGTCCAAAATCAACAGAACATTTAAATCAAGATTTTACAACTGTTTTCTGCTCAGTACACGGTACACTTTAATTTAACTCATAGCACTTAAGATGATGGGATATCACACTTTAAAAATAAATCATGTACAGGCAAGCAGATGAGTCCAGAATATAAAAGTAGCGTGCTTTAATACATAGAGGGGTGCACAGGGTTTAGATTAATTCAGGACTAGGACCTAAGGACAATTAAGTCGTTTTTTTTTTTCAAACAAATCTTACAAAAACAATACTGGTGTGCATAGACAAAACAATGGCACTGATATAGGATATGTCAGGTGTTTTTAAATTAAGGCAGCTCAAATATGCATTTTAGTCTGAGACTTAACTCTTTCACCGCCAGCGTTTTTTAAAAAAGTTGCCAGCCAGCGCCAGCGTTTTTCATGATTTTTCACAAAAGTTTAATGCCTTCCAGAAAATGTTCTTCTTCAAATATATAAACATACAATAAACCAAATGAAAGAACAGACCCTCTGCTTTCAAACAAAAAAAAAACGTTTCATCCTACCTTCAGTAGTTTTTTAGTAATCAGCTTTTGAATATGGGTAGGTTTCTGCAAAAACACCTCACCTCATTTTGAGCAAAAAGCAGAGATAATTCCATTTTTGTGACGGACTTTTCATAGAGATCCCATTCAGAGCGATCTTTAAAACATGCAGCCGCTTGCCATAGGGCAATACTTCCGGGTTTAAAAAGTTGCGGAAGTGCGCCACCTGGTGGATAATAGCGGTATTGCTGAAAGACGGAAAATCTCGTCATTGGCGGGGAAGCGTTTTCTCTTAATTGACGAGATATCTCGTCAATGGCTGTGAAAGAGTAAAAAAAGTCCTGTCCAGGGAAACCACCCTTAGGTGTAAAATTGTTTAAGAAAACCCTGCTCTTTAAATTATAAAATTCGGTAACACTTTATTTTACGACCCGCAAAGTACCGCCTATACCTACAAGTACTTACAACAGAGTACCCTTACGAAAATTAACCATGGTTTTACTACAGTTAAAACCAAAAAACCATGGTTACTGTAGCAAAACCATGGTAACCACAAAATAACCATGGCTTTGACAACCATGGTTTTCAAAAACCATAGTTAAACCACGGTTAGTGTAGTAAAACCATGGTTCTGCTCACAGTAATCAATACACCAAAAAACCATGGTTACTACACTTTTACCACAATAAAACCATGGTTAATTTTCGTAATTTTACTCTGTTGTTACAAATAGGTATGCTGTAAATTCAGTTTAATTACGCGGTACTTTGCGGGTTGTAAAATAAAGTGTTACCTAAAATTCATATAAAATGTCCTCCATTCAAAAATATGCTGGATTACTTTCAACCCAGTGTTGAGTAAAAAAAAGCGACGGACAAACCCAGCCCAGAAAAAGTTTATATTTGACCAGCATAAGTTAAATTATACCGTGCCCCTAAGGTGACATTGGAGTAAAAAAATTTTAAGTTTAGTTTTATCTGCAGACTTTTTTAAAAAGTTTAGTTTCGCGTGTGATAGTTTCACATGCGCACATGAAAATAAACTTTATTTAATTTTTACTTCATGTCCCCTTAGGGGCTCCATAAAATTACAACCCAACCAGCTGGGCTCGTCCCTTTTTTACCGAGCCCCTAAGGTGACATTGTAGCAAAAAAAAGTTTAGTTTCATGTGCTCACGCGAAACCTTCACGTGCAGAATTTATTTTAAAGTTTAGTCACATGCGCATGCAATAGTTTCACGTGCGCCCGCAAAAATAAACTTTATTTAATTTTTGCTCCATGTCCCCTTAGGGGCTCCGTACTTTTTAACCCAACGATTAGGTTGAAAATAACCCAGCACTTTTTTTGGTTATATAAATTTTACTGTATGTAGACACTCAGGTTTTTTGTCAATTTGGTCAAAATGTTGTTATGCAAAACCCAGACGTAAAGGGTTATCAATAGCAATAACTTATGCAAAAAGTAAAAATGACTTAAAATAGAGATGCACAGTTTTTGTCAGCCAGCGATATGGAGATTTTCTAGGTTTATTTAAACAAGCAGTTGGGTTTATCCACATTTTACCCAACCATGAGTTGAAACAACAGTTCAGTATATTCATGTACAGTTAATAATGATATTTCTTTTTCTTTCTTTTGAAGAGCACAAAAGGACATGATGAAATGAATACGTAATTTAAGTGAATACAGTGGCACTACATTATGACTTAATTTAATGCTTAATAAAGCACAAAAGAGAGTTATTGAGACAGTATGTGTGGCTGATTCATTTTTATGTTCCTTTAAAGTACTTGACTTAATACTTAACACTATTACGATCTAATTCTCATGACTATTATAACAATGAGAATTATAATTGTGGCTTAAAATTGTTTTATCTTGTAACCTAAAATAAACTCTAATGGTGAGTTATTAAACTAAATTTGGAGATTTTACTAATTCTCATACTAAACTACTAAATCAAGGTAGTAAGCAAATCTCCCATTCTGTTATTACAAGACAATGCAAGGTCTCATTTTCTGTCCCTGTATTCTGAGTTGTTGTTCACTGCTTGTCAGTAAATGTCCCTGCAAAATTCGACACATAACCAAGACATGAAGATACCAACATGCAGCATAAACTCTCCGTGACGTCCCTCAGCTGAGAGCAGGTGGTCCAGGTCAGAAACAACATCGCTGATCCTCGGTTCTCCAGTTCAGCCGGACTTACAGTACTGTGATCTGTGAAAATGGGTCCTGACTGCTGTGTCCTGATGCATCTAACTTACATACCCAGCGCTGAAACTGTCAGACTCTGACACAAATCATAGCCAATAAGGTTTTGGACAGCCGTGAAGATCTAGTGCCTGACAGCAAGAGAGAAACATTGTAAATATGTGACAAACAAAAACCTGCTTATGTTGTGACAAAAGAAATGGTGTATGTGTGTGCGTGTCTTTCAGTAACTCACCAAGAAAGTGAATAATGTAGCAGAACAGCCTGTCTGGAGCAGCAAATGTATACGTGACACTGAAAACACCGAACAGCAGCAGAGCAGACAGCAGTGGACGTGCCGACATCTGTTGGGTTTCCTATACAGACAGAAAGTTGTCTGGTTGACATTCTCAGCCTGTTTGTGAATCCTCATTCTGAATTACAATCATTTTGGCTTCACTCTTAAAAGTAAAGATGCTACAGAAAGTTCATGCCAGAAAATAACTATTTTTTTCCCAAAAAGGTTTTTAAAGGAGCCATCTCTGTCTCATCTTTTAAGTGCAAGTTAAAGTCATGCATAAGGTCTAAGTCGTGGCACCCGTAGATTATCTGTAGGCTGTGCGCAGCCTGATGCGCACCTTGGCAAAATTTTAACAAGACATCCGTTCTACATGGACCGCAAATTCTGTGATTGGTCCACTAGAACTCCTCCCGTCAGGTAAAAGATATCATAGGCTTTTTGCAGGAGTACTATATATGTACACCGATGCGTAGCCCTCATGGCTATGGGTGTCTCTGACACAGCGCTTCAATGGTTCAAGTCACACCTCTCGGGTAGGTCATTTCAGGTATCCTGGAGAGGTGACATCTCCGAACCCGAATGTCTCGATACCGGGATGCCTCAAGGCTCTGTGCTTGGACCGCTGCTCTTTTCGATATACATGACATCCCTGGGCTCTGTCATTCGAAAACATGCCTTTTCCCACCACTGCTATGCGGACGACACTCAACTCCACTTGTCGTTCCAATCTGATGATCCCACGGTTTCTGCCTGCATCTCGGCATGCCTGAGGGACTTTATCCTCACTCTGGATAAAGGATCACCATCTCCAGCTTAACCTCGCCAAGACAGAACTGCTTGTCATATCCTCTGAACCAAAGATTCAGCACAACCTCTCCATTCAACAAGGCTCCTCGACCATCACGCCTTCCAGGACGACCAAAAATCTGGGAGTGGTCATTGATGATCAGCTTAGTTTCACGTCCCATGTTGACAGCACCGCTTGCTCTTGTAGATTCATCCTATACAATATTAGGAAAATTAGATCTTTCCTAAATGAAACTTAGGAAACTTACGCAGGTCCTAGTCCAAGCTCTTGTCCTGTCCAGGCTGGACTACTGCAATGTGCTACTGGCAGGGCTTCCAGCCTGCACAACCAAACCCCTACAGATGATTCAGAATGCAGCGGTAAGAGTAGTCTTTAATGAGCCAAAGAGGGCGCACGTCACTCCTCTCTTTGTCAAGTTACACTGGCTTCCTATAGCAGCTCGATGACGACGTCTATGCGACACACCGAAGCAGTTTTGTTTATCCAACACGGCAGCAGACCAAAGTTACTTTTCAATGCAGCCTTAGATAGTCTTCAAGTAGTTTTGAACGCAAGTTTATTTAAAAAAAGAGCAACTTTTGGCGTTAAAGAAGGATGTTTGGATATGGCAAGACATATATAGGACCAACCTACTAGGCATCATCGTCAACAAAGTCGATTTAACTTATAAATCGACTTATAAATGGTAAGTGGTATTTATTAATATCATATTGTCATTATGCCTGTACTGTGGTTGTCACAATGCCACTAAAATGTGTTGCTTTTCAATACAATATACAGCTACGGGTTTAGCTGCATAGCTTTCAGCCGTGTGCACACATACCCAATAAAAGTTGTTGACGCTTGAATTGATGTCACTCTACATGCGTCATCTGGTATAACTGAAACGATTGGCTATGAGCTACATACAGACGCATTTGATAGACATTCGTAGCGCCCAATAAACGGCTCTAGGCATTCATAAACCACGCCTCAAATACGAGAAAATGAGCATGTGGTTCCCAGATCACGTCTTATTCTCTATGAGACTGCTCTGGTGTTAGCCAGGCTAGGTCTCCAACCTTTTTGTGAGCAAGGGCTACCACAATATATAAAACAATCTGGAGGGCTCCATTTTTTATATAAGGTACTCAACACTTTTACTTGATTTTATTTTATTTGTTGATATGTTTTATCATTGTTTAAACATACATAAAAGAAGCCAAGCAAATATAAAAAATATGTAATAAATAAATATTCAAAATGAGGCTATTAATAGAATGTGCTTTGGCGGGCAACTCACAAACTCTGCGTGGGCAACTAGTGCCCGCAGGCACCATGTTAGAGATCACTGCCGTAGGACTTACACACAACTATAATGAGCTCTTTATAGTCAGTAGGAGATTTTTTTACTACAAAGAACGTTTTGTGAAACAGGTTCCGCAGATGTTAAAGGTTCTTTATGGAACCATAGATCCCCAAAAATGTTCTTGTGTCACACCTACAAGTGTAGCAATGCCAGTCAGTGGTTCTTAGAATATTAAATTTCTTTCTTACATGTTTATACTATAGCTTGTAGAAACCTTTCCACCACAACAAACCTTTTGCACAACAGAACGGTTGTGCTGATGTTATAGGGTCTTTATTACACCTCTCTCTGAAATGCTTGATTCTGATTGGCCAGTTGCGTAATTCCAATCTTCGTTCCTTTCAGATAACTACGCTCAAATCTAATAACACACGGTAACCAGAATGCTGCAAATCATTGCAGGTACAGTTTAATATTGCACAAAATTAAATATGAAATATCTCTTTTAATAACATTTTTGTAATTATATTTACAAATGATTAAACCAAATAGTGTGTTATTGACATTTGAACGTCTTATCTTAAAAACAAAAGTAGCTAAACATGTTTTTCTCACAATATTCATTCTGTTTTCAACATTAAAATATTTCAATTCAATATTCAATGTTTGTTAGTTATGAAGTCAATAGCTGTGTAATAAGCGGGATGATGTACAGACAGCAGGTTGTTATCACAAAATGCGCCCCTTCGGTGTAATACAAGAGCCTCTTCTTCGCATCACAGCTCCTGATCACACTGTTGGGGCTTATTTCTCTGATAACAACCTCCTGCCTATACATTAGCCCTTATTTGTGGCACCATACTGCCTGACAATGAATTTTTTATTAGCCCCTTTCAGCACCTACAGCAACAACATTTATGTGCCTCTGTAGCAAATCTCCGACATACCTGCACTGTAAAAAAAATATTTGCTGCCTTAAAGGTGCCATAGAATAAAAAACGGTATTTACTGCATAGATGAATAATAAGAAGAGTTCATGGTAATGACATATCATGAGCCTCAAATACGATTGTTTCCTCCTCCTTATGTAAACCTCATGCATGCAAAAGACCGCTGGAAAACAGACCAATATCAACATAACACCAACTGTGACGTTACAGTCCAGATGTACAGCCCAACATTTAATTAACAATGTTGTTACAATTATAAAAACTAAGTTGTGACTGCTGAGTTAGCGCTATGCTAGTTAATGCTATATGCTAGCGTTTAGGCTGAAGTTCTTCTATTGACGTTACAGTTACGTTTTGCAGGTCCATACTGAAAAAAAACAAACCATCTCCAAACAATTGATTATTTCTCAAAATCTGTATCTTCATCTGATAGAGACTGAAACATAAGATCTGTTTACACACACAGAGAGCTACTGAAGGAGAAACAGCCAATCAGAGCAGAGCTCAACATTATTATTCATGACCCTTTTAAATAAGGTAATAATAGACCATTTCATTCTAAAGGACAAATCATCTTAACATTATTATTTACAGTATCTTGACTACAGATCAGATACAGAGTTGTTATAAATTATAAAATATAGTTGAAATAAATTAACTTCATTCTTATCTCTTGTCAAAATAAATAAAAGTAAGTTAAAATGACTTATAAATCTGAGCTGATTTATTTTGGTTCCCTTTACATACATCTATAACACTTTTTATGTATGCATATGTACATGCATACTGCACTGTAAAAATGATGTGTTGGTTTAACTTAAAATATATATGATATACGCTTTTGCATAATGATTTTAGATCAATCCAACTTGAAAAGATTTTACAGTAAGTCAATGTAAGAAGAACAATGTCATTATTTTTCACAAATATTTGAGTTTACTCAACATAAAAATATATAACTTAACTTACGTTAACTCATGTGTAGACTGTACTCAAATTTGTAGATTGATTTAACTTGCTGTTCATATGGGATACCAACACATATTATAAGAAAGTATTAAAAAACTTCATCACTGCTTTTATGGCAGTCATTTAATGGACCTTCTTTAACACAGAAATACACAGCAAAGTGCTTTGGGTTTTCATTATTGTGGAAATATAATGTGTTGAATAAAGTCTTCTCATTTTCATATTTTAGGCTGCTATAGAGGATTCACACAGCGAGAATTTCATTGTAAAGTGCAACAGAGTACATTTGACAATAAACTCTTGAATCTTGAATACTTCAGATGCAGAATGACATGTTCCAGCTATTGCATCATGTTGAGTTTTAAAAATAAATAAATAAATAAGATTATAGGTATAAAGAAGAAGTTTACAATGAAAATTAATATTCATGATGAATCTGTTAAACTTTCTGTAGGAACCCTGAATAATGAAATGAAAAGATATCAGACACTCATTGGTGCATTCAGAGTACCGTACGTGAAAGCTGCATAAGAAAAATAATGAGGGATATACAGAACAACACAACACGAATCTCAAGGTCATCCAGCAGCCAGAGCCACAAATTTCCTTCAGCTACTTTCTTGCAGCCACTGCCTTCTTGTTTGTGAAGTCATTTAAATGCGATGAACTACACTGAAAACAGGACAAACTTGTCTTTTCCACTCATCTTTCTCTCTGAATAACAATGTGAGTCTGAGAAGAGTTGTGCTAACAGAAAGTCCTCTGGAGCTTTGACCACCGGGGATGAATATTCATGCTATCCTCGTCTCTGTTTCTCTGCTCCTTTGACTTATTTCCTCTTTATTTTGGGTCAGAATCTTAGGGGAGGTTTAAGTTTCTCTGAATAATGAGACAAAAATACAGAAGAAAGTCAGAGCTCGGTTCTGCAGTGTCAGGTCGCTTGAGTTATTGCTGGCCCGTCGCGGTCCAGCGAGACATCTGTCCGTTCCGTTAAATTGTCTGGTGTCTAATGAAAACCAGCCGGTGGGAAGGACAGAAACTGAAGATGCTGAGAGGGTCCACGATCTCAAGTGGGTGCTTTATCTTTGCTCTGAATGCATCTTTCTCAATAGCTCTGTCCTGCTGAAGAAAGCGGCGGCCTCTGGGTAGTGAGCGGGTTTATTCTGAGTGCTTCTTTAGTGGGTTTTAATGTGATGGTTTCACGAGAGCCTCCAGTTGAGATGTAAACAAAGAATACAGCAAGATTTCAGCCCAGCTCGTCCATTAGATGAGAAAGCTTTCCTTTAGGAAATAAGTTTAATTCACTCCACAGACGACAGTATGTAGTAGAGATGAGCTATTTGGGACTGCTACACTGCAAACAAACCTTGCGTAAGATCAACATGTGGTTTATGTTTTGAGAGTTGGTCTTTAGAATTACTCTAGGTGTTTGGATGTACCTGTCTACCTACAGAAACATTTACAGTTATGCATTTGGCAGATGTGTTTATCTATAGCAAATTATGTTGCTTTTCCATTGCATAGTACCCCATGGTTTGGGTCGGGTCAGCTTACTTCTGGGGGCTTTTCCACTTAGTGCAGTACGTAGTACCCGATACTTTTTTAGTACCACCTCGGTTGGGGTTCAAAGCGACCCGAGCTGATACCAAAACATGACAAGAAAACACTGTAGATCACTGATTGGTCCGAGACAATCGTCACTCCCAGCATCATCTCTATAATGTAAAAGATTAGCTTTACCTTCATGCTAGCTTGCGTTGTCTTGAGTAAACCTGTTGTCATCTGTGCTCTGCTATAAGTTCCCAAAACATTTAGCGATGAAAAACATCCATAGGTTGACAATCAGGAACACCATTTACAGTTTTTTTCCAGACTTGCAGTTTGTGGCGGCACATTCCCGATGCGCACATCTGCATATATGCTTAAATGTAACTTAAATGAGGCTCAGCGGAGTGCATTGACTGACGCCATGGGGGTTTGTACAGAAACTGTCATATGAGACTGAGGTAGTGATATCATCATCATCATCATAGCCTGTCATCCCTGAAGGGATATGGGCCGCCGACAACAGCTCTCCAGAATCATTTGTCTTGGGCCATCCTCTTTCTGGTTCTATGTGTAGCACATCTTTCTGATGTCAGCCTCAACGTCACGCCGCCAAGTGTTTCTTGGGCGGCTTCTTCTCAGTTTTCCCTGTGGGATCCACCTCAGTGCCTGCCTGGTGACATGGGTTGGGGGTTTGCGCAAAGTATGCCCTATCCAGCCCCATCTCCTCTGCCTGATTTAATCTTCAGCAGGAAGTTGGCAGGTTTTGTCCCAAAGGTTGACGTTGCTGATAGTGTTAGGCTAGTGGATCTGAAGAATCCTTCTGAGACAGCTGTTGATGAAGGACTGGACTTTCCTGATGGTAGTTTTGGTCATCCTCCAGGTCTCTGCTCCATACAGTGAATTCACCTTGGTGGTCAAGGACAGCTCTCTAGAGGTCCAGAATTTCTTTAGCTGTACGAAGGTGACTCTTGCTTTGCCAATTCTTGCCTTGACATCCGCTTCTGTACCGCCCTGTTGGTCAATCATGCTACCCAGGTAAGTGAAGGTCTGAACTTCTTCCAGGGGGCTTCAGTTAAGAGTGACTGGCTCTGTACTGCTGGAGTTGATCTTCAGAATCTTGGTCTTGTCCTTATGGATGTTAAAGCCTACTTGTGATGATGTGGCTGCCACAATATTTATCTTCTCTTGCATCTGCTGTTGGTTGTGTGACAGTAGGGCAAGATCATCTCCAAAATCCAAGCCGTCTAGCTGTCTCCACAGAGTCCACTGTATACCATTCCTGAGCCCACTGGTAGACGACTTTATTATCCAGTCAATGGCAATGAGGAAAAGGAACGGCGACAGCAAGCATCCTTTTTGGACTCCCGTCCTCACCTGGAAACTGTTTGTGAGCTGCCCTCCATGGATAACCCTGCAGGACATGCCCTCGTAGGAGTTCTTGATAAGGTTGACCATCTTGGCTGGGATGCCATAGTGTCGAATGAGCTTCCAGACAAATTGCTACAGAAACGACAACAACAAACACAATGTGCAAACATCTAATTGTGGTGGTCAATTTTAAATTTGTGGTGGACTTAGAAATAATTGAATGTATGGGGATGTACAATGACACTCTCACTTGTATGATGTCACAGCAGTAGGCAGCGCAAATATAATGAAACGTCTATAATCCCTCCCACTCTGAAGTGATACTAAACTCGATAGAAAAGCTAACCAAGCCTGACCCAAACCAAACTGTGGGGTACTATGCAATGAAAAAGCACCATTAGAGTTGCACCAAGCTATACATCTTATCGCAGAGGTCTTCAACCTTGTTCAGACTAGGGACCCCTTAATGTATAGAGAGGAGGAGCAGGGCCCCACATGTATTAAGACTGTATTTATTATTATTTATATGGTAGGCTATGTGCTGTTACAAAGAGACTAAAATAATAATTTTTGGCATATTACATTTTAAATTGACTGAATACATTATATTGTGGGTATGTTATGTTTTTCATTCAAGTTTTTTATAATTAGCATATTAAACCATTTTTGTTTGATGCCTACTTTCATATGTCTAAAAATGTTATTTTGCATTCAAACTATATTTGGAGGACTCTTTAATACCACCACTGACCCCCAAAAGTCCCCAGACCACCTGTTGAAGACCCATGTCTATTCGGTATGTGTGTTTCCTGGGAATCAAACCCATGACCTTTGGTGGTATTAATGCAATACTCTCCCAATTGAGCTCTGAGCAAATTAAAACTTCATTATGGCTGTAAAAACTTAGTTGTGTGTCACGTTGTTAAACCTCTGGACTGTACAGTACGTTTCGGCATGACTACGCAGGTCTATTAGCAAAACCAACATGGTCTCGAACAACATGGTAATTCAAGCAAAAATCATTTATTCAGCAGGGCTGTCTCAGAGAAACACTATTGATCCAAGATTCTCTACTTTTACATCAAGACGAAAACTGACCCTAAATCAATACTCACCTCATGCCGAGAAGCCAACACAGCACCAGGAACAGAGTGACCCCACAAAGAACACGGATACCTTTATCCATCTATCATCCTTTTGTCCTGGAGTAAAGTCAGATGCTTACCCAAGCAAATCTTTGACCTGTGGTCACACTCGGTTAGACATTATTAGTAAAACCATCTGAATCAGTGATCAATATACTCTTAAAGGTCACCCAAAAATGAAAATGTACAGTATGCACTCTTACAGTACGTAACAACCACTTCGTTAAAGATATTGGATAAAACAAGATTGAGCAATCATAGCACTATGAATTGGGGACAATGTAATATGGTGACGGAAGTCCCGCCTTCAAGTTAAAAGAACCATTCAAGACTGATGATTCTCTGGGGGAGGAGCTCTGTACAGAGTTGCGTGAGGTATTTTTCAACCTGTAGCTAAAACGACTTTGAATAAAGTGTTTTACTGCAATTTCAGCTAAAAATACAAGTTATGGTATGTCAGGTTTAATTGTTGGTCAGAAATATTTCTTTATTTGTGATTTTAGCTTGCGATTTTAGAGATATCAGTCTTTTCCCATTCAGATAGAAGTTTAGTCTTGAGTGACTGAAATAATTGTCATGAAATCATTGTCATTGGAATGTATTATACGTTTATCAAATATTTCCACTTAATATCTGCTTAGTCCCTGCCTCAGGCCATTCAGAAATACAGGTTTGTTGGCAGAATCCATTAACAGTCTGATAAAAAAAGCTAATTTACAAGACGCACTTAGAGGGTTTTGCATCTGAGCTCTTTAAATCCAAGAGATTACAGTGATCACAGATTCTTGACTAAATCAAAGTCTTGTTTCCTCACAGAAAAGAAGAGTAAATCGCATAACATTAACAAAAACAGCAGTACATTTAGCATTATAACTGCTCAATGTCAAGGATCATTACCTCAGATTCAGTCTCAAAAAAACATTTACTGCGCTAACAGCTGCCATTAATTCTGTCCTTATTGTTCTCACATCATTTCTTCGCTATTTGAAAAAGGACAGGGTATTTTTGAAGTATGGGCTGGAGGTAATTGCTCATCGTGAGCGGTTCTTGGACTCATATTACAGCAGTTGCTTTATCTGTCGTGAGAAGGATTTGTTTGTGTTCTTATGAAGTGGTCCAGGGTTAGTAAACTGTAGCTTTAAACAAAAGCCCCGAAACTCCTAATCCATCTTTCATGTTAAACGACTCCAGCAGGCGAATTGTTTCTTCCATTAGCTGCCTGTGGTCGCAGCCAGACTTTCTCTCTCTCTCAATCCTCTTTAGTTTTTCTATCACATCAATCTGGCATCGACCCACATCTATTAGTAATTACAGAGGATCGGCACGTTTGGGAAAGCAGGTGCTTTATGTAAAGGAACGCTGACATTCTCTGGCTTACACCATAATCCAAAAATCAATGAGCAAACAAAAAAACATGAGAATTGTTTACAAAACAAAAGCTGAAAAATATGAAGATGATTTTTAATCAAAACATGACATTACAAAAACTAACAATCACATAAAGTACACTTTAACAAAGACTCAATAGATTAATAAACAGACACAGAGAACGAAAAAATTAAAGTTTGTGCTTGCGAAAGAAGGAAAACAAAAATAATTTTTACAATGATCTTTGTTCAACACACTGTACTTCTGTAAGTTTCTAAATTATAAATGTAAAAAGTCAGAACTATTATGTCCGATTTCACAGTATTTGAAAAACAGTAGGCAAAATAAATATTGAGACACAAAAGATTGATTGATGTTTGTTATTATGCTATTAACTTTGTTAAAAAAAATTAACCTTCCACAAGGTTTAAAACCAAGACACAAAGTTCGGACAATGAGACCAAGAAATAGCAATCACAATGAAAAAAATTGTTCGCAATAAAACCAGGAAAAATCTAAAAAAAAACAACATTTACAATGAAACCAGAAAAAATCTTTAAAAAAATTTTTGTTTACTATGAAAATAGGAAAAATCTTAAAAAATGAAAAAAATCGTTCACTATAAAATAGGAAAAATCTTAAAAAGGAAAAAATAGTTTACAATGAAATCAGGAAAAATCAGGAAAAAACTTAAAAATGAAAAAAGTGTTGAATATGAAAATAGTAAAAATCTTAAAAATTAAAAATTGTTCACTATGAAAATAGGAAAAATCTTAAAAATATTTTTTTTACAATAAAATCAGGAAAAATCTAAAAAAAAAAAAAAAATTTACAATGAAACCAGAAAAAATCTTTAAAAAAAATTTTGTTCACTATGAAAATAGGAAAAATCTTAAAAATGAAAAAAAAATCGTTTACTATAAAATAGGAAAAATCTTAAAAAGGAAAAAAATAGTTTACAATGAAATCAGGAAAAATCTTAAAAATATATTTTACAATGAAACCAGGGAAAATTTATTAAAATGAAAAAACAACAAAACAAATTATAGTTTATAATGAAACCAGGAAAAATCTTAAAAATAAAAAAAAGTGTTTAATATGAAAATAGGAAAAATCTTAAAAATAAAAAATTGTTCACTATGAAAATAGGAAAAATCTTAAAAAATGAAAAAAAGATGTTCACTATGAAAATAGGAAAAATTTTAATAATTGAAAAAAATAAGAAAAATCTTAAAAATGGAAAAGAAAAATTGTTTACAATGAAACCAGGATTTTGTATACAGAAAGTGAAATAGGTTGACTTCAAAGTAAATTTGTATTTAACTTTAAAGTTATTGAAGTTACCCAACCAGCCCAAAACTAGGACTATAACCAAGAGGGATTAAAAAACAAACAAACACAGATACAGTCTCTTGAAACAGGATAAAGTGTAAAATCCAACAGTAAACACAGTCTGCTGTGTAAATGAATGATATTTGATTATCATATCCTGTCACAGGAAAGTGTTGGTTTGTGTACAACTATTTCCCGCTGTGGACTAACATAAACAAACAACGACACAATACATTAAATTAAAGAGATGAAAACAAGAGTAGATGGAACGCATCCAGATCTCTCTGTGAGTCGGGTCTCGGCTCTATTACGGTGTGAAAGTATCTCCTGCGGGTTTAAAATGAATTCACGGGTGGCTGCCTTAGAGATGCTCGCCGACTGCCTGCCCTCGTCCCAGACAGCCAATTTGCACACTGAGCTTTGCTTAAATGGAGGGATTAAACGGAGGAAATCGCTATCTGTACCTCACAAGTGAGGAGCGACACTTCTATAAACTTCATTCTCAGCGCACACACCTTTGGCTGAATGACAGTCTCGATTATTACTTCCACAACATCCACAACACAAACGGATACCATAAATTGAGCTTCTTGTAAAGCTGAAGATAAGAAAGATGAATGTGTTTCCAGCCACTTAAACATACACAGGTCCAAATCTGTGCATTTAAGAGAAAGTTTAGGCCACAGAGAGACAGAATGCTAAGAGAACGAAAGAGAGAGAGTAGTGGGGTAAATAAAGTTATAAAGACATTAGGAGCTGAATGATAAAGTTAATGAGAGATGAAGAGGCAGGACGGTCAGGTTGGGAGTTTGTCCACAGTGGCATGGGGCGACAGAGCTCTGCTCCAGCACTGATAAGCAGCTCAGAGACGCAGACAACAGCTTTGGCAAGAGACACGGACTTTAAAGACACCGGCAGGAAAATAACTTACAGCACACATTCAAAACACCTCTGTACTTCTTATACTGTTCAATGTGAGAGAGAGATAGAGAAAGAGACCATACAGAATCAATCCTCAGTGCTGTAAATCGAGGACCCAAGATGACCCCACAGTCGCCATTGATCGTCTTTCACCCACCGAGTTTTGAGAACAAACCTGCACTGTTTCATATGGAGTTCAGATAAGGTTGGTGAAAGTTGGTTAATAATCTTGAGGTCTGGTTATCACACACACCACCCTCAACATATCAAGACAAAAATACATCTACCTAAATTCTATTACAGAAGATGCAAAAGTCACACTGCAGTAATATTGTACATATTCTAGCAGTAAAATTAATATAAGGGTTACAAATCAAGACCTCCAGAATACCGTGACATGGTTTAATTTTTGATAATGACTCACTAACTGGACAATTCACTGTAAAAAAATCATTAACAATCAAGTTAATTAATCAAATGTCACATAAACATTATTACTGGACTTACAGTAGTACACATTTGTGCCCTTGGGAAGGAAAACTACGTCTTACATATTTTCTTCTGGCTCAGTATTTTAGTGAAAGCTGAGGATCTGAAGAGCATCCCCGAGGTCAAACTGAAGCGTTCAGTCCGGTGAGAGAGATTACTGGAGGACGCTGACAGTTCAGCAGGGAACTGGGTCACAAAATTAACTCCTCTGGATAAAAAGTACTCCAGAAATCCTAACATCTCCTTTATTAAGAGAACATGAAGACTCATTCACAAAAGCTAACGTCTGTAAAACACAGCAATCATAACCATATAATTTACATGATGATATCATTGTGGCCTGTGCACAAAAGATATATCAAAATGCAAATGAGACAGTGTGTGTACAGTATGTGTAAAAGCTATACCATGACATGTAAAGAATAATCATCATACTGTATTATACACATTAGACTTTTAAGTGCATAGTTTAAATATTAAACTAGTCCTTCTGTGATGCTGAATAAACACCCATAAACACTTTTCATGTGAAGGTCAGAGCGTCAAGTAAAGCTTATGTCGAGCGGTGCATTAATGCCCTGATGGGTTTAAGTTACACAAAAGGGCTGTACAACTGCGCTAGACATTATTTGATTCTTACACTGTTGCGACTAGGCAAGACACACTCATTTTACTGTCAATGTAAGCAGAAATACTGCGGTAAAATCTGAAGATTGAAAGCAAGCCACCAATAAATGTCCTGCAGCAAATGACTCAACAGTTAACAACAGCTAATGCTTTACTGCGTTATGTCTGGAGTCACAATGTCCTTGTTTAAAGATTAATATATGAAGATGTAAAAGTGGTCTGAAATATTTTCTTAAATGAGCATTTTTATCAGGGTCATGTTAAGGTTCAGTAATTTAACTTTAATGGAAAAAAAACTCTTGCACCATGATGTATGCATGCCATCGTTCATTAAGTTCTTCTTCCGTGCACATAAGAGAATTGAAAAATTGGTGTGACATTTAACAGATTCTGCCCAAAATATATATATATATATTTCTGAATGGCTTGATGCTGGGATTAAGAGGTGCTCACACTAGACTTTGAGCATGCAAATATTTTTTGGGAATTGGTATGAATATGGGCATGGAGCGTTTTAATCCATTTTTGCTTTTAAGGAAAGTGAAAGGTCATGCCGTGACATATTGGTTTTCAACTGGTCACATGTTTCCACGTGATATGAATTCACAGGAAGAGTTCACCAGACTTTGGTATTTGGTATCAAAGTATTTGATGGACGTATAATACGTGCTGAGAGCATTCGTCTATATCATTATCTCATTTTTTAGCAGAGGTGGTGTTTAGCAGCTTTTGCATTTGAGCTTTTCACATATAGCCATATATAACCATACATTTCAATAACTTTTTGCATACAGTTTACACCAATAAACACCAGTAAATCAGACCCTAAAAAACTAAAGAAAATTTGATTTTTACCAAACTATAGATTTAAATGTTTTAAACAAAGAGGCAAATGTGTCACACTTTAAAAAATGCATATATTAATTTGAAGCTTAAAATGATTTGTTTCATTATTAATCAGATCTTTTCACTGAGATAAAGAACAAGCACTTACTCAAATAAATTACTTTACATTTCCAAAGGGCAGATTAACTGAACGTGTCATGCATAGTCATGTTTAGATATCATTTAAATGACTTTTAAGATCTCTCCAAGTTCTACAATTACATTAAGTTGAGTTATTAATGACACATCTCATATTATTATTATTATTATTATTATTTCAGAGGTGAAGTATGGGTCAGGAGCATACAGTGTAAAATACTACATGAATTACATTTATCTGTAAAACTGCATAGAAAGAGGGAGTAACATATTTTACAATTCTTACAGCATTAATCATTTACCCCCAAAAATGCTAATAAAAATATCATTTATTCCCATACATGGAAAGCAGTAAAAACATCATGGCTTATTCATCATCTGATTCACAAGTTCTCAGCTGTGATGTTCGCACCTAGCGTGTATCCTTCACCGTCTCTTTCACATCAGGGTGTGATTTTTATACACAGAACATCCACTGAAACATTCATTCACCAATCCTAAAACTCTTTGCCCTTTCTGTACCTGAGTTCGGATTTGGTTCTGGGTTTCAGGGCACGTGCTCAAGGTCGGGTGGAGCGGTCTTGATCCATGAATGTGAAACACAGACACACAGCTGTAGTGACGAGAGTGTGCATGGCCTCGTATAAGAGTTTGGGAGAAAACACGCTCCAGATGAAAAGGTGATATCGGAGGGCGATGACCAGAACCACGTAAAACACAGCAGGAATGGACCGCAGGAGAGCAAAGCAGTAACTACCGTGACCGAGACCCATTACAGCCCTGAGAGAGAGAGAGAGAGAGAGAGAGAGAGAGAGAGAGAGAACCCAAACAAGTTGCATTAAGCTGTTGCCCTAATGTGATATTAAACAGGAGTATAATATTGAACTTCAAATGTCTAGTAATTCCACTATTTCAGCAAGTTCATTAAACATCATTTTATTTCGATTTAATAATTTTGAAATAACTTGTAACATTAATTGCTTACCAAGTTATCGAAGATTTTCTATTTATCAATAAAATATTTAATTTATAATTATACTACTTTTAGGGGCAGTTTCCTAGACAGGATTTAGATTAATTCAGGACTAGGCCTTACTTATATTAGCACATTTAAAGGAACAGTATGTAAGAAATGTATATCAATTAATCATAAAATGGCCCTGATATGTCACTAGACATTAAGAAATCATTTTCATTTCAAATACTTATATCACTGACTAAAGTGGTCTGGTCAGGATATTGTCATTTAAAAAGTGGAGTTGCAGCCCTTAACTGATGTTTATGTTGTCATTTTGTGTATTGGTCAACAGTTGTGTGATTGCAGTACCAGTTTTAGCCACTAGTTTTGTTATTGCAATACCAGTTTTGGCCACAATCCTACATACTGTTCCTTTAAGTAGTTTTTACAAAACATACCTTACAAAAAGCAATACTGTTGTGCATCTTGAGACAAAATAATAACACTGATGTATGTCAAGATATGTCAGTAGGTGTTTTTAAGTTAAAGGGGGCTTTTTAAAGATGTCAAATAAATCTTTGGTGTCCCCAACATACATATGTGAAGTTTTAGCTGAAAATACCATATAGATAACTTATTATTACGGAGCCCCTAAGAGGACATGGAGCAAAAATTAAATAAAGTTTAGTTTTGCGTGCGCACATGAAACTATTGTGTGCTCATGTGAACCTTTCGTGTGCGCACATGAAAATAGCACGTTTAGTTTCAAATGCAGGCGCGATAGTTTCACGTGCGATAGTTTCACATGCAGGTGGATAGTTTCACGTGAGCATGCGAAACTAACGTTTTTTTTTTTTTTAAATCTGCACATCAAGGTTCCGCGTGATCACATGAAAGTTTTACGTGAGCACATGAAACTAAATTTTAGATTTTTTTTACTCCAATGTCACCTTAGGGGCGCGGTATATTATAACAAATTGTTGCAGCGTAATAAATATGTTATTTGCATTTTGTGCAATTTATGTGGTCGAATGTAAATAGAACAGATTAAGTGACATTCACCCTCTGGGGTCTAAGGGGTTTTTAGGGCCCTGGAGAAGTTTTGACATGCACTGACATTTGTGCTTTTTTCAGTTGCAAAAACATAATAATGGCAAAAGTCTTATAACACTGTGTTCAGCACAAACTGGGCTACTATATTATATGATCAACATGTATGTACATGTTTGTATTTTTGAGAGAAAAATGTTTATGCGTGGTTTTTGAAAAAGCTAAATTTTTAAGTCACTGATATAAGTCAAATAAACTCATACTAAACATGTTTTCCCAAGACTTTTCAAAACAGGATCTAGTAGTCTAGAGTTTTTCCTTTAAAATGATGTGAAAATCATTCTGCTTACTCATTTACATAAGACAATAATATTGATTTACAATTTCAAAGTCACTTTTTGGTTAGGAAGGCAATATGCAAGGAGGCTGGAAGCTCTTGAATAGTCTGTGATTGACAGCTGAAGAACAAAACACTTGCATAATGAGCTGCATAGGCTAATGAGACGACGCCTTGTTACGTGTTTGTTTGTGAAAGCAACACAAAAGAAATGCCTTCCCATGCGTGATCCTGCGTTAAATAAACTTACCGTGCAGAGATATACGCGAACAAACGGGGTTTTAGATGTGTTTAGATCCGTCTTAATACAAAAGTGCGTCAAATATGAGGCATTGTGTGTTTGTGTGTGCGTTTGGCCGTCAACTGCGTCTGACGGAAGCACAAAGAAAACATAAGCGCCTGGAGATAACTTGTATTTACAGGCGAGAGAGCATACTTTATAATTTTACCACAAAGCGCGTCAAATATGAGGCATCTTGTGTTTTTGTGTGCGTTTGGACCTCGATCCCGTCACACTGACGAATCACACACTCGCGTCTTTTTGGAGATAACTTTAGGCGCGAGTAAACAAGTAGATGTGATGTTTACAAATTATCGCATATCTTATAATGATACCACAAAGCGCGTCAAATATGAGGTATTTGTGTGTGCGTTTGGACGTCGATCGCGTCTGTTTGATGAAGCACACACACTCGCGTCTGGAGATAACTTAAGTTACAGTCTGAGTAAACAAGTAGATGTCATGTCACCAACACTTGGATTAAAACTCAACACAGCATTGAATGGCTACAGAGACAGAGTCTCCATTGACTGGGGTTGACTAATGAATATGGATGATCTCTGCTCTTCTCTTCAGTGGAGCGGGGCGTGACTCATTATAGATAATGCAGGAACACGAGAAAGACGGTACATCTCCCTCTTCTAACACAGTTAACAACGAATTACAATATTTGATTTCGATTTCACTTACATCTTCCAAAAGCAGACATTCCAAGCATTATGTCGATATGTATCTTTTGTTTATATGAGAAGTATTCCTTAAGTTACAGTTAATTTTTCTGACGTGTTTCTGAAAGGACTTTACTGAGGGAGAGAGAACAAAACACGCATCATGTTTATTTTCTTAATTTTGCGAAAAGCACAACATTCTGTTTTTATTGGGAGTGGATAGAAAAAAAAACTAGACACTTTAACGTTTTAAATGATGTATAAATCATATCTGTATGACCAAAATCAGCAGAGTTATCTAACTCTCTTTGCGGAGTGATTGAAAAATAAAGAGTTTGCGGCGCCCGCGCCACCGTCGACCCCAGAGTGGGTTACAATGACTGCTGGAATATTAAAAAGATTTAATGTTAAATAACATGAAATAAATATAGTAAAAAGGACATTCTGAAAAAGTAACTTGGTGAGAAAATTGGCAAAATAATTAGGAAGATAAAAAACAGTATTTTCCTTTTGGTGCATCTCTAATATAAAGATGTCAGGGTGTACTCAGTATCTAAGCGCACATCCGGTTTTGTACAAAAGGCAAATGAAACTGACGAAAGGAGAGCGGTTTGTGCTCACCAGTAGTCTTAAATCACAGAAACCAAGATCAAGCTTATAAAATACAATCTGCATAAACAAGTTAACAATAAAATTCATGCACATATCTTGACTAAGCAGTGTTCACTACTGTTGATAATAAATCTAAAGTGTTTGTGAGGTTTTTTGTGTTTATCTTTTTAGTTAATCTTATACTGCACACTTTTATTCTTCAGGAGCAATATTTATGTCTTACTAAACTACAAGTTTTTCATACAGCTAAATATATTATATGATTTGTAGTGTTATAACAGATAGGGGAGAACGGGACACAATCTAACGCTTTTTGGTTTTGTCATGAAAAAATATTTGAGTTTGATGAATTATATTTTTACACAAGCAACACACACATCTCTGATACAAATGAACATTTGAAGTTTGTTTCTATTACTTACAATTCTTAGACAATTACACCAAACATGACAGAAGTGCAAACGTTACCCCATAGGTGGGGTTAAAGGTAACAGGCAGGGGGCTAGTTGTAACACTTGCTAAAAATTAAGTTTGCAGGCAAATATTTCATATACTATTTTGTCTATAAACTTGAAGTGGATACTGTTTATAAACTGTCTATAACAGACAGTTATCTATTTACTATTCATCCATCTCACCATAGTTCAATTATAAATGGATACAAATGTCTAAATATGTGAGAAAAGCAGCACAATTATGACAAAAAAAAACATTTATATGTTACCCAGTCTGTTAAAACCATATTATGGTTTCAAAATCCAATTTTGAGATAATGAAAATGAAAGTCTGATTTTAGCCACACATTTCATTATGATATTAATCTTTGACATGAATTTATTCAATCAATATTAAAGATGTGAAAAAAATACATTTTGACACATCGAACACGATTTTTGATAAGACAGGCACATTTATTTTGTTAACAGTCAGCAATCATTCGTGCGTAGCCTATTTAAAACAACGACAAGAATTACCCTAACGTTAATGGTTTTCATATGGTAAGTGCTGAGGGGTTAGTTAGTTGTAACACAGCGTTACTATTAACCCCACTGGGTCAAAATATTTTCAAGCCCACCAAAAAGGTTGTTAAGAGCTGCAGACATATTTCAAAATGATGCTATGTTTTAGTCAACAAGACACTGATTAAAATGACATAACATTGGATTTGGTATCTCACAGAAAAAAAAAACATGATGAAAAAATGTACTTGCCAGCAAAACACTCTTTCATGGAAAAACATTATACCTTTCCATAAATTTGTGGAAAAACAATAAAAGAAAAACAAATTGCTCAACCCTGTGCAACAATGTAAAAGGTTCATGTTACAACCTTTAGATTTTTCACAGCATACATTCTTAATGAGTCTTGACTTTGAGGTATTTTGCCATTTTTCCTTGTAAAAGCATTCTAACTGGTGCCTCCTGTGCATCAGATCATCCCAAAGATTTTCAATGGGATTTAGTTCTGGGCCATTCCAAATTCTTGATCTTGTTTTGGTGAAGCCTTTCCTTCGTTGATTGGAGGTGTGCTTTGTGTTGCTCTCTTTATCTTAAGGTTTTGGGACAATGTAAGTTTTTGCCCCGGGCACCCCTATATCAGGTAATCTTGATTTGGGTGGTCAATCTGCATTTGAAAGGGTTTTAGATCTCTATGGGTTTTATTATCTCTAATATCCGTCAATGGTGCGCACAAGAACTTATCTATACAGTACATTTGGTACCAATGGTGTACATTTTGAAAGGGTACTGCCCCGATGACAGCTAGGGACCATTTTTGAGCATTTATTCTCAAAGTTTAATCACAGAGGAAACTGTATGAACAGTAAGGTGCGTTTCACTTCATTCTCACTCCTATCATGTTTGATTGACAGCTTGGTTCTCAAAGCAGACGTAACAATCAATTGGCCGACTCCCTGATCTGCACAGCTGCTTGTACACACAACAAATCTGCCACATAACAGTCCCGACAGTACACACGTAACATTGGCTGTCAGAAATATCTCTGCGTACAGAACCGAGACCCTTCTCTCCTCACCAGGAGTTTGTCGCAGATGAAGTCATTTGCAATTCAAATCTAAACCTCACACAGACACTTTGGGTAGTAGATTGTTTGCAGGATTCAATATCCCTGAACACAAAGCACCTGTTGCCTCCAAGGAAATTAAATATCATCTAACAAGCTTGCAGTTTTCTCTCTTTCTCTGAAGCGAATGGTGTAAACGGCAGGATGGGTCAGCCGTCCCCGCAGGGATTTCAGAAAAGGTGGTATTGATCGAACAGCATTTCCTGGATCTGTTACGTGCGTGCTGTAGTGACAATGCTGAGCGTGGTGAATTATAAATCTGAACTGCATATCTGAATCACTTAAGCCGGTCATTTATCAGACACGAGTCAGACACACGAGGACTTACTTTGTAATCAGATAAATAAAGTGTTAGTGGTCTACACAGGGAGAGTTTATATAATTGTATTTATTTTGGATTATGTTAGTAGAGAGTTTGCTTATACACAAAGCACTGGCACAGATATGATATTGGCAAGCATCTGTCTATCTTCCAGAAGTATGGCTCAGCCATTTATTTTAGTGGTCGACCGATATGGGTTTTTTAATGACTGATATTGAGAAAACAATGTAGTCGATTAGCCAATATGAGGCTGACATAACACAAAAGTAATTAAGAGGCAAACAGAAAATCTGTGAAACTATAAAACATTTGTTATGCATATAGCCTTTTTAAAGTACTTTAAAACATTTACAAAACATACAGGTACAGCGCATATAAAAAGTCTACACCCCTGTTAAAATTGCAGGTTTTGTGATTAAAAAAATGAAACCAAGATGAATCGTGTCAGAATCTGTTCCACCTTCATTGTGAAATTGCAACGTATTTATTAAAGTGAATAACAATATAATCATTTATGGGGAAAAATGAAAAATACAAAATGTACAATATCCTGATTGCACAGTGTGCACAACCTTTTATGAGTGAAAAAATATGAACAATAACATTACTTAGACCAGGACATCCACTTAAAATGGATGAGAAAACAAGAAGAAAACTGGTAAGGTAGGCTGCCGAGAGGTCTACAGCAACATTAAAAGAAATGCAACAATATTTGGCAAGTTGCTGCCTACACGTGAAAATAATCTTCATGTTTAGACTATGCACCTTTTATAACCAAAACAATATCCAAGCCCATCTAAAGCTTGCAAATATATATATCTCCCGAAACAATGTGAAATAATGCATTATATTCCGATGAGACCAAAGATAAAATTTGGCCATAACACTGATGCAAAAAAACACAGCACCAAAAGAACACCATGCCCACAGTAAAACATAGAGGTGACAGCATCAGGCTTTTCTTTAGCTGGAACTGATCAGGAATAATAAATAGCTCCAAATTTCAGTCAATTTTGGCCCCAAACCTTAAAGTTTCTGCCAAAACACTTAAGATAAAGAGCAATGTCACCTTTCAGCATAACATCGACAGAAAGCACACCTCCAATCAACCAAGGAAAGGCTTCACCAAAACAAGATCAATAATTTTGAATGACCCAGAACTAAATCCTATTAAAAATCCATGGAATGATGTGATGCACAGGAGACAAGAGTTAGAATGATTTTGCAAGAAAAAATGAAAAAATACTGCAAAGTCAAGACTCATTAAGAATTTATGCTGTGATAAAATCTAAAGGTGCTTCAACTAAGTTTTAAGTTAGGGGTGTGCAGACTTATGCAACCTGCTTATTGTACAATTTTTACTTGGAACTTTTTCACCCCAAAATGATTCTTATTGTTATTCACTTTAATATATAGGTTGGAATTTCAGAATAAAGGTTTCAACATAATTCATCTTGGTTTCATTTTCTTCTTACATTAAAAAAGTGTGATTTTAACAGGGGTATGTAGACTTTTTCACGGTACCATTTAAAAAAAAACTTTAAGGGCCAGATTTAATAACAGCTTGCGCACAACACAACATACTGTAAAGTTCATGTTAACATTTTAGACATTTTACTGTCTGTCAGACTTTTACATCTGAGTCAGGTTTTACATCTGAGTGCCTTTTCATTAAAAATGATATTATATCAACATACATTTTCATGTTATTTTAACTTAAATTAAGTTTAACAATTTCAACTTTGAAAAAAAGTAGGTTGAACTGACTTGCATAATTAAATTGTTTAAACTAATTATTTAAGGAAGAAAAAGATTTATTGTGATGCAATATATAAAAAAAAAATATATATATATATATACATACATATATATATATATATATATATATATATATATATATATATATATATATCACGTGCACACACGAAACTACACTTTATTTAATTTTTGCTCCATGTCCCCTTAGGGGCTCCGTAAAATCTACATCTCTGGTCAACACTGTTAGACTTTTTATATATGCGGTAACTCACTGGGAACGTGTTGGCAACTGGCAACTGCCCCATTACAGTACCATAATTGTACATGTTTTTTACAGTATGATGCCTTTACCGCAGTTCCATTTTACAGTATAATACCCTTACTGTAACCTAGTTTTTAAAAAAATGTTGCCTTGAAGGGGAATTGAACCCGGGTTGCCCATGTCATAGGTCCGTAACACTACCACAGTGCCACAGATTCACTCCTAATACACCAAAGAAGTGAAATCTTGGCATCACTAGTGTTTTGAAGTCTTGAGGTCAAATTCAAATCTGATGGTCAAGCATTTATCCATAATCCTTTTCTTGTTTCTATCTACAATTCTCAAAAAATTATTTACACTGCTGAAAAACAATTCACATTTTGAAATTTGCTTCCCTTCTAAAAGCATAACAGATAAAATGTATTTCTTTTTTATAGATATATTTTATTTTTCTATTTTATATGCTTTTGTAGCACTATTTTATTCAACTACAGTAGCACTACTGCTGTTGTTTTACGGCAGTCTACTGCAAATTCAAAACATACAGTAAATTACTGTAAATTGAATGTCAATACCCACAATGCAATGCATATAGTAATGAACTGGAAAAGAAAATGATGGTATTTTACTGGGCATTTTGTGGTAAGTAACTGTAGAAATTACAGTTAAGTCTAACAGGGAACTTACAATATTAGTCTTCATTTCTTGTGCCAAAATAAGATGTAATTCAGAATCAACTTCTTCCTTCAGAAAGTTTGAAGTTCTAAGAGTTTTTTTTTACAGTAAATGGTTTAATCTCAAAAGGTCCAGGATCATCTGACTCCTCATGGTATGGTCCTTTTCAAGAACAATTTAATTGTGTCGAAATCCAGAGGCCAGGAAAATGTGTCTTGGGTTGAAGTCTGATTGTCTCGGCATGATTTTCATTATTCATTGTTCAGTAAGTGGCTCTAATTGCACCATCATTACCAGCCCCGGCTCTAATAACTGCCCCCGATTCTTCACTTCAACCACCATTAAAACAATTATCTTAAGAAGACTAGCGCTGATTAATATTCCCATAATGCTCTGCAATTACGCATCAGTGATATGAGGATGTGGCCAGAATCTTTCAAACCGTCTCTTCTTCTTCTACTCTAAAGTATTAAAACAGCTGCGCTTCAATTTCTTTTGTCGGAAAAACTGCCGCTGGAGAAAATGACAGACGAGGAGGTCTCTTAAGAGGGAAACGATTTTATTACACGTGTCCCTATTACAGTAATGATGGTATTACACTATAACTCATGTCATTTCAGGCCTTTTTACTGCACTACATTATTTCCCATATAAAATAGGCTGCACTAGTAGACTGTTGCAGGATTATTGCATAAAAGTCCTATAACTAACGGAGCCGTATAATGAAAAACATAATTTTCGTGCTCTATTGCAATAAAGGAACTTGATGCATTAGACATACACGACCATTCCTGCATTGTGCAAACTGACTTTAGTGAAAATAAAGCTGGAAATCAGCATGTTTATGACATCACATGCTTTAATATATGATGATGACAGGAAAATGCTCATGAAAATTTTTGATGCAACAAACCTTGACTTACAGTATGGTAGACTTGATACTATATTGTAAAGTCAGGCCCTTTGTGGTTAAACAATGCAACAAATATCAAGTTATATAAGAAATACGTTTGTGAGAGTTTCTGTGAGATAGTAGTTTGAATTGAAAAAGCTGAATCTGTCTGATTATTTAAATGGCATCTCTCTTCTAATGCATTTAAACAAGCAGTCTTTGATAAAAACCTTTAGATGAGAATAACAGCTTCTGTATTTGTGTTTGTGTTTCCTCAGGGTGAAGCTTCCAATGAAGACTTTTAATTAGAGAGGAGATTTTTATGAGCTCAGATGTCCCCTCCTGTAGAAGACAAGCATGTGCAATATAATTACAGTGTTTGTAAGGAAGTACTCCAGTGAAATTACTTTCCTTCTCTTTAGTTTTCTGTAATTAATTCAGCTTGAGTCCAAGGCAATCTCAAGGCAATTTGTAACTATTCGATGCTATATTAATATGTTTTACGTCATGCTTTTGCCCCAGTGACATTCGGGGTGGGGTTTCATTTTAGATTTATTCTAATAATCATGAAGTTTTGTTTGATTCACAGTCAAAAAATGCTGGGTTATTTTTAACCCACCTTTGAGGACAAACTCAACCTTAATTAGGGTTGCAATTAAACCTATGTTGGATTGTTTCAACTTAAAATGCTGGGTTATTTAAACCCATTGCTGGGTCTAATATAAACACTTTCTGCGTTAATAAAATAATAAAAGAGAAATAATGCCATATTTTAACCCAGCATTGGGTCAAAAAGGGACAAACCCAGCCTTTGGGTTAAATTAACCCAGAAAATGTTCATATTTGACCCAACAATGAGTTGAAACAACCCAGCAATAGATTAAATTACAGGGTTGGGTTCGCCCCATTTCGACTCAATGCTGGGTTGCAAATAACCCAGAATTGTTTAGAGTGCACATGTAAATAATTTTAGCCAGTCATACCAGTTTTGGTTTCAATAAACTTTACAGTATTTAAACATTTTATTTAAAAAAAATCACAATAATTTTTGCTAATTTTCTGAATTTAACATCTAAACAGGAGAAAAACTTTTTAAAGAGCACATATTGGTCTCGTACAGACAGCAAACTTTCGGGAGTGACAACCCCGCATAATAACAGCATTGTGTTTTGCAATAAACCTCCGTCTTGGCGTTGTGTATTTTACGCTTTTGTGAGGCTGCTTCACAGCACGGAGCACGCGGTCTTGCAGTGTTGCCAGGTCCTCGTCTTTTTTGTACGTAAATACAGTTTTGGCGCTTAACCGTTTATGGCTTTTGGCTCATGAAGCGATCAAGTTTTTGGTGTTAATAAAGTGTGAGGGTGCCGGTCCCAATATTTTGTTCTTTGAGGTAAAGAATTTAGATTTATATCAGTTAGTATTGGATTTTTCTTGTTCGCTGTTTTTTTTTTAGTGCAAGATCTGGCAACACTAGTCAGCAAACGCTTGTGCCTCTGTCATTTTTGGAACCGCGCATACAGAAGACTTTTTCCTCTTCTAAGCATTTATTTTTTCAGAAGAGAGACCTGTCCTGTTTATGATGAACGTATAAACACTTGATTAACTACTAGTTGTTCAGTTCGGTTATGTACACACTGTGCAGAGTTTTTGTAAATTCAGTTGTCACTACCTACATTTTGCGGGAGTTAATTCGGTTGTAGAATGCGGTTGTGAGTCCCGTAAATTACTGAACTGTGTGTGTACAGAACAGGATTAAGCATTAAAAGGTGAAGTGACAACCGAATTAATATGCAGTGTGTACGGGACCATTGTCTGATTCACGATTTTACATTTCCTTTAGTGTGTAAGTGTGTATTAGTACATGTTAATAATATGCAAAAGGTACAAACCCCAAAGTAAATGATGACGCGAGTTATCGTATCCAACGTAAATGTACAGACTAGCTGGCCAATCAGGGACACAGAGCTTTTTAAATCAATGGAAGAGAGTAAAATCTGGAGCTACAAAAATGTACGGTATGTGGAAAAATTATGTTTTTTTTACCATAAACCACGCAAACACATTGTATCATACCAAATACACAAATAACGTTGGTTTTAGCGATGAAATTAATTATGTGGCTCCACAATTCAGTACTACATACTCTCTCCGAAAAAGTACAAAAGTTAAAAAGGTCCATATATACAATTTTGGTACAAATATGTAGCTTTGAAAAACCAACATGTACCTTTTCGGTACAAATGTGTACTTTTTGAAAAAGTACCGCATCAGTGACAATATGACTATAATCTAGAACAGCTCATTGTCATCCAGGTCAGATAAAATGACGATATCATGACACAAAAGAGACTGACATAGAGATAGAGAGATGTGTGTATGTGTTACCTGTCTCTTTCTGAGCTGAGGTAACAGAGGAGGTGAAAGGCCCAGAGGAGAGGTCCAGCGTAAGTGCTCAACACTGTGAGGATGATAGCAGGTGCTTCAACATAACTCTCAAGACCCACAAACCCCACAGAGATGTCCACCGTACCGATGTTGTTCGAGTTCCCCTGAACACACAGCAGAAAATCCACACATTATATCAAAAACACAAGCCGAAATAACAACAAACACACTAAGATAACACATAATAGATGCTTTTTCTCTGATGACACAAAATAAACTAACAGCTCTCCTCAACAAAGCTATATGACTTAAGGGATCATATCTATAGCACAAAAGATAGACAAAGTTTAAACTGACAGTTTAGCCAAAGAACAAAAAGTGTGCAGAACATTCTTCAAAAATGTATCTTCCATAAATTTTTTGTTTTTTAAAGACAGACTCAAAACCAAGATACACACAACAATGATTTTAACATGACATAGGTTATTTTGATTTACATTTACAATATTAAAATGACAACGCAAAGAAAAACTACTTGGTTATTAATGTACCAAGCCCCTAAGGTGACATTGGAGTAAAAAATCTAAAGTTTAGGATCATGTGCTCACGTGAAACTTTTACGTGCTCACACGAAACCTTCATGCGCAGAATTTTTTTTTAAAGTTTAGTTTCGTGAAAGTGAAACTTTCACGTGCGCAAGCAAGTTTCACGTGTGCACGCGAAACTAAACTTTGTTTAATTTTTGCTCCATGTCCCCTTAGGGGTGCTATAAAAATGTGTGTTTTGCTCATATTTTTATTTAAAAACATTTTGCTGGGCCCCATAATAAATTAAACCTATATGAGTGGGTTCAAAATTACAAATTTGGGAACCTCTGTTCTAACCTGTTAACATTAGCAATAAACAATAGTTCTGCATATGCGCAGCTCGCATATGCATTGTAAATTTGGACTTGAAAAATGTAGCATCTATGTACATATGTATCTATGGTCCAAGCAGCTGCGATTGAGTGGAAGCGGGGACTAATTCACATATTTATATTTATGGTCCGAGCTGGTGAGATTGAGTAGAGTCAGGGGCTAATTTGCATATTCATGACTCCACATATATTTAATGAGGAAAGGGTTTAGAGTTACATTCAAGCCTTTAAAAGCATGAAGAAAATTCTGTCACAAGAATCAACTACATGGGAACTTTAACATTCAAAGTGTTATAAAGTACCTATTGCTGAGTATGAGAAACAGTAATGCTTCCCTAATAAATATGCTAAAGCTGAAGTTGCGCAGGTGACAGAAACATTCTGCAGTTCACAGACTCAAAGATTTTCATATTTTGTTGTTTTCCTTTTTGTCACTGTACCAGTGTCTCATCTCACCCATCCCTTCCTCTTTGTATTCTGTTCTTCTCTCTGCAGTATCAGGGTCGTGGAAAATGGACCAGACAAATGTGCTAAACGAATGTGACAATTAACAATTAACAATCATTTGGCCTCTGCATTAATACTAGAGACAGAAATGAAAGAGGGAGAGAGGAGTTGACCCTTATAGTCTCTTTGTCAGGCCCATAATTCCACGCTTGACTGCTTTAAATGATAATTAGTAATGCTTCATATTTGACCCCTTACTCAAATTACACACACAGCTCAACACAGCACTCCAGTCTCATTTACTTTCAATGTCCCTTAATGTCAATGAATGTTTCCCTAAATAAATCAGCCTTTATAAATTTAATGAACACATTGTCCATACACTGTGAAGGAAGACTGCATGTTTAACACCAAATATGCTACAGTACTAGGATGAGCTAGTTAAAGAGCTGTTGATTTCATGGCTGAATATATATATATATATATTTATATATATATAAAGCTCCATATTTTATAATAGAACATAGAAATGTGCATTAAAATCAATACATTATTCTACAGAGTGTTTTTTATGGCTTACATGAAGAAATATTAAACATACTCATAATTTGATGTCTCTGAACTCCAGCATCTCAATACCGGGGTACCTCAAGGCTCAGTGCTTGGACCACTGCTCTTTTTGATATACATGACATCCATGGGTGCTGTCATTTAGAAACAAGGCTTTTCCTCGATGAAACGCATCAAGGATGACACGCACTTGATGAAACTTGCCATTTTAGCCTGATGATCTCAGCATACCTGAGTGACATCTCACTCTGGATGAAGGATCATCATCTCCAGCTGAACCTCGCAAAGATGGAACTGCTTGTCATATCATCTGACCCTAAGATTCATCACAATCTTTCTATTCAACTGGGTTCCTCGATCATTACGCCGTCCAGGACAGTCAGAAACGTAGGAGTGGTCATTGATGACCAGCTTAGTTTTACGGATCATGTTGCCAGCACCACCCACTCTTGTAGATTCTTCCAAAGAAAATGAGACTTTTCCTATCGGAGCATGCTACACAAATCCTAGTCCAGGCTCTTGACCTGTCCAGACTGTACTATTGCAATGCATCCGGCCTGCACAACCAAACCCCTACAGATGATCCAAAATGCTGCGGCAAGAGTAGTCTTTAATGAGCCAAAGAGGGAAACATCACGCCTCTCCTTGTCAGGTTACACTGGCTTCCTATAGCAGCTCGCATCAAATTTAAAGCTCTGCTCCTGGCCTTTAAAACTACCACTGGGTCATCAGCACCCCCTTGCCTTCACTCGCTTATAGAGACTTATGAACCCTCTTGATTACTGCGGTCTGTCACCGAGCGATGGCTTGTGGTGCCATTCCAAAAGAGGTTGCGACAAGATCTGCTGACTCGGCAGCCATCTTTAAGATTTGGCTAAAAACCCATCTCTTCTGCCAACACCTCACTTGCTAATGTCTTTCTCTATTTTTTTAATTTTTATCTTCTGTCATAAAAATGTATGTTGTGTTAGACTTGATGAGACTTGAATTGCTGTTCTTGTTTTGCTCTAATTGCTTCTATTGTTATCTCATTTGTAAGTCGCTTTGGACAAAAGCGTCTGCTAAATAACTAAATGTAGATGTAGCAATGAACTATATCAAAATAATCTATTCAAAGCGTGAGCAGATTACCCAATCCATTCGCCAAGTAAATGTAACCAGCTGTCTTCAAACCCAATCTGAGCAAGACTCAAACAAGCGATTGATCGAGTCACTAGAGCATCTTTTAGGTTTACACATGGCACAGCTTTCACACACTAGCTGATCTCTATTACATAAAGAACTGTACTAGTTCAATAATGCCTCCAATGTCCTGACCTCTCATAACCTTGACCCTCCTGGTGATCATTACCTGGAAGTAGAAGAAGGCCTGGCCGAACCAGTAGTGCATTATGGTGGTCTGTGCAGCATCGTAATGCAGTTTCTTCCAGATGAATTGAGCCATGATGGTCTGGATGAGCAGACAGCAGGCCAACGTGGGCAGATTATGAGCTCTGAAGAGCAGAGCCACCAGTAAAACGACACCACTGTACACTTCCCACAATCCTCTGCTCTTCAAGCGCCCACCGTCCACGGCCGAGGACGTCAGCTGCGCCCGCAACAGGTCCTTCACGCCAGTGAAGAGGATCCCGAGGACGAAGACATAGACGAATCGCGCCTCAACGGTTCCCCTGAAAGAGAAAAGGAGAGCAAACATAAGCACAGATCTTCATTTAGGCCACGTGAAAATGCTCAAAGACGTTTTCATCAACTCTGTACACACAAGAATCAATATTTACTGTGAGACCCTTTTGTTTGAAAGTTCATCTTCATCTCACTAAAGCTTGTGATGTCTGAACAGAATCAATAACGGCGAGGTTCGGTGCTGTACAGCTGAGAGCAGAAGTTACTTATTATAGCTCGCTGGAGTTCAATGCGGACGCCTGCCCGGCACTCAAGAGTAAAGCAGCCCATTTCAATAAAAGCAGACTGAAAATGCTTTCCCTGGGTAAAAGGGTAAAAAATACAGCAAGCTTTGGATGCTTTTGGGTCAAATTTACATTTACAAACCAAAGCAGTCTCATTAGACATGCTATTTTGCTTCCCTTGTTAATGTGACATCACAAAAACAAAGCCCCACCCACATCCACTGACTGACTGGTTCATTTTACCCAAAAGCTTTTCTAAATGGGTTTGTTAGCACATTGTAGTGCTAATGTGGCTAAAGACACTATTGTCTTAGACTGCATTCACAAAAATCAGATCTATTTTTAACCAAAAACGCTCACTGTCGTTTGTTTAACCTTTTTTAAGATACTTGTTATTGCACAATTAAACAGTTAGTGTTTCTGTATAGCTCAGTGGTAAAGCATTGGGTTAGCAGTGTAAAAGATCATGAGTTTGAACCCAGGGAACACACATACACATACAAATTTACTTTGTAATGAACTGTAAGTTGCATTGGATAAAAGCGTCTGTCAAATGCATAAATGTAAAGGTTAATAATAACCATCATAGTAAAAACAAATGGCCTGACTCTCCCGAATTTACAGTACTCATGCTTGCTCTGTTTTCATGCAAATATATAATCTAAAAATGATCTACAAATAATATCCTTTTCAATAGAAAAGTTTTTCTGTATTTTAGCTCCTTTAAATTGTGCATATGTTGTAGGTTTGTGAGTAACACAAAGTAGCTTCCCCAGCACTGGATCAGGCACATTAAACATGATTAGAGCGGAACAAGAGAGGGATTTTAACCATTTCCCTAGAGAAGCAGGAAAATCTCATCATTTTATTGTGACTGTGTCTCGGCTCCACTTCACTGTAACTAAGCTTCATCAAAGCCGAGCAAACTACATCTGCGCACAGCACGTTCATCCACAACACATTACCATGCCAACCAGAACCTGGCAACAGCACCTTGTTCGGCAAGCACAGACGTATGTGTCGGCCGGGTGACACAGCAGGAAAGAAGGGTCGAACCCATGCCTGAGAAAAATGCCAGACACACGTACATGACTCAGACACACTTAGGATATGCTTTGCATCCACAAATAAACAGGGAACAACTTGTTTGTGTCCCATTACAAAAACACCAGCCATATGTTTAAACATCTGCATTAAGGCTAGTGGTCTCACTCATTGTGTAGCTTGGCATAACTACACATGTGTATATTTGTTATAAAAATAACCAAACACTAAGAAATATCTTGGTTTTTGCTTGATTTAATTCTTATTTTATCTATTTTTATAAAAATGTAGGTAGGGATGCACTGTTACAAAATTTCTGTGCCAATACCGATATTCGATTACTAATAATGACATCTACAGATACCGACAGATACCAATAGTTTTGGTTTTACTTCTGATTTCAAATTATTATGAGCGCAACGGTGCATTCACACAGGGCGTAAGCGTTAGCGCTTTCATTCACTTTTAATGGGTGATGTCATGCGTTGCCGAACTGAATTGTGGATCCGATGGTGCCACGTCAGTGCCGTTGCTCGCGGCAGAAGTTGAACATTTCTCAACTTTCCAAGCGGCAAAGCGTGCGTCAGCCAATCAGATTGCCTTATGCAAATAACCAAGGCAGAGCGAGCCAATTATGTTTATGGAAGACCGGAGCATGTGTAGCGGCCATTGTGATTGGCTGTTGGCCACGCTTCAGACAAGCCTTCCGTTAAGTGTTAACGCTTACGCCTTGTGTGAATGTACTGTTATGTGGCATTCACACCAGACGCAGAAGAGACGGCAAGCGTGAGTGATTTACATGTTAAGTCAATGCAAAGATGCGAATAGGCATCCTGCGGCGCGATATGCATGAATGGCACGGTGCAAATGACGCGGAAGGCACGTTCTGCGCAAATTGAGCGTTGCCACAGAAATGCGTAAGTTAAAAAATCTGAACTTTTGTGGACATTCGCGTCATGTTAACCAATCAGGAGCTTGATCTAGTAGTGATGTGATTACAGGGAGCGAGTGGAGTCACAAAAGCCCCTCCCATGAAGCAAATTTCCGTGTGAATGTCTCGAATGACTACAATTTCAAGCGCAATTAGGTTTCCATCAAGTTGTTAAAGTAAATGACGGTGGTATTGGTAACCTTGTAAGCAACAGTAAATAAAACAAGGCACGCTTAGAAAATAGAGACAGGACTGCATTTAGTTATGATTGGGCAAATTATACATTTATTAGCAATGCAGCTTGTAATCGGCAAACTGAATGCTGTGCACAGAAGAAGAAATGGCAATTTTTTTGCCTTGGCACTAACAGCAACGGGTATGCAACGACGTCGAACCCACTATACTGTATGGTAAAGACAACATCAGCTGATACATTTAGATGATCAGTCACGTGGGCTTAATGTTCACTACGTCAGAATTTATTCTGCAAATGCGTTTTCATCTTCCATTATTCGCATTTACTCTTTTTCACATAAGTCAAAAGGTATCTCAAGCAAACATAAAAAACTTTTTATTTGAATTTTTATTTGGCATTTCCATAATTTTTTTTCTTATGTAAAACTTCAAAATGTGCATAAAATCAGGGTGATGGAAACCCAGCTATTCTCACCAAATTTAAAATAATGAAAGCGACTTACAAAAGTGTGAAAAACAAAAGAACGATTCATAGTTAATAATATGAGTTTAAATAACACAAAATCACTGTATATAGCTTTAAAGTGAGATACAAAGACACCCGAGATTCAGCAGCAAGGACAACTGTGAAAAGAGCAAAAAATTAAAACATTTTTCAAAATGTTATCATCTAAAAAGAGAAACTCAGATGGGCTTGAAATGACATGAGGCTGAGTAAATGATCATCGAGATATTCCTATAAACCTTTCAGAGCACTATTGTGAGCTAATGCACGTACATACCTGAAAGGAAAAGAAAGGCTAAACAAATCAGTGAGTCTTCGCTTGGAGAAAGAAAGCAGATGCGTTATCATGTTTTATTTATCTGTAATAAGTGCAAATCAATCAAAAAGCAAGGAAGAAAAGGGAGAGAGAAAGACAGAGCAAAAAGATTAATGTGTTATTTTAACATTTATATTGTTACATCAGTCAAAAACACCATCAAAAGAAAAACAAAACAATAACAGACAGAAAAACAGACAGAAAGAAAAAAAGAAAGCAAGAAAGAAAGAGCAAGAGAAAAAGAGATCATCTGCTTATAATGACATCTCAGAAATAGCCATAAGCATCAATTAAAACTGTTCTTCATTGGCTCCGCCCCCTCATTTACAGGGTGGCACCTCCCCAGGGCCCTTACAAATGCCAGAGTGCCATTTAAAAGGGCCCAGGGCAGACTCATGCTTCGCATACTAAAGCTACTCCATCAAACTCCTGTGCATTAACAGATCACAGAGTTAAAGGCCACCGGAGTCTGAATCTGTGCAAGGAACCGCACAAATGATTCAATATTTATAGGAAGGCTATATATAAACCATCTGATATAGGATATCTCTACTGTGCTATAGAACAAATAAAATCTGTGCACTTCAGATTACTGGCGTCAGCAAAAGTTGCTCAATAAAAAATGTTTCTTAAGAACAATTAACTGCATTGGGACGATGAATGAATGTTCTGATGTGGTGGCTACAGAGACGGATGTCTTCATACTATATGTCAGAGCCGGACCTTTAGCTATCAGCATTAAATCTGGTCCACTTGGCAGCGTATTCAGTCCAATAACAACCCACTTATAAGTTAAGAATCACATGTAAAGCAACTCACTTTAATGTAATGTTAAACATAATGTCTAATGCAGGCATGACGCAACAAGTGACAGCTCAGAGTACATGAAACAGCTTTTATCTCTTTACGCTTTATTGTGTTGGGTCTGGTAAGTACTTGAGATTGATAATGCTACAGTAATGGATTAGTATTATTTTCAACTTACATAAACAATGTTTTACTGGCATGCAATTTCAAATAAGCTCTTGCAAATGTTGCGTGCAATAAACATCAAGTGAATTATCCTCAGATGTGTGGCCAGAGTTTGAAACTGGCCAAGTTTCTTATTAATCTTGTTCATTGAAAAGTTCTTCTCATATGAACTTGGCCTGAGGACCTGCAGCTGCTCTGAAAGCAGGTGAAATGTACAAAAAAAAATAAGTGTCAGTGAGGTGCTTGTTTGTTTGAGAAAGAGTTTTTTTGGGTTGCCAGGTATTGCGTCAGGTTTTATAATGTCCACTCTAATAAAAGTAAACATTGTGCAAGACTGTGGTTGCCGCTCTCCATAGACCCCACACACTGACTTATATAAACTCATAATTTCCACAGAAAACTTCTCTTTATTTATTTATATACTCCTATTTTTCTGTTCCTATATTACTTACAACAAAACTGATTTGCCAACGGATACTTATATGGTCTTGAAAAAGGAACCAGGTGCACTGCTTAAAAATAAGAAAAACACTGAATAGAGCACTTTCAACATAAAAAGACAGATTTACTAACAGCTTGTGCCAGTGCAAACCATAATTTTGGCGTTAAATAACGACTGTCGTGATTTACTGAAGACGCGCAGTGGATCATTAGCGCTGAAAATGTCTGGTCTAGTTATTTTTGCGACTGATCTTATTGAATATGCTTTTTAGGAGTATCTCTTTTAGACCAAAATATAAGGGAGGGAGATGATTTAAATGATTCATGCAAAGCAATTTACTAATGTTTACTGGTATTTGCGCCATTATTTAACACAGAAAAAGCATGTCTTAAATCATTTTGCGCTTGAAATGTCTGCAATTGTTGCTGATAGGAGGAGGCATCACAGAGATCAGAGAGCGCATGGTACAAGGGAGAGGATTTTTCCACACTTAACTTTTTTTAACATATTAAAAAACTAACATATTATTTAAAAAATACTGTTTGCCAAGCCATGTTATTTTTTATTTGCTGGAAGAAATAAAAAAGGAGTCACTAGGAGAAGTCACACAATACCAGCCCTTTTTAAAACCAAATCTTCATTTTATTGTTCTTCAGTTCTTTTCAGTGTCCTATATGGTTTTGTTAGATGGGATTTCACTCCACAAATGTCCGTGGTGCTGAACTCAAGCGCATCAGGTGCTGATAGATCACCAGCACCTGAGGAGCATTAGCTTTTCATTTTCATTTCATTTATTTGTAGAATTGCCCCTTAAGATGCAACATCTCATTTTCGAGGAGGTCCTAAACAAAAACGATTATATCGAACATACAAATAATAATAAAAAACAGCTCTGCTTATTTGCGACCCTGAACTAATTTGTGTGCTTTTGGTAGATTGTGTTGGTCATTATGAAAATCAGCTGTTGTGCCTGTGTTATTTAATTTTTGCCTTTTTAGTAAATAACCCACCTTTTTTAGGAATTGCACCCAAAGTCTGGTCCACACAGAAACGTCTTCTGGCCAAGATCCGGCCCATTTTAAAAAGACTAAAAAGTCTAACCAAAATACTACAAAACTAATCTACCAGTGAAGTTTTTAAAAACCTCCAACCCTTAGTTTAAAGAATAGCAATCAACATGTGTGTGTGAGGGTGTGTGTGTGTGTGGGTTGGTATATGTGGTATACGGGAACATGAATAGTGTATAATGACATGTTTACTATGCTAGAAAAACAGGAAGTGTCCCCATAAACTGAAGGACTTACAAAACATACTAAATGGTACTTTTTCATAGATTAAATATAGATTTAATAGGTTTTATTAATCAAAATCATTGTCTTTATTCATAAATATGTCCTCGTTGGTGTCAAATGACCTCTGCCAGTGATCTGACTTTTCTTTGTAAGCTTAGAATTTCTTCTCTTTATTAACATTGAACGGGTAAGTCCAAAGAGGCTTCCATGCCGTTCTGCCGTATTGATAAACTATAATAGCAGAGAGGGACAAAAAGCACTAGCCTACAAACGAGTTTTCACAACGAATTTTCATTCAGAACATGTGAACCAGCTGAAACTGACAAGGAGATCAGTGATTACATATCGGCTACTGTAGTTGCAACACGCATTTGGAAAAGCAAGGCGCTAGAGAGCACTATTCATTTGAATGCAAAATACAATTTCACCACTAGATGTTTTTGTGATGGTTGGGATTAGGGACTGGTTCTCAAACTTTTCCGGTGTGTGCCCCCCCTGTGTATGGTGCATCCCTTGGTGGCCCCCCAAAGAAAATTTATGACATAAAACATTCCAAAACATTACATTTAAAGTAAACAAAAGATTAAAATATATAAAGGTAGCCTTCTTTTTCTGAGGTTTAATTACACAGAATTTATGATAAATTCATGTTTTTTTATAAAATGTCATTAAACTGAGACCCCCTGTACCCCATTTAAAGAACCACTAGGTTAGGGAAAAGGAATATACAGTACAGAATAAAATACATTGCGTCTATTCCCGTAAACCACATATGCCAATGTGTGTGTGTACATAAATAAATTTGATCCTATTTTGTATCTGCATGCAACACTCTTGAATAAGTTGTCAACCCCAAACACCTCTAGATGAATCATGCTATAAAGGCCTTTTTAGCGGCTCCTGAAACAGGTGTGCTAGTTTTTAATTACTCCTTTCAGATGATTTTAATTACTGTGGGTCTTGGGCTGCATTGATCTGCATCTGAAAGGCTTGGAAACAAAAGGAGAATTAGCTTCACTAATAGCCGTTTGTGCAGAGATTCGACTGCTCGGTTTCATTTGGAAAGACCCTTTGACCGGCACCCCTTCCTGCAGCTCTGATGTGCAAAAATGCAATCGGTTGAAAGACCAAAAAACCGTCATGTAAGATGTCCAGTTGACAAAAATGAAATTTTAATATGTACTGTATAACTTTGTAATTCTTACTTGGATAAAGTTACAAATCAGTTTATCTGCCATGACTTGAAGAAAACTTTTTGTTTGTTTTTCTGATTTATTACTTGTATTGCAGCTACGCTTCAGTTCATTTTTCTAGCATGTACACTGATCTAAATCAAATTTTAATTGTATTGAACTGTATTCCTTTCCTCTCTTGAGAGGATTTTACCCTCTAACAGTAAACACTGCACAATCATAAGACTAAATTCCTATATTTGGCGAGTGAGATACATTCAGATAACACATTTTATAACTCATAGTTCCCCTGAAAATATCCCCTTGCTCATCTCTTCATCATAACTGAACGTTCAACCGCTCACACACTTCATTTTGCCAACCCACTTCAATTGCTCGTAAATGTTTAGCTCTGCCAAAATTCCTGTTTATTTCTTTTCCACTGGTATTTCTCTGACAACAATCATTCACCCTGTAAACAGCTCTGAATGTGAAGAGGCAGATAGTTTGACATCTCCTCCCTCGCCCTTTTGTTTGCCTTCCCGTTTACGACCACAAGTTTAGGTTTAATTTAAATGTTTAAATCCAAGACGAACACAAAAGTCTTCTGCAGTCAGCAGACTAAACAACAATTCGCTCAATCGCAGGGAGTTCTTATTATCAAAACTAGATTTGTTCCAAAACCTAATAAGCTGCTGCACTACCGCCTAAAAGGCAACAACATTGTAAGGTTAAAAACTTATGGATAACAGTGCTCCTCACATGAAGCCCACCAGAGACGTGTTCAAGGACTGCGACATACTCAATCCAAATACGTGAACACCAAGCTAAACGAGGCAGATAACATTTCAAGCTTTACCATGCTGATTAATAAATATTAATAACTGTAGCTTAATTGGTAGATTATTGCGTTTGCATGGCAAAGGCCATGGGTTTGATCCATATATACTGTACGCACATACTAATAAACTGTCATTTTGGATAAAACTGTCTGTCAAATTTATAATGTAATTGTTGTAATCAGCATTACTCCAAATTCTGCCGTCTATTTTGTTGCATATAAATATACACTCACCTAAAGGATTATTAGGAACACCATACTAATACTGTGTTTGACCACCTCTCACCTTCAGAACTGCATTAATTCTACATGGCATTGATTCAACAAGGTGATGAAAGCATTCTTTAGAAATGTTGGCCCATATTAATAGGATAGCATCTTGCAATTGATGGAGATTTGTGGGATGCACATCCAGGGCACGAAGCTCCCGTTCCACCACATCCCGAAGATGCTCTATTGGGTTGAGATCTGGTGACTGGGGGGGGGCCATTTTAGTACAGTGAACTTATTGTCATGTTTAAGAAACCAATTTGAAATTATTTGAGCTTTGTGACATGGTGCATTATCCTGCTGGAAGTAGCCATCAGAGGATGAGTACATGGTGGTCATAAAGAGATGGACATGGTCAGAAACAATGCTCAGGTAGGCCGTGGCATTTAAACGATGCCCAATTGGCACTAAGGGGCCTAAAGTGTGCCAAGAAAACATCCCCCACACCATTACACCACCAGCAGCAGCCTGCACAGTGGTAACAAGGCATGATGGATCCATGTTTTCATTCTGTTTACGCCAAATTCTGACTCAACAAAAATCGAGAATCATCAGACCAGGCAACATTTTCCAGTCTTCAACTGTCCAATTTTGGTGAGCTCGTGCAAATTGTAGCCTCTTTTTCCTATTTGTAGTGGAGATGAGTGGTACATGGTGGGGTCTTCTGCTGTTGTAGCCCATCCGCCTCAAGGTTGTGCGTGTTGTGGCTTCACAAATGCTTTGCTGCATACCTCAGTTGTAACGAGTGGTTAACATCAACAAGGCATTTTCACCCACAGGACTGCCGCATACTGGATGTTTTTCCCTTTTCACACCATTCTTTGTAAGCCCTAGAAATGGCTGTGTGTGAAAATCCCAGTAACTGAGCAGATTGTGAAATACTCAGACCGGCACGTCTGTTACCAACAATCATGCCACACTCAAAATTGCTTAAATCACCTTTCTTTCCAATTCTGACATTCAGTTTGGAGTTCAGGAGATTGTCTTGACCAGGACCACACCCCTAAATGCATTGAAGCAACTGCCATGTGATTGATTGATTAGATAATTGCATTAATGAGAAATTGAACAGGTGTTCCTAATAATCCTTTAGGTGAGTGTATATACTGTATGCAGTTTGTCAGTATTTGGTCCAAACTATGTTGATTATATGAAACTAGATCCTAAACAAGTGTTATGCTTGTGAGATCAGAAGAGCTATTAATATTTCTTATTTACATGAAAAAAACATATTTCGAAAACCACACGCTGGGACTGTTTAATAGCTTCATACGGTGCAAGCATTATGATTTGTTCCACAGAAAAATCTGATGCAAATGGAGTTACACACAAGGCAAATAATAATGAGGATGCCCGTTTACTTGAAATGATTCCTCACAGTTTTGGATCTGTTCAGGAAGGGCAATAACTGCACTAATGTCTTTCGGATTTTGACTGGGGGTTTTGAACATTTGGTGCCCACTGTATTTAAAGCAACAATCATTACGGTCACAGAGAGCAAATGCTTGTGACAGAGAGAAAGACAGCTAAATAAAATAAGTGTGAGAGACAAATTAGAGGGGCGGAAGTCATCGGACGTCTATTTAACAGGCGAGCCAAAGGTTACCAGAGCAACATAAACAATGTCCTGTAGTGATTAATGAGTGTGAGAGTGACTCGAGTGGCATAGGGTGGCAATGCCAATTACTCCATCCGGACACCCACTCTCTCTACCTCTCTCTCTCTCTCTCTCTCTCTCTCTCTCTCTCTCTCATATTGAGAGCGCATAATGAAACACAGCCTGTGGTGCCAAAGGAAGGGTAGGAGGTCAAAGATTTAATTAGGTGGGAGAAAATGTCAAGGGGAGAAGGTGATCGGTGCTGTTTTCTCACAGGAGAGAACGGAGACTTGTGTGTGTATCTGACAAAACTGTTTGTACTTTCTGTGTGCATGTGCATCAGCCCTATTAACATCCATTACACTGTGTATGTGTGAGCATTTACTTAAAGTGATAGTTCACCATTCATAGTCATCATTTCAGGGCTCACAAAATCGCTTGCCCAACGTCCTGGAGCTATTGTGCCTTATGCTGAGTTTACACCAACCGCGGTAGAGGCGTGAAGCCCGAGTGATTTCAATCTTAAGTCAATGTGAAGACGCGTTGAAGCGCGTCTGGAGGTCTTGCGCCACGGATGAGGCGTTTGGTGCGGCGCGGAAGACGCATTTGCGCGCTATTCGCGTGTCTAGTTCACGTGACTTGAGCGCCTGGCGCGGTACGCGCAAATGGTGCTTTTTGTGCATTTTGTGTTTTGTGTTTGATGCGAATTGCTGGCTGATGCCCGAGTTGAAAAATTTGAACTTTGGCGGAATTTCGTGCCGCATTAACCAATCACGAGCCTGGTTGTTGCTGTGGCGGCAGCCCTGCCCGGAGTCACTCATTTAACATGGAGGAACGCTTGATATTGTCCGTGAGCAGTCATCCGGAGCTATATGACACAAGTTCTTATTTCTACAGAGACAGGAATAAAAAGGACCTCGCTTGGAAGAGTGTCAGTGAGGACATTGGAATTTATAGGGAGGAATAATATATTTAAATGCTTTTGCATTCTCTTACAGATTGGTTTGGTAATTATGGTGCATGTAAATCAGGCATTCGTCTTTGAATCCATGCTCGCATTGACTTTCACTTTTTATTCACTATTGCGCAAATTGTACAGGAAGCAAGCAGTACGGATTTGTCATTTCAGGGTTCCCACACCTTAGTTAACTTCAAATTCAAGGACATTTCAAGGACTTTCCAGGTCAAATACTCTCAAATTCAAGAACTAAATGTGGGGACACATTTCAAGTGAGAGCAAGGTTACATTATGTTACCTTTTAAGATACATTGTTACAGTTCCCTTTCGAGGGAACTCGCGCTGCGTCACTGCGGTGACACTTTGGGGACGCCTCCAGGGGTAAGTGCGTCTGAATGTGTATATCAAATTCCACCAATAATGAGGCTTAACGACAAAGACAGGGTGACGCGGGAGCCAGGAAATATATCGCTGTCTGAAATATTGCCAAAGACGGCGTTACAGGGTTTTCAGGTTACAGGAAGCATGGCAAGAGAGACGCAGTGTCTTATTCCCTTCTCAGAGAACAACAGTTACATACGTAACCCGAGACATCTTCATGTGTCAAACACAACTATGCAAAAAAGCATTTTGTTATGAATCAACATTCGCATACAGAAGATATAAGCATTTAAAGCGAACAGTTTAGCATGTCCACAAGTCCACAATTTTTATGATATTATCCTACACTACACAGGGAATAATATGTTTTTTTTTTGCAGAAAACTTCTTGTGTAAAATCAATTCAAGCACTTTCAATGACCTGTATCTTTGTATGTATATTTGAAGAGTTCCCTTTCAGTCGGTCACTACGACGTCACGTCGTGACCGACGAATTGGGAACCGCTTCGCGGGTGACCTATCTACTTCGAGAACTATAAGAAACGCCAATGAACTTGGCATGCAGGTATTTGCATAATGCCGGCGCCGCCCCGCCAGGTGCGTATATAAGGCGCAGGTGCATAATACCAAATCAGCTTTTATTGCTTCGAAGCCGGCAGACATCTGCTCATGAGAAGCTATTCTGAAAAAACTGATCTTCGTAGATCCTGTTCTGTGGGAAGAAAAAAGATCTCAGCTTGCCAAAGTTGGTTGGGCAAAGACACCTCAGCGGAGGCTCGCAGTGTTTTTTCTCCACCCTTTCTCTCTCTCTCTGTCTCTTTAATTTAGGACTTGAGTTCGAGTGAGTGCGTTGCCTCTCCCTGTGTGTTTCACCAGCTTGCACAAAGAGTGATTTCCCTAAAAGAGCAGCACGTTTGAGCTTTGTGTCTTTTTAAAGACAGCCACTCATTCGTGTCACGGTCGGGTCGTCTTTTTAAAGATGGATTTCCGTCCGTGCTCCGTTTCTGGATGCGGTGTGTTCATCGCCCCCCAGGATGGCCACAAGCGTTGTCTTTCGTGTCTGGGGCTCCAGCACGCAGAGGCAGCGTTGCGTGATAGCTCATGCCCCATCTGCGAGGGCATGACTATGGCGGATTTGCGGAGACGGGTGTCGTTCCTCCGGCAACGGCTCCCGCCTTCCCAGTCTGGTGCTGCTAAGGGTGCAGCTACCAAACTTGCGAAGGATGACCTCCGTATAACGGTGCTGGGTCGGTCTGCTGGTTCGTCCAGTAGCTCCCAGCGCCCTGATCCGTTGCCAGCGGAGGTCCCGATGGAGACGAGCGGCCCGTGTTCTACGGTGTCCTCGCGCTCTGTCGAGCCTCCACCTGACGCGATGTCCACCGTAACGTCGGAGGGGGGGTTGTCAGCCTCGGACGTCGATCCGGATCCGCTCCCGCCTTCGGGCCAGGTTGCGGGTTCTGCGTTCGACCCTGAGATGGCAGCCATGCTCGCTCGGGCGGCGGAGGCGGTCGGCTTGGAGTGGACTAAACCTCCCCCACCTGAACCGTCCCACCTCGATGATTGGTTCTTCGGGGGCGCCAGGGCTTCTCAGTCCTCGCCCCCGGTGCCTTTCTTCCCCGAGGTGCATGAAGAGCTGACGCGGTCGTGGAAAACCCCGTTTTCCGCCCGGAACCGGCCGTATCAGCCTTCGCCTCTCACCTCTCTCGAGGGTGGGGATGCCAAGGGGTACACTGGTATCGCGATGCAGTTGTGTCCGGCCGGTGTCGCTTCCTCCTGGCGGGACCAGCCTACTCTCCCCTCACGGGCCTGTAAGCAGTCTTCGGCGCTGTCCGGTGCTGCTTGCAAGGCTTGTGGGGAGGCAGCCTCTGCCCTGAATGCCATGGCATTGCTGCAGGTTCACCAGGCTAAGGCTCTGAGGGACCTGCACGCGGGAGGTCACGACTCGGCGGAGTTCTCTGAACTACGTGCGGCTACGGATCTGGCGCTTCGTGCGACCAAGGTCTACCCTGGTAGTCCAGGAACGCCATCTCTGGCTGTGTCTGGCGGACATGAAGGACGCCGATAAAACCCGGCTCCTGAATGCTCCGGTTTCCCAGACCGGCCTGTTCGGCGAGACGGTCGAGGAGTTTGCGCAGCAATTCTCCGCGGCCAAGAAGCAGACTGAGGCCATCGCTCAGATCATGCCACGTCGGAGGCGTCCTGCGCCTGCCCCATCCACGTCGGCGCCTCAGCCTGCTCCTCGCCGAGGGCGTCCTGCGGCGGCCGCCTCCGTTCCTCCCCGGGGCTCTTCTAAGAAGCGAGGAACCGGTCGTCAGCAGCCCGCCCCGCCCGCTCAGCCCGCTTCAAAGGGTGGTAAAAGAAGATCTAAGCGGCCCTGAGACGAGCGACCTAGAGATGGAGGGGATCGCTCTTCGGGAGATGGTGAAGGCACCACTCCCCCCACCGGAGGAGGGCCGGTTGGGGAATCTTTTGTTTCATTTTTCTGTTCCGCCGACTTTTCAGTCGGCACCCACAAATTCACAAAAAGAGCGAATTCCACTTCCATCTCTAGGTCTTCAGATGAGCGCCAGAGACACGAGCGGGCTCATAACCCCCCCTCGTTCTCCGACTCATCAGAGGAGAACGAGAGCGGCGCACGGGCTCATAACCCCACCGCGCTCTCCAACTTCTCAGGCGGTAGGAGACAGCTACGGGCTCATAACCCATCGTCTCCCTCCTCCTTCGCCAGAGGGTGCATCGAGTGGCGTGAGGTGTCTTCAGCAGAGCCTCCCTTACTCAACCACCCAGCAACGGACTCAGGTGAGTGTTATCACACACAACACTGCTGTCGGTGCGGCCGTTACGCACACACCGGCGATCACCTCCGTTGCGCCCGCCGCGGGTACACCGATCGTGCCTCTAGTCCCCCTCGCACGGTATCTGGGGGCGTGGGAACAGCTTCCCAGCCCATCGCGTTGGCTTTTACGCACGATTCGTCTCGGCTATGCGATCCAATTTGCCCGGCGTCCCCCCAAATTCTCCGGCGTTCGTTTCACTACGGTGAGAGCTGCCGATGCGCACGTCCTCTGTGCGGAGATCGCTGTCTTATTGGCGAAAGACGCGATCCAGCCGGTCCCTCCAGCCGAGATGAGGTCGGGGTTTTACAGCCCTTACTTTATTGTACCCAAGAAAAGCGGCGGCTTGCGACCGATCCTGGACCTGCGTTCGCTGAACCGTGCACTTCACAGAATGCCGTTCAAAATGCTGACGCCCAAACGCATATTTCCATGCATTCGTCCAAACGATTGGTTCGCATCTATCGACCTGAAGGACGCGTACTTTCATGTATCGATTCTCCCCCGGCACAGGCCGTTTCTCTGCTTTGCGTTCGAGGGGCGAGCATACCAGTACAAAGTCCTCCCATTCGGGCTCTCTCTGTCGCCCCGTATATTCACCAAAGTAGTGGAGGGGGCTTTAAAACCCCTGAGAGAGAGAGGTGTGCGCATTCTCGCGTATCTGGACGATTGGCTAATAATAGCTCAAACACGTCAGACGCTGTGCGATCACAGAGATTTAACTTTAAAACACCTCGCTCGTTTGGGTCTTCGGGTCAACTGGGAAAAGAGCAAGCTTTGCCCCGTGCAGAGAATCTCTTTTCTCGGTATGGAACTGGACTCGATCGATTTGACAGCTCGTCTAACAGAAGCGCGTGTACAGTCGATTCTGACTTGCCTGAATACATTCAAGAGCAAGAGCGCGGTCCCGCTGAAACAATTTCAGAAGCTTTTGGGGCATATGGCAGCAGCCGCAGCTGTAACTCCGCTCGGACTGCTTCATATGCGACCGCTTCAGCATTGGCTTCACGATCGAGTCCCGAGGAGTGCGTGGCTGCACGGCATTCACCGTGTTATCATTACACCTGCGTGTCGTCGCACTTTCACTCCGTGGTTAGACCGTGCGTTTCTCCGAGCCGGTGTGCCTCTGAGACAGGTCTCCAGGCATGCGATAGTATGCACAGATGCGTCAGACACGGGGTGGGGGGCCACGTACGATGGGCTTGCGGCTTCGGGGGTCTGGACGACACCCCAGCTGCATTGGCACATAAACTGCCGGGAAATGTGGGCTGTATATCTTGCGCTCGTCCGTTTCAGCAACGAGTTACGGGGCAAAGATGTATTAGTTCGAACAGACAACACTGCAACCGTGGCGTACATCAATCATCAAGGCGGTTTACGCTCGCGTCACCTGTCGCATCTCGCCCGTCACCTCCTCACTTGGAGTCAGAAGAATTTGAGGTCTCTTCGTGCCATTTACATCCCGGGCACGCTCAATGTAGAGGCGGATGCGCTCTCTCGGGCTGCGCGTCCCGGCGAATGGCGACTCCACCCCATTGCGGTTCAGCAAATTTGGAGACGTTTCGGCAAAGCGCAGATAGATCTGTTTGCTTCCCCAGAGACGACCCATTGTCGCCTGTTCTATTCACTAGCCGACGACTCGCTCGACGTGGATGCATTGGCACACAGCTGGCCGCGAAACATGCGCAAATACGCGTTCCCTCCGGTGAGCCTCATTGCGCAAACCTTATGCAAAATCCGGGAGGACGAGGAGAGCGTGCTGTTGGTGGCACCGTATTGGACAACCAGGAGTTGGTTTCCAGAACTCTCTCTCCTCGCGACAGCCCCTCCGTGGAAGATTCCCCTGAGGAAGGACCTTCTTTCTCAACAAGAGGGCACATTATGGCACCCGCGCCCCGACCTGTGGAACCTCCATGTGTGGTCTCTGGACGGGGCACGGAGGATGTGAGTGATTTACCGCAAGAGGTATCTAACACTATTGCTGCTGCGTGAGCGCCGCCTACGAGACAGGCTTACGCGCTTAAATGGAACCTGTTTGTCGACTGGTGTTCTTCCCAAAGTGAAAACCCCCGAGAATGCCCGATTAGTGTTGTGCTTTTATATCTCCAGCGTCGTTTGGAGAATAGGCTGTCACCATCCACTATTAAGGTCGATATCGCTGCGATATCAGCTCACCATTCACCCGTAAACGGTAGAACAGTGGGTCAGCACGACCTGGTCATTAGATTTCTCAGAGGCGCTCGAAGACTGAATCCTTTGCGTCCTCCCTCTAGTCCTCCTTGGGACCTGTCCTTGGTGCTGAAATCACTCCAGGAAGCCCCATTTGAGCCTCTGCATAGTGTGAGTGTTAAATTTCTTACTATGAAAACTTTAACTCTCCTTGCTTTGGCTTCTGTTAAGAGGATAGGGGATATTCATGCATTTTCGGTCGATGAATCGTGCCTTCAGTTCGGGCCGGCTGCATCCAGCGTAACACTGAGACCCCGGCCCGGCTTTGTGCCCAAAGTTCCCACCACTCCTTTTAGAGATCAAGTGGTGAATCTCCAAGCACTGCCTTTGGAGGAGGCAGACCCAGCCATGGCTTTGTTATGCCCTGTTCGTGCACTACGTGTGTATATAGACAGGACGCAAAGTTTTAGGACCTCAAATCAGCTCTTTGTTTGTTACGGTGGTCAGCAGAAAGGAAAAGCTGTCACCAAGCAGAGGATGTCCCATTGGATTGTGGATACTATAGCCCTTGCATATCAAAAGCAGAATGTGCCTTGTCCATTTAATTTACGTGCCCACTCTACACGCAGTGTGGCATCATCTTGGGCACTGGCTCGCGGTTCCTCGCTAACAGATATTTGTAGAGCTGCAGGCTGGGCGACACCTAATACGTTCACAAGATTCTATAGTGTTCGTGTCGAACCGGTTTCCACTCGGGTTCTTTCTACTAACTAGTTAAGAATGCCGAGGGTCGGCTCGTGTGTCGGCTTGGAGCCTCTATTTTGGTGCTGTACAGTTGCACCAATATGGAAGGCCATCGGGGCAAAAACGTCACAAAAACAGTTTTTGCCTCTCCTCCACCGCCCTGATAGCTGGTGTTGCGGAGCATCCGCTGTCAACCTATCACTGATGTATTCTCTGTAAACCTGTGTAGGCTAGGCGTCCACATTTGTCTCCTACATGGGGTTCATTTGTGTGTAAAGTCCGTGGGGTTCTAATCCTCCACGTTTTTCCTTAGCAGAGCCTGCTCTGCACCTCTCAACATACCATGTATTGTTCAGAGACTTTTTTGAGCAACCTGTCTGTTGTTTCATATATTTTTATGTCATCCATTTAACCTTCTTAGGGGATGGCTTCCGCAGTGTTCTAGCTCCGCTCAGTTTAGACGCTTCCCCAGTTCGCTGCTTCACTATCGTGGGTTAAGGAACAGGTAGTGACCGGCCTTCTGCATTTTGCCTTAGGTTCCGCCCCTTTATGTGGAGGGCGGAGGGCTTTTGCAGGCACTGGAAGGGTTCAGCTGCAGTGGCGTTTTAATTGGGATTCCCAATTCGTCGGTCACGACGTGACGTCGTAGTGACCGACTGAAAGGGAACGTCTCGGTTACGTATGTAACCCTCGTTCCCTGAAGGAAGGGAACGGAGACGTCACGTCCCGTCGCCACAGTTTGCTGTTCCATTGCTGTTTTCAGGCCGGGCACTGTTGCTCGGCTTCTCAGCAATAATATAGCTGATTTGGTATTATGCACCTGCGCCTTATATACGCACCTGGCGGGGCGGCGCCGGCATTATGCAAATACCTGCATGCCAAGTTCATTGGCGTTTCTTATAGTTCTCGAAGTAGATAGGTCACCCGCGAAGCGGTTCCCAATTCGTCGGTCACGACGTGACGTCTCCGTTCCCTTCCTTCAGGGAACGAGGGTTACATACGTAACCGAGACGTTTCGTTGCAAAACGAGATAACCACCGTTTTTTAAATTGTTCAGAAATCTTGTTTTTTGGTTGTGCATTCCAATTAATTTCAATGCAACTGCAGTTGGTTTGTTTTGATTTAAACCTTCATAACTTAAAAAATACACTATAAAACAAAATAATAACATGATAACATAATAATAAACATGTTTTCACAAAAATGAAAAAAAATGGATGTATCTCGTTTTGCAATCGAAAACTTCCAAGGGCCTTGAATTTTTTCCCCCAGATTTACAAACTTTCAAGGATTTCAAGGACCTATGGGAACCCTGTCATTTTCAATCTGGATCTCCAACACTGTCCTGTTAGTCTTTACTATCCTCACATAAAAATGAACTTATAAAACCCGGACGCATCCCTTTAGGACAAACAGTAAAAACTTTGATTATTGCTCTGAATCCCTATCAAAAGTCCTTCACAAAAACACAATTATCTCGCTAAGGGTTTTTTTGAGGGTCTGTTCTTTCATTTGATATATTGTATGTTTATATATTTAAAGAAGAACATTTTCTGTAAGGCATTAAACATAAAACATGCTGGCGCTTGCTGCCAACTTTTTTTTTAAACTCTGTCGGGGAAAGAGTTAAGTGCCTATAGTGTTATTAAAACTGAAGTCAGAGGAACAGTGGGTCTGTTTCTCTCGACGTCAGCTAATAATAGTCTTAATCATCTCTGGCTCAATGCTAAACGCCGCATTCGCTCTTCACGGTCATCGCTGATGCCTCTCGACTCGAGCTCTCCTGTTAAAAACTCTCGAGAAACTCTTCGTCATTTAGCACAGAGGCTGACTCACAGAACTGATGAGATCAGCGAACGGACACAAAGTCAGCAAAGTAACTTCAGATAATTCAAAAACAACGATAATGAGCCGAGATAATGTATTCGAAATCTGACATTCGAGGAATGTCAAAAAGATATTTAAATTTCATCAAACTTACTTGGAGACAGCACGGCTGCTGTGTTGCCATGGGAACAGGACGTTTCCGACAGCGGCGCGATAGCTGTAAACTCCGAGAAGGCCGAGCACCAGGGCGATCTTAGACACCAGAGAGCAATGACGCTGGATGAGGAGGAAGATCAGAGCCAGCGAGAGCGCCGCCAGCACGGAGAGAAACATCTTATGATCTCCACTGAAACACACAAACAAAATAAACAACAACAACGATAAGTGCTCTTCAACTGTGCACACAATGAATATAAAACAGGATAACCCCCTTTCAATCGAGCTTAAAACACACACATACAGGTTTGTTTTACTTCTATAGGACATATTTCAATGCTTTTATCAGGGTCGTTTCAATCTTTTAGTTTAAAAAATAGTATAGACAGATCTTCAAAGTGAAGGTCACTTTGAATGGCCAAGGACAGCCCAAGAAACCATATATGACTGAGACGTAAAGCAACCAATCACGTGTCGAATTGTGCTGCATCGTGTTAAGGGGCATGGACATGTCTCCACAATAACAAACACATATTTTTAGGGTTTTTGCGGCGAACATTAATATTTACATAGGCGACCCATGCAGGGAAATTGAGTCGGAATGAGATTTAAATTTTGATATTCTTTATTAACAAAAACCTTAAAATGATCTGACAAAAAATCAGCAAAGTCTAACAAAGTCTCTTTATTTTGCTCTAACTCAAAATTAGACCCTGCACATTCCCATTAATTTTGCCAGCACGGGTCACATTTATTCATTTAGCCGATGCTGTTATTCAACATCTAAGATTTTGTTAGGAGTTTTTTTAAACAAAGTGTAAAGTTAGTGGTAAGTTAAGTGAATGCAGAACAAGGTTGTGGTGGTCTCAGTAGATCAGATAAAGGCTGACTGAAACGGGAACATCCACTGCCAGGTTTTGTAAGACGCAATGTGAGTGACATAAAGCAGGAATGATAGAGAATTAAGTTTAAGCTTGTGTGTGTGTTCAGGAGTCTGGAAAACTGATCTGCAGTCTGTTCAGAATGCAGTTTGAGTACTCTTCTTATCTGAACTTATCAGGTATGAGGCCAGGCAAAGAGTTGTGTGTGTGTGTGTGTGTGTGTGTGCGTGCGTGTGTGCACATGTGGTTTGTAGTGAGGATGATGAGGTTTGCACTGGAGTGAAGCAAATGTGTGTGTAGTGAAGTGAAGGACAGCTGAGGTGAGAGCAAAGTCTGTGTGAATTTGGCATGAAGAAGAAAATCTCCTGCTCATTACCCATATGACAGAAACACAGAGAACGAAAGAGACAGAAACTCCCTTCTCGTCTCCTCTCGTCTTGCTGTTTACATGAGTAGCTGCCTTCTAATTGAGTATGACACAACAATTAATGCTCTTCAATCTAAATTTAAGTTTATGTCCTCACCAGGCTATAATGGGACATTTTCAGCTTTTGGTTTTTATTTAGTAAAATTTTATATCACCTGCTTATCATGTATATTAAAGTCGCAATGAAATTGAAATGAAAAACTATATATATATTTTTTTAATATTGTGGTATTATTAACAGATGATTTATCTGTGAGCTTCATTATTTTTTTAAAATTTGTGTGTGCTCAGAATCTTTAATCAGAAATGCAAATCTCCTCCCCTCCTCAAAACGATCTCTCTTCACTTCCGGTCATAAATGGGCAGGTGGGCGGGGTCCAGGAGAATATCGCAGTGATTAGCAATTAGCAACAACTTCCAAACTTCAAACAATCCAATCAGATCTCGATAGACAAATTCAAATCCAGCCCTGCCTTATTTCATCTCAAAAGCCGTTTCATTCGGATATATGTCACCACGGGGAAAATACGGCAATCGCTACTTCCGTTTCATGGCGACTTTAAACATATAACATTAATGAGAAAAGAATCGGTAGATTCAAATGTTTGTAGATTCTGACGCACTTTGAAGATTCTGTAGATTGCCGTTAATGGATACTAGTTATTACACTGTAAAAAATACTTTGCTGCCTTAAAATTTTTTGTTGAATCAACTTACTTTTATTTATCTTGACTAGAGATGAGTTGTTATAACTACAGGTGAGTTGTTATAACTTATAAAATTAAGTTGAATTTTCTCAACTCATCTGCGTAGACATGACTTGTAAATCTGAGTTGATTTACCAAAAATTTTAAAGGCAGCAAAGTATTTTTTACAGTGTATACTTACAAAGTTTGAAATATGGTTATTTTAAGGATGCACAATATTTATCTGCCAATATGAGTAAAATGGCGTAACTTTTATTGATCTGATAAATAATTGAAATCTGATAAAGTATGTTTGCTGGTAAAGACTGATTTATCTGCTTTCCGAGGGGAAGTGACTTAAGGGCGATTTATAGTCGTGTGTAGGTTCTACGTCGTAGCTACGGCGTAGGCTATCCGTAGCCTGTGTGTAGCTCTGCGTAGCCTGACGCGCACCTCACAAAATTTCTAACAGCGCGTCAGATCTACGCGGACCGCAAGCGCTGTGATTGGTCCACCAGAACCCCTCCCGTCAGGTAAAAAAACCTGCGTCATAGGTATTTCCGTTTCAGATGGTGAAAACAAAGATGAGCCAAGTTGAGGAGTGATTTAACTCAAACTGCAACATAAGTCGCTGTTTATTTACTTCCATCATTGCTGGTGTTCTCAAATCATACACAACAAGTTGCTATTTCTTCTTCGTTTGTGGGTTAACTTGTCAAGCTTCTTCTTCTCTGACGGTCGCACTGCTACTGTGGTTACACGCGTGGATACTGCCTACCAGGGGTTTCCGCGTGTGTTTGCACGTCGATTGGGAGGACGATACAAAAATATAAATGAAAACCGACGCGGAACCTACGCCGTCGCGGCTACGCCGTAGGACCTACGCACGACTATAAATCACCCTTTAAGGGGAAGCTTAAACTGTCGCAGGGGAGGAAAATGCTTTTGCTACGTTTTAATACAACCAATCTTATATCTCACTTGAGAGGCCGTCATCACGGCAAAGATGTATTAAAAGAATATGAAGAAGCCACGGCAGCAGCAGCTAAAGTTAGTGCGATACATAAAACACAAAGCGTCAATGTATGTACCCATTCAGCCAGCATTTGAATATGCTAAAAAGTTTTCCAGACAGGGAAAAAGCTAAAGCTATAAACAACAAAGAGATCGATTTTTTTGGGACATCTGATGTTAGTCAGTATGCTTAACTTAACCTCTCAGTGAATGGATAAAAATGTTATTATGAATTTTTTTGGTATCAGTATCTGTATGGGAATCAGCCATTAGGAGGACTTAATTATTGGTTATCAGTATTGGTAAATTTTTCTCCTATCGTGCATCATATTACAATATCTAATTGATTACCCTCAGAAGGCCTTAATTGACCCACTGGAGCCGTGTGAATTACTTCTGTGAAGGATGGATGCAACTTTTTGGGTCTTCAAAGTCCGTAGCACCATTTACTTTCATTATGAAGCTTGAAAGAGCAAGAATATTTTTTAATATAACTCGGTTTTTGTTTGAAAGATGATAGTCATATACATCTCAGATGTCTTGGATAGTTTTCATTTTCCAAAGAACTGTCCTTTTAATGAATGAAAAGGTAGCTAAGAGTTTTAATGAGGATGCACCGATACAAAATTTCTGTGCCAATATAGATATTCAATTACTTTGATATCTACTGATACTGATAGATAAAAATGTAGCTTTATATTAATCATTTCAATTCTGTGGTCATTGTCACCCTATTCAAAATAATCACACAACATGAATATTGATGCATTTTTTTCTACCCCTTTGGATTGCCAGGATATAATCTGCCTTTTTAAACAATCAGATAGTGGTAAAAATGCTTTTATCTGCTTATATATCACTGCATCCCTATCTAGATAGCCAGCACACAGAACTAAAGTGAGAGAGAGAGAGAGAGAGAGAGAGAGAGAGTGACATGAAGGAAAGACTAAAGAAGAGGAGGTACGACAGCATGGAAGAAAAGGATGTAAAGGAGAAAAAGCGCAATGACAAAGACGAAGTGAGAAGTTTCATCTCTATGCTGGTGACCCTAAGCGTCTGTCTGAACTCCATCTATCTGCTATGAGACACGTCTAGAAGAATACTAATGCATCCGACTCACACGCACCTGTGTGCACGCATAAATGTGAATTTCAGGGTCGGTTCAGAAATAAGCGTGAGGGCATGTACGATTGTCACGGATTACTTTAGAAAGTGTGTATGTGTGAAAAATATGAGTTTATCTCTGTAGCCCTTTTTCAAAACCTTGCGAACTTTTCACTTAGATGGCATTATAAGGCGATGCGCTTATGTTGCAATAAAAGAAGGAGAGGATTCTGGGTAATAAAAGAGAGGAACATTCATGACCACTTTCACTGCATATGCGGGACAGAATAGTCATGACCTGTCAGTAAGTTAAAAATTGGTTTAACTTAATAAAGTAAGTTACCTGGTTGCCTTAAAATTAAGTTAACTCAACTTAAAAATATTAGCTACCTCAAAAAAAAAATTGTTTCAACTAATATTTTTAAGTTGAATTAACTCAAAATTGAATGGCAACCAGGTAACCAACAAACCACTTCAAATACACCTGAGCCGCTCTGTGCCGGACCACAGCTCCTCTAAGCAAATGTTTACTCAGTGGGCACTAGCCGTAAGTTAACTCCTCTTGAATGAATACTAAGCAATGTTCATCCAATTAGATTCTTCAAACAAATGCAGGGATAGCAGAGAAATGAGAAAGCTGTGTTGTGTCAGAATTAAGTCGGATAATACACGAGAGGGGTCAGCTCGGGACGATAACAGACCTGTCAATCTGACAACACGAGGAAATGGATTCTGTGAAAGAGAAGATAATTACTTTATTTGTGCAATCGCTCTGAAGTCTAAAGTTCAGCTGAACTGTCTTTCTGCTTTATGAAGTTTGTCTATTAAACCCTTTCATAAGACGGGAGATAATGTGTTCAAATTACAGCGCTTTTGTGTGAATCGGCGTAATTAAAAGACACCAAATAATCCTTGACACTGGAATGGTGCGTATCAAAGCGTCTTTCTCTTAAATACAAATGCAAACAAAGGGCTCTGTGATATTAAGATGAAGGTATTTCATGAACTCTATGATTTCATTATTTCACATAGTCCAAAAAATATCTACATTCTCATTAGTACTGTAAGTCAACATATTTAATAATATTAGTATGTACAAATTTGTATAGTTGAAATGACTTTAACCCTTTTTGTGAGGATTTTGATGGAGCGGTCAATTTGACCCTAATTATATTTAATGCAATTAACTAAATATCACATTATGAAAAACAAGAAGGAATTAGATATGAACAGGACCATTTTAGTATCAGTATTTCTCACACATTAACACATTATATTATAAAGTATAATTTTTATAAATGCATTAAACACAAATAACAGAAAGAAAGTAGAAAAGATACTGTTTTATCATTTAACATTTGTTTTTTTCCTTTTTATGTTTAAAACATCCTAAATAAACAATTTAATATTGCTGTGAAATTAAATTAAGCTTTCTTTTCCTGAAAAGGATAATCTTTGTTCTTGAGGCTCATTGAACAAATTAAAGAAATCACTGTTTACTTGATGTGAACACGCTTTCTACCTTCTTGATTTTTGGTGCTTGTTTTGTGGGGTGCAGCTGGCATCACCTGTATTCACCTCTGGATTTTCTGGGGATCTGAATTCATCTGTTTTATATAGTATTTCATATACATTTAAAATAAAAATGATAGTTCACTTTTACTTTTCTGTGTCTAAGAAAGTCAAATTGACCCGCAAACATTTTAAAATCGTAAAAAAACATTAATTGTGCAAACTATCGGTGTATCCTCACTTTGCATGCATGTTCATGGCCCTGAATGAAAAAAAGTGACAAAATGTCTGGAAGAAAAAGATAAATTAAGTAGTATTTCATATACATTGTAAATAGAAATGCAGGACTGTAATGATTAATCTTGCAAATGCGCGTTTTCTCAATCAGGGCACATCCCAAAGCCAGGGGGCACTCTCGTGCAAAAACTGCCTTTGTGCCACAGAAGAAGTAGCATTACAACAACACCAATATAGCAACATATACTGAAGACTAGAGCCGTTTCTCAATACCAAGTACGCCAAACTCGGACTTGTGTCCTTCGTAGTTCAAACTTGCAAGTTCAGACTCGGAAGAACGAACTCCTGACGCAAAATGCATTCTGGGAAACTTCGCTGTCATAAGTCCACACAAGTCTCCTCTGATGCATCCTCGATAAAATGGGCGGATCAAGAACACATCCGGGGATTTTATGTGAACTTGGGCTTGATGCGAACTTTGAATTGGAACAGTACTTGGGCCGCAACTGATTACGCTTCACAAGTCCACAAGAACGCAAGTACAGACAAGAACGCATATTGAAAAACGGCTTAGGTGTGTACTGATAAATGCTCCTCAATGAATTATGGTGAAATGCCGCTACATCCAAAATCCAGAGGGCACTCTCGTGCAGAAACTCAATATGCACCGCAGAAGAAGAACCATTACACACACAGCTCCAGGAAATGGCTTAAGAGTATAATTATATCGCAGTTCTTCAAACATTTTCAGGTATTTTCATGATAATAAAGAATATTTATAATAATTGTGTTTGACGAGTGTTGCTTTTTCAAATGCATGTTATAAACGACTCAAACTAACAGTGATTTCAGATCAATAAGAACTTCCTGATCAAAAGTCATAGTACATGAAATAGATGTGAATAATATCGGCTGTGCAAGAATAGTTATCAGCCACGTATTATTAGTGTATATCCGCATTTATCGTCACATCCCTACCACAGAAATATTTAACTTGGGTCTGTACAGTTGCCTTGGATAAAAATGTGGGTCAAATTGACCCGCGAACATCAAAATCGTTACAAAATTATTTGCATACACTTATGCAAAAACATATCAGTGTATCCTAACTTTGCATGCATTTTCAAGGCCATAAATGAAAAAAGTAATACCATTTTAAGAATAAGATCACACGTTAACTGGTTTTTCCGACCACTTTAAAATCAAACCAGGTAAAATTGACCAGGAACATAATAAAAGGGTTAAATAAATAATGCAGGACACTTAACCAAGACCAGATGAAGCTGTTAATCTTTTACAGGTTCCAGCTGTGGTAGATGCTGTAAAAACATAAATCTTCAGATCAATGGTTGTTTAAAGCTCTACTTTTCTTCTTTTATAACAGATCTAGTCGGAAGGAAAAACAGGAGAAGTTTTCTTTTAGAGATAATACTGCCGTCTCCCGAAGGATCTCTCCCAGACGAGTAATGAAATATTAATCACTGCAAACTATAACAATGATATGAGCTGTACACAGTAACACGGATATAACTGGAATATAAAGATCAAAGCATTTTTTTAAAAGCAAACCAAATCGAATAAAAGCTCTTCAGTCAATAATCTGAATCAATATGTTATTTTTGATCAAGCTGAAGTAAGACACACAAATGCACATATACTGTACACAAAAGCTCTTAAAAAAAATCGAAAGCATTAGCAAATAAATATCTATTGCAGAACAGATTAGAACAAAGATCTTCAACCTTTTTCAGGTCAAGGCCCCTTAATGGATGGAGAGGAGGAGGAGGGACCCTACATGTATCAAATTATAAGTGGATTTACATACTTTGTTATGATTATTAGATTACAAAGCTATTAAAATAATCATTTTTGGTTTACACCAGTCACATATTCTTTACATGACATTTTAAATTTATTGTATAGATTTTAATGTGGAAAATTAATTTTAATCAAGTTTACATTTTTATTATTAGCCTATTAGTGCATTTTGCCAAAACTCATTTTGAATTCACCTGGTAATACCACCCGTGACCCCAAGGGTCCCTGGACCCTGTTAAAGACCCATGGATTAAATTTATCTTATGCATTTAGCACTACACTATTGTCTAATCAAAATGAAATCTCAAATTCATTGGGACTCGCGAAGAGAAGGTTTAAATAATATCAAATCTGACACTTACGAGGTTAAATGACATTTATAAAGGAGGCAGATGTCTGTAGGCATTAGGAAGCCCACTAGATTTTGGAACAGAGTACCTAAAACGAAATAAAATTTTCTCAGATGGTAACTGCATTAAAATACACTTGAAGCTCTGTGCTTGCTTGATGTGTTTGATGAATTTCATTACAGCACACAGAATTAACCGCTTCATATATACTGTAGATAAGATAGCGGCATCAAACGCAAATAAAACTCTTTCTGTAACCTGACCAGACCGATCCAGATGCCCATCTTACCTATACGAATACACAGTTTTTATTTATTATGGCTGAAATGAATGATTCATCAGAGCTGGTTGAAGGGCATGTGAAAGAGAAACAGAGATCTTGTGTGCACCGAAGGCTTTTAGATGTGTACGACAGGTGACGCACTTTAGAGACGGGACCTATTGATCCATGATATCATTAGAGAAGAAACATCAATATCAAGTATGCAAGGACAGTCAGAATGTGTGCTTTGTGTAAGACGACTCAATACGCACTTCAGATCCAAAAAGCACCATTAAAGGGCACCTACGAAGCAAAATCTACTTTGTTTTTTTTTTGGCAGCGTGTGAACACAAGCAACCTACAATAAAAAATCCACCTAGTCCTTTAATAATTCCTGTTCAACAAAAGCAGTCTTATTAGACATGGCCTATTGATTCTGCCCACAATGTGATGTCACACTGATAAGCCCCGCCCACGGCCACTGACTGACAATAGTAAGATACTTTTGTCTTAAAATCAGATTTACTTTAACAAAGCACTAACTATCTGTTTTGGTAAGTGAGTGAGGAGCTGTAGCTCATTTGCATTTAATGGTAAACATACAAAAACAGAAAGTTTTGCTCCTTTGCATTTGGTTGGCTTCTTTTTATAGTACATACGGGAAAACTTTAGTTATAATCATATTCAAGTAGTTCAGAAAAATGCTTTGATGTTGAGTACATTTTTGACTTGCATAAGCTACTGAAGTTCAGTTGCCAAATGAAAGCGGTTTGCTACAGAAAAGCAAATTCTAGCTGTTTTTCTGTCACTCATGAGTGTCTTGTTGTGAGATCATGCTGATATCTGATTGGTTGACCGGTTGGGTTCTGGCTAATGGGGTAAAATAACGCCTGGCCCGAGCGGTGCTGGTACCAGCCAAACCATCTGCATGCCAGTATCGCACCCCTGAGATGTGTGTGTGGATGTTCCAGATTCACACATCAGAGGAAAGTTAATCGCCTGGAGTGAAGTGTGTTTAGACGTTGCTGAGCTTTTGGCAAATAACCCGTTCACAACTTTTTAGGATAGATTTACATACACATATATTATGCAGAAAAGAGAAAGCGGTAACCATTTATTTTAAGACTTTTAATGAACTGCGCTGTTTGCCAGTCCTGTGGTGACAAATTAACTTTTTGTTAAAGCGCCGAAATGATTATGAAAATGCCAACTAATTACAATGCTTAACCGAAGGGAGAAATAAACTCGAGCAATTAGACCTTTTTCATAAAAACAATGAATTCATTAACTTAAATGTCTACAGGAACTTTGAACATTGTGAATATAAGCCCAGTAAAGTAATAGTCTAAAGTTCTGCGCACAGATGTTGCACCAAACAAACAGATGCATTGAGATTCAAAGCTGGTCAAAAATAAAGCTAATTTCTTTAGTAAGGATAGTTGAGAGATAAAAACTGGACTTATAAATATTTCTATACATTTATATGACAACTCATTGTTTCCTCACCTGTTCAGCCAGTGTCCGAAATCTGGCAGGTGCGCCCACTGCACCCCGGTCTGATTCAGTGACCTCAGCAGACGACAGCAGGTCAGGGTCAGCAGTGGAGTCGCCAGCGCCAACCACTTCTCTGACCCCGCGCTGATCCCCAGCTCCGGGAAGAAAGAGGAAGGAGAGGAAAATGTTTCCTCAGCAGTGGAGGGAAGCAGAGGACCCTCCTCCTCTTCCTCACCTCTATGTCTCCGTTCTCTGAAGTACTTCCTGCAGACATCCTGGAAGACTGCCAGGCACAAAGTGTTGAGCAGGAAGTACCAGGTCTGATGTTCCTCCTCAATGAAACTACTGGAACCCAAACTGAGGGTGTGACCCACAGTACCCACCAGCAACAAAGCGTCCAACTCTGAGAGAGTCCAATCTGAACCCTAAAAAAGAGAGAAAGAGAGAGAGAGGGGTCATATGCTAGCTCTTAATTAGATCTGCATTGATGCATTATCAGAAAAAAATTAAAAATATAATTTATTCTGTCTTATAAATAAGTATAAACAACATTTTTACCATTTTGATGCTTCATTTTTACTAAACTTTTTGCAATGCATTCTGGGATTGGCTTGTGATGCAATCCCAAAATGCATTGCAATCTTTCCTAATCTTTGTAAGTTTCTTTGGATAAACCCGTCTGCTAAATGCCTAAATGCAAATGTGATGCAATGCATTCTGGGATGTGCATGTGATGTCACCCAAAATGAGGTAACTTATCATTTCTTTTGGAGTAACTTTCAGAGTAACCAACTAGTTTCTCAATGCACTAGCCAGCTTGCTACAGAGCGACTGTCTCACCACAACAAACAATCATCAAACATCGATTCTTCTTTCAGGCCTTTCAGTCAAATGTCTCAAGCACACTAACTTTTGTGTGAACATCCCTTTAACACAACATCACATGATACGACAGTCTTCAAATAGAAACAGAAATCAATAGAAGCTGTGATGGTCAGATGATGGTCAGATGTGAAGGCAGTGAGGAGAAAACTGGAGTGAGAGGTGAAGCGGTGGGAGTTGAAAAGGACAAAAACAACAAAGGGAAGAAACATCAGACGCGATGTGACAGTAAAACGATAGTGACCTGTGTCCAACACACCGTATAACAACTACACACAACGCTTTGACACACACAGAGGTGAGCGAGAGTGTTTTGAATGACTCCAACAGTGGCTACTGGGAACACAGCAGTATTGACTCAGAAGACAAGTGCTAACAGCTGACACACACACACACTTAGACACACTTATCTGCGCCATTATGGTAAGACTATCCACCTTATTTTAAACGCCTCAAGTAAGTGAGGTATTTCTCTTTTTTGTGCAAAACATCTGTTTCAATTGCCAGCCGGTAGAAAACAATATTGTGGGAACATGCACAAAATATGATTAAAAACCATTATGGTAAATATTTACTACACTTGCCATGTGAAGCCCAGTGGGAGGATGAAATGAAGAAATGGCCCCATATATCATATGAAGATATATTGAATTATATTTTTGTATTGTTGATGGGTCTTTAAAGGTGCAGTGTGTAACTTTTAAAAGGATCTAATGACAGAAATGCCGCATTATATGTAAGGAATAATTGATGATGGGCCGTTGAATTATTAGAAAAATAATGCACACCCGAGATGGTGATGCACCTCAGGTGTGCATTATTTTTCAATAATTCAACGGCCCGAAAGAGTGAGAAAGATTGTGTGAATGAGGCAAACTTTTTGCGTCACCAAACAGCGCTGTTATTGCAAACTTGTCTGTCATGTTGTTTTTGTTAGTCCGTTATTATGGTGCATTTACACCAACCGCGCTAGAGGCGTGAAGCGCGAGTGATTTCAATGTTAAGTCAATGTGGAGACACGTTGACGCGCGTCAGGAGGTCCCGCGGCGCGGAATAGGCGTTCGGCGCGGAGCGGAAGACGCGTTTCCACCTCATTCGCGCGTGAAGCTCGCGCGAAAGGCGCGAATTGAGCGTTGTGCGCGGTACGCGCGAATTGTGCTTTTGTGCATTTTGCGGTTCACGCGAATTTGCGGCTGACGCCCGAGTTGAAAAATTTGAACTTTGGCGGAATTTCGCGCCGCGTTAACCAATCAGGAGCCTGCCTGCTGCTGTGGTGGCAGCCCCGCCCAGAGTCACTCATTCAAGCAGTCACTCGGAGCTATATGACACAAGTTCTTATTTCTATAGGATACAGGAATAAAAAGGACCTCGCTTTGAAGAGTGTCAGTAAGGACTTTGGGCAACCTGGTAAGTTGTAATACACACTTTACTTTTGAGTTAGGTTACGTTTATCGACCCGCGCCGTTTATTTTCCCCCTATAGTAAGGTTACCCAATACAAACTGGTAACTCAACATCATGCACAATCCACATCAGTCATCTTGCAAACAGACACTCGCACAGCAGTTGCCCCTACCACAAGAAGCGGAGTTTGCCTCGGACGCGCGTCAAATGCTTGCTTTTTCCGCGCGTCTACTCCGCTCTACACGCGCGAATGCATTCAAAGTGTTCAAGCTGCAAACTAGGCGTGGTAGACGCGATTTTGACGCCCAAAACGCGTTTGGTGTAAACCCTGCATTACAGTTAACTATGCGAAGTGATATGGAACTGTAATGCGATGAAGAGAGCTGCCTGGAACTACGTTCGCCGTCCATTTCCCAGAAAATAATTGCACACCTCAGAACGTTCATCAGCCAATCAGATTCAAGCATTCAACGGACCCGTAGTATAAATATAACTATACAATCAGTAGTGTATAACTACATAATGAACTTTATTGTTTTTATTTCCTTTAGAATGCCATGTTTCTACAGTAACCCTAAACAAACAAACTGCTCTACCGAGAGCGTTTTGTCATTACTGTATTTTGTCTCATATGACAACATGTTTGTCCTGTAACGGCTACCGTAGCTTCTCTATGTGAAGGGTGGACTGGGCCATTAGATGCAATTCACAATATTACAGCTAGATGCCGCTAAAATCTATACCGGGGTGCCCAACCCTGCTCCTGGAGGGCTACTGTCCTGCAGACTTCAGTTCCAACCCAGCTCCAACACACCTGTCTTTAATTATCAAGCAACCCTGAACACCTTGATTAGCTGCTTCAGCTGTGTTTGATTGGGGTTGGGGCTGGGGTCTGCAGGACGGTAGCCCTCCAGGAACAGGGCTGGGCATCCCTGATCTACACAATGCACCTTTAATGTGCAACACAGAGCGCAAGCACAGAGACATACCAGTACTCGCACAGTGGGAATGTCAGTCGAGTGTTTGTACATGAAATAGATTAAGAATTTATGTTTTTGACATTTTTAGGCGTATGTTTCTATTATTTTCTATGGTTATCAAGCTTATAACGTTAATGCGGCGCTTCGTCCTGACAGTCAGCAACAGTTTCCTTCTCATTCAAGAGATTAACCAAACTATAATCAAGATTACAATTACATTTACATTTATTCAGTTTTGTTTTTGTTTTTATGCAAAATATTATTACATTGCTTTTTATGCAATAGAGGGAGACATGATCAGTTAATTAGGAAATTGGTGCTTTTTAATTTAAAACAACACACAAATACATGCAAACACATATTTTTGTACAAATACAACAGCAGAAAAAATATATTATTTATTATAATATTATATACATATTATATATATTATAAATATTTTTATCAGCAAAATAATAAAGCAATAAGCCCCAAGAAGCAATGAGTTACCAGTGCATTTTATAACAGCTAAGGGGCTTTGTTAGTCACGAAGCGAAGTGGAGTGCCTAAAACCCCCTTAGCTGTTATAAAATGCACTGTAACCCCACTGCTTTGCTGAGCTTATTGCTTTTATAAAACGGTTACTTCATATGCATAGAAGGATTTCATAAAATAAAACACAAATAAGTTGTAATTAGTACAAATATTACTCTCTCGCCAAACAAAGTAGTTCCTCAGAATCAAGTGTGGCTGAAACAGAGCGCAGTTCCCAACCAACACAGACGCAGCAAAGACACAATGAAAATATGATTTAAGACTGTGTTGTGTTTCTTTTCATAAATCAGTACGCAGCAACAGTGGCGCAGTAATACTTATGTAATGCGGTGTAAACCGTGGGGTTACTGGGGTATTTTATCACGGCTTAGAACGTGTTTCAACCAATCAGAATGAAGAACGAGAATGGGATGTTTTATAATAGTTGTTTTTCAACAATTGTTGTATTTACGGTTCACTAGGAGTGTTTATGAAAGGTTTTACTGGATGGTTGTGTGGATACAGATCATGGGTGAGTGTGGGCCACATTCACATTCAGTTCTGGTGCTTGGACTAGCCAGTCAACATGGCACACTCATGTCACTCGCAATATGACTACCATTAGCTTTAGGGAAGTCTTGCACAAAAGAGCTGAAAGATGGCGGTGCCCAGATTAACGTCAAAAATAAGGTGGATATCATGCATTGATGTTTATAAGTGATATATAAACAATTAACTTTTAATCAAAAAACGCTGGGCAATTTCTTAAAAAAATAAAAAAATAACTGTGAGCAAAACATTCACAGCATACACAAATATTGATTATTTAATTTATTATTTGATTTATTCTGTACTATAATGTGTATAATCAAATTTTCACCATTTTACTAAGCCTTTTGCAATGCATTTTGGGAATGGCTTGTGATGCAATCCTAGAATGCATTGCAATCGCCTCCTAACCTTTGTAAGCTGCTTTTGATAAAAGCATCTGCTAAATTTCTAAATATAAATGTGATGCAATGCATTTTGGGATGTGCATGTGATATCGCCCAAAATGAAATAGTAATGTCAAAAATAAGGTGGATATCATGCATTGATATTTATGAGTGATATATAAACAGTTAACTTAGAAAATCAAAAAACCGCTGGGCAATTTCTTTAGGGTTATAGAAAGGTTTTGGCAAATGATCAGTTAAGATGAGTTGAAGTCTAATTGTACCTTATTATTGTCTTAAAAGACATTCCCACTGTGCATGACCTTACTGTGGATGATTTATCAATGCATGTAATTGGACAGAACAAAAATATTCACTTTCATAATCTTTTACAACATGCAATAAGTTTTCCTCGTGTGAAATTACTTTTCTTTTCTGGTGATGTAACCAAGGCCATAAGAGCGAGGAATATAATGTTAGCCAACTAGATTTTTATATTTTCTGAATAACACTGTGTGTGAGTGATGGCAGTCTCTGTGATTTTCTGGTAATGGCTCTGGTTTGTTTGTCTGTGTAAGTCACTGAATTTTTTTCAACTGATTCATCATTTGTCAGGTGAAAATTGAAAATCGGATCGCTCAGAAAAGTAACATCACACCTCTTCCGAACAAACCACATGACCTGGAGGATCATGTATGCATGAAGCACAAACGTGTGGTCAAGCTTTTAAAAAACATATAACTGAACCCGATGCTGCAATAATATTATCATAGCCAAACATGTCACAATCCTATTAAATCCTAATTAATGAAATAAAACGCTAAACATCCTGTTTTACTCAAAAAATGACACATTACAAAAAATAATGAGACAAAAAAGTCATGATATTAAACTTTTTTTTCATTTTCACCAAACAATACTGTAAATGGTACAATGCATCAAATAATGCAATGCATATAGTAGGTCGCTTTGTGTGTGTGTGTGTGTGTGTGTGTGTGTGTGTGTGTGTGTGTGTGTGTGTGTGTGTGTGTGTGTGTGTGTCTTTGGTAATGATAGACCATGTGCAGCCTTGATCGAGCACGTGCAGCCTTGATGCATGTTACCACAGGGATCAGACACATCTCACTACTGTGACAAGGCCTTGCTGCGGCAACCAACAGTTGCCATTCATCACCCAGTGGGTGACCCTGGGTCGAAGTCAGCCGTTTGGAAAATGGATTATGTAAGCAACTTCTGTTTATGTAAACACAGTTTAGGATAAAAAATGGTCTCACTTTTCATTCTTTTGTAAACTCTCTTTCCTTTTTGCTTTAGTCCCATCAAAGTGAACATTTGGAACCAGAAGAGTTTGACCCAAAAGAGGCTAAAAACCTGAGATTGTTTGTACTGCGAGCTCAGATCTTTACAGGAGGGAGTGCAGAGCAGAACGAAGACGTTTACTAATCTATATGCTAATGCCGAAACACAGAGAAAATCCCTTTGACGACAAGATGTGTGTGTGTGTCCTCTGACTATCATCTGATGTGGACCTCAACAGGCTGTTCTTTAAAGAGCTTTACACAAAAACCTTCATTTAGTTTTCCTCACTGGCCATTAGAATTAAGCAGGCTTGAGCTTATACATGAACCTTTAGTCAGTATGAAACTGCATCATTCCTCAAGGTAATATATACACAACCATACACAGAACGACATTTAATGTAATGCTTGGTACAACTTAACCCCACAGTTTTATGGAGGACGATAAATGACTTAAGTGTATATAAATAAATAAATGAATAAATACATAAATGTAGAAATACAGAAATAAATAAATGAATAAATACATAAATGCAGAAATAAATTATTAATTAATTAAATGCATAAATAAATAAATGTATAAATATAGAAATAAATGTAATGGTGCAAAAATAATAAAAATAAATAAATAATTAAAATGTAATTCTTTTGACAAAACAATATATTTATTTATTTATGCCTGCATTTAATTTATTATTTATTTCTGTATTTCTACATTTATTTATTTATCTATTTCTGCATTTAATTCATTATTTATTTCTGTATTTCTAAACTTTTTTATTTATTTATTTATTCATGCATTTAGTTCATTATTTATTTCTATATTTCTACATTTATTTATTTCTGCATTTAATTCATTATTTATTTCTGTATTTCTACATTTATTTATTTCTGCATTTATGTATTTATTTCTGTATTTCGACATTTATTCATTTATGTATTTATTTATATACACTTATGTCATTTATCGTCCTCAATACTGAATAGGAATAAAAATGTAACTAAACTATTTAACTGGAAGAAGTCTATAAATTAATGATTAATATAATTAAGGGACTTTTTACATGTCAGTGCATTCAACCAAAAACAGGAAACTTTGATGGATTGTTGCATAAAAGAAACAAATACAACACCATTACACCAGTCAGTTAAGGGTTAATTGGTTGATCTGAAGGTGTATGTCTAAATGTCAAAATTAGTTTTGTACTATGTATAAAAATATAATTGTGCTTAAATTTTTATTTACAACATTATTGCAATAGGTATATCTGTGTTAATCCATAGTTTTGGTGTTTTGCAGTTAGTAATTATTATTAAGAACACACATTAATAAAAAAACAGTCTGGACTATAAATTATATATACACTATATATTACTCATATTATGACTCTAACTGCACTATCCTAATAAACTGAATACGGTAGTATATTTTAAATGATTAAATGAGGAAAATTCTGTTAATATAGAATTTTCCTTTTTTAAACGTGCAAAAGAACAATTTATGAATCAACCTCTATTGTCAACCTATACTGAAAACTTTATAATTGGCAAACATTTTCTCTGCTCAATCCACACGAGACTGCAGCCAAATAAATTCACTCCTTAGTGTGAATGAATGATGCTGCAGATGACAGACGGCTGACACCACACAGAGTGATGCGACAGATCTGTCACTCACCTCATCATACAGACACTTCTGCTGCAGTGCATCTCTCTCTCTCTCTCTCTCTCTCTCTCTCTCTCTCTCTCTCTCTCTCTCTCTCTCTCACACTGTCAGCAGTTTGTTCCCGTGTGCCGCAGAAAGTGAGAGAGAAAGATCTTTCTTTCCTGTAAAGAGGTAATTAAGACAGAAATCCACTACTTTATTTCATTAACTCTGGCAGTGAAACTTTCCCAGTATCGGTGCAGAGAATAAATCAGGTATGTTTTATTAAGTAAAAGTTTATTAAGAGAGTCTCAGGAGCTACTGTATATTTAATGTGTGAGGACAATACTTAACTTTTCAAGACAGGTTGGGGTAATATTCCCTCCAAACTCAAAATAAAATGTGTTTGTTTCTTTGTTTAAATGACTGTATAAAGGTGAATAATTGTCATGACAATTATTCACATTTATAAAGCAAAAAATATTAATTGTTAAGTATATTATAGTATTATCACATTATCATTATAGTACGGTCAAAGGTTTATTTAATCTTTATGCTGATTTTTAATACAGTTTTTACATTAATGGGAATCCAAAGAGAATAATAAATTAATAAAAGCCTCCAGATGTCTGCCTGTAATCTATAGTAAATGTGCTTAACTGTCATAGAAATATAAATGCATTGATGTTTCTATAATACGCCTTAAATTCTTTATGCAATGCACATTTTCTTTTTTTTTTGAGTTCAGGGCTACAATCCTAGTTTTGCGCGATTTATCGCACAAGTAACAGAGACGTCCAAAAGGATGTGACATTTCTACTCCCATGATGCAACTGCAAGGTGATCTGATACTTTATCAGCGTATGAATCGGCAAGAAGGTCAAGCAATTATCAGACAACCTCTAGCTCCCCGAACACATAGACGATACTGCAGTGTTCACGAGACATCACAGATATCTACACAGCGGACAAAAGCCAGTGTTTCATATGGACATTCATCACAGAACACAGAAAACATGTTTCAGATTACTGTACTTCACTGATCTGAAGCATTAAGCTCAAAACAAAAGCTTGCTAAGCTACCGTACTAACTATTATAAAGAAAAATGATCCTCACAACTAAATATGTGCAACTTGCATTTTTGTTAAAGCCCCAACAGACCTTCATTTTAACAGTACGATTGTAAACACAATTAGTCCTTGTTTTCACAAACTGAGCAACAAGTCAAATTATTTTCTATGATATGATGGGCCTAAAGGCACAGTGGCGTACATGGACCTTGTTTTTCTAACAAAACACTGAACGGCAACAAACAACACAAGCATTACTAAAATTACTATCCTAGTAATTACTACATTAGCAGTGCAATAAAGGATTCAAACCCCAGGAAAACACATAGTGATTAAAAAATAATGTATACCTTGTAATGCAACCTAAGTCACTTTGGATAAAATGATGTACATGTAAACTATACATTATAACAAAATACAAAACCTGCTTGTTCTTACAGTATAAAATTTTTCCTTACCGTATATGCTAACTTTCCATTATGTATTGAGGACACTGCAATTTAGTGTAAAATGTTGCATTACATAGCAAACCTCTGGTGGTTCACAAGGGAATTGCTGAAGGTTCATGAAGGTTAAAATAATTTTACATTTAAAAAATCTAAATAAAACACTAACAAAATGTATAATTTATTTGTATAATGTGTGTCATGTGACCATTGCACAGCACTATAAATAAACATATGTGTTTTATGTACCAAAAAGGCGGTAACCAAAGCAATAACTAAGTAAATTACTACTGATAAAACAAATGAAAAATAAATGTTTTTAAAGTTAAACATCCAAATGCACCATTAAATTATTTGAAAATAATGTAATGGTTCTTCAGGTTAATAATTTAGCGTAAGGGGGTTCGGCTAACAAAAAGTAAAAAACCTTAAAATAAATCTTGCCTCTAACCACCTTTATCCTTTATATTTTTTTCAAAACATGGGATGGTTTCCCAAACAGGGATTATCTTAAACCAGGACTAGGCCTTAGTTTAATTGGAAATATAACTAGTTTTAAAAACATGCCTTACTACAAACATTACTGGCGTGCATTTTGAGGGAAAACAAAGGGCAGTGATGTATTTTAAGATATGTCAGTGCAAGTTGTTGGACAGCTCTTACATTTATTTCAGTCTAGGACAAGTCTAATCCCAGTCCAAAAAACTGCCCCTATATTTACTAAACTAAATAAAAGTTTTCCTATAAACACACGTTAGGATTAAAGTTATCACATTTTGCATGGTGGTTGTACAGCTACAGCTGGTCCATAATCAACAGCTAATGCCTGCGATGTAATCCATAAAGCTTAACTTGTACAGTGTAATGATGTTCACACTAAACCCACAACAGGATAAGACCTCAGAGTCAAGACCCATTTCAGCCGTTTGAAACCAAAACATATTTCTTAAAAACGTTTGAAACCATTAATATTTTCCGACCTCTTACCTTAGTAGGGGTCTTACTGCTGCTGTTGGGCATCCTCCTTGCTGCCATGGCAACCAGAGCACACATCAGGGCGGAGGAGAGGAGGATAGCGGTGAACACTAAGACCCAAGGTAGGCTGCAGAGGTAGCAGAGACCCCCGGCCGAGGTGCAGATCAGCACGTGCAGGGCGGCACCGAGCAGACACAGCAGGTAGAAGGGCAGCGAGAACAAAGACGCTGCCAACGGGACATCCACAATTGCATCTCTGCTCAACGCCTCCGGCATAGCCAACAGCAGCAGACCCAGAACCTGTGGGAAGAGAGAGAAGTCTATCAGGAGCTTTAAAACAACTGCTTCCATAAAACTTAACCCTTTATTTATTTTCATAATATATACAATATATAAGGAAAGGTCAGGAACATTACGGGAGCAAAAGATCTGTTTATCTTCTGCTAAATAATACTCTTCGCTTTACAGTATAAAAAGTGACATTGTAATGCAGCTAAATAACTGATTTCAGATTTTTCCCGTACCGTGAGATTTCTGATAAAAGATGGAAATTATAAAAGCAAAAACACTGCCGTGTCCTTGCCTCTGACTCAACGTACCAACCGTCAAACGCTAGCTTTGAAACTCTTTTCCGGTCCCCATTCATGGCTTTGTAATTGACGTTTCTTTATGGGACATTACTTTTTAGTCGGGGACGATGTTTGAAAGGTCACATGAGAAAGAAACTTCCAAACTTTTCTTTCAGAGCTTCAGCTCGGGGGTCAGAAAACGCCCTGTTAATATTTCACAGAGAAAAGACAGAGACTGTCGATCATCTGTGATAAAGGCTTTATGGGAAATCTCTTTAGCATAAAGAGAGGCCAGAATATTTAAAACCAGATCAAACATAGAGGAAATAAAATATAATAAGCAAACTCCCTTTCCTTTCCAACAACCAGCTAAAATTTTTGTTTTTCTCACCTCAACCTCCAAAATAAAATGGTAAAAATGACCCACTGTTTCTCAGTTAACTCGAGGGGTCCTTTGAGGAATCTCATCTTATCCAGATGGGAACGCCTGTGATTGTGCTGGTGCATTTTCTTCACAATTCATCATGTATTTTGACCTTCACCAAAAACTGTGACTAAAGCTAATTTTCCTGTTGTGCTGCCTGGTGCTCCGCCATTATGGATAAAAGGTTTTTTGCCAACTTTCTGGGTAACAGCAGAATTAAATCAATATGGAGTTGGGTTACAGGCTTCTCGGAAGGGCCACTGCAGGGTAATATCTCCATGAATCCCTCTCTTAAATATACACAAAATATGATCATAGACTATATCTATCAAGCTCAGCACTCACATCCAAACACAATCCTTAAAATCTGTAAAATAACCACTGCAGTGTACTCCATTGAAATGGATCTGTTCTGATATAGTCTTGACAGCAGGAATAAAACAATTTTCTTGTAAGTATGCAATTTTGGGCCAAATGGCTTACCTACACCCATCTCTGCATATAAAATAGAAAGATGAAAAGACTACAACATGCAAAAAAATTGCACACAAGGAATATTTTACAAAAGTTGTCCTTCAAGGTGCATGTGATGAAGCAAAACTGCTAATGCTAAGATCTGTAACCCAAACACGGTTTTACAATTTAATCACTTCTCCATTGTGAAAACTAAATGCTGCTCTACAAATTTTGGTTTACTTTGAAATTTAAACAAAAAAAACATCATGTGCTTCAGGTTTGCAGGTTTTGCAGGTTAAAAAAGTACTCCAGCCAAATATCAAAATTACCCCATTAATTACTCACCCTAAAGAAATCCGAAACACACATCTTTCAGATGACCACATTTGTAGTTATTTTAGTAAATGTCCTCGTTCTTCCAAGCTTTATAATGGTAGAAAACAGGGATTAGGGAACAACTTCTGACTTTAAACCCATAAAAGTGCATTCATCCTTCACAGAGGTAATCCACAAGGCTCCAATGGGTTAATAAAGGTCTTCTGCAGGTAATCCATGCGATTGAGTAAGAAAAATATCCATATATCAAATTGTAGAAACTGTAATGACTTTATAAACTATAATAACTAGCTTCTGGTAATGGCCATCTTGGACTCACAAGAGAATTTTAGCGTAGTGAGGGCTCGGTGCCATGAGTACAATGCGTAGGGACATAAATCCAAGGTGGGTTTTGTTACCGGAAGCTAGTTATTATAGTTTATAAAGTTTAAAATATTTTTCTTACAATATCGCATCGATTACCCGTAAAAGACCTTCATCAACTCCCTGGAGCCGTGTGGATTACTTCTGTGAAGGATGGATGCACCTTTTGGGGCTTAAAGTCAGTCGTTGTTCCCTGATCCCTGTTTTTTTTCCATTATGAGCTTGGAAGAGCAAGGACATTTACTAAAATAACTCTGAAAGATGATGGACATATGTATGACAATTTCATGCATTCTGACTTATTAACACAGTTTAAGAGTTGTAACTCTCATGCCGTAGGGATGCAGCGATTATAGATTTTGATGGTACGGTTATAGTCTGATAAATAATCACGGTTGTACGGTTATTACAGTTATTATGGACTCATTTATTTTACAACATTAAAGTAAAAAAAATCACATGAATAAATTTTTTAACAATTGCTAAATTCCTTTGTATTTTCAGTCTGTGTATTTTTTCTACAATTCTTGGACAAATGATAATAATAATAACCTAGCAGGCTTTGACTTAAACAGTATAGGTGCCTTTTGAAACCTGTAGGCTATCATTTTAATAATTTTTTGAATAAAAGTAATTTTATATTTGGACTAAATAAATGTATATTATTTTGATTTGTTTGAAGTATTAGTAAAAATGATACGAGCCTCTCAAAACGAATAATAACACAGGGTCATCCTGGACTGGGTACTGCGAGTCATTTTGGACTGGCAGCATTAACGTGTTAACTCATGCTATTAATTCATAAATCATTAACGCGTTAAAATAATTCAACGTTATTAAATGCAGTCAGACCACCAGGAGCCCCGCCCGGATTTGATCCGCGAGGAGGAGGTTTTTAATGCTGCACAGACCGATTGGAGTGTGGCTCTTTCACGCACCCGTGCAGGCACGCACGCACACACACACACACACGCACTCCAGATGCACGAATAACCAAGAGACGTGTCACGCGCATATTCTTTTGAACGCGGAGCTTTCATACAGTGCGCTAACGAGCATGTCGCACACCGCACGCGCCTCTTGGTGGTTCGTGGATCTGGTTTATGTGTGCGTGCGTGAAACAAAAACACGCGGTGTAGCGGAGGCTTTACGGTTACTTAACCGTGACATTTTAAAGCGCGGTTAATAGTGAAACCGGTTAATCGCTGCATCCCTATGCTAAACATAAGCAAAGTGTCAAAAAAGCAGTTTCTGGGTTTCTTATTTCTGGGTCAAACTCACGCCTCCTTTTTCCTACAAGTTTTTCAAATGGGGGTATCCGTTACGACTGATTGACCCTGTATTCCTTTTATAGGCCTTCACCCCCAGAAAAGCATGCCTGCCCTGCACATCAAGTGAAAGCTAGAACGCACATTAGCATTGCTTCGTAGAGTAGAAGTCACCGGTATCGCTGCACAGCACGTGACAACTAAACCTTATTTAGCTTTTCCTGTTTTAAGACAACAGTGGATGCAGTTGTTTTTTCCTGGACAGCAACGTAAATGCAAATGGGTTTATGTTTGTTCCCTGGTTGCATTTTGGAGAGGATTGCTTTACAAACAAGGCTCAGTTTGACACCGGTTTTTCCCCTTGTTTACAACTGATAGAGCGGTCCCAACTTTAAAAGACCGCGTTTAGGAGTCGCAACCACAGGTGTAAGTAAATCAAAATGTCACGTGTTTTGCTAGCAGTCGGAGCATACGTGCATGTAATGTAAACAACACCTTGTAATTTTCCACCTGAGTTGGCATTGTAATGCACTTACAATATTTACACCTTTTAAACAGGCAAATGCAGAAAAACACATCAAGATTTACACAGCATTTTTTTATTAAAATAGCAGATAAACAAACCAAAATTAATTACCAGATAGAGACGTCCTGCTGTAATTGTTGCTGTTGTTGTTCCTGTTTATCAATAACTGACTCAGTATCCGAGTTTTTTTTTATTTAAAGATGGAGTGCACGATTTCTGAAAAACGCTTTGGGAAAGGGAGTCGGGCCGACAACCAAAACACACTTGTAGCCAATCAGCAATAAGGTGCGTGTCTACTAAACAACATCATTGTGTATGTGTGGGGCGGAGCTATCAAAAGAAAGTCCAGATTCTATTGGGGTAGGGTTTTTTTTTTGTTTAGGTGATTTCCCAGGCTTTAAGTTTGATTTCCATTGATGTCACAGCTGTAAATATCCAAAGGCTGCGCATACTCGTAACTTTTTAGCTCCGCCCACCGTTTGTCTTTTCCTGGAAAAAAAATGAAAGGCCGTTCTGTCTTTTAATAATCTGACAACACAAAAGACTCTTTGGACAAATGAAGGATGAAATACTACTCTCTAGGTAACCAAGATTGGCAAAAACGGTGTGTGTTATGTGAGCTTTAATGATGTTTTTTCTTGTAGTTAACCTCAAGAGTAACAGACTTACAGACTTCACAAAAGGCCCTGTTACCTTAAAAATAGAAAACAAACAGCCACACTTCATTTGATATGGTGATTAAATGAAACACACAAAAGCTCTGTCACACGCTTGAGAGACAAAACAGTGTGTGAGAAAATCATCAGGTGGATAATGAGCAATCATACTTCATATAAAACAATATACATGAGCTTGAATGAGATTTGAGAGGTGAAGCATAAAATTATTAGCTATTAATAACTCGTATCACATTCTGCAAAACTTTTGTGTTCAATGGATGAAAATAGGTCAGGCTGAGGGTTGATACGAACATATTTTCTGTAAACAGTGTCTTATATAGCTAAAATCATGATTTCATGTTGTCCAAATTAGTCAGTGTCAATTCTGTTACTGTCAAACTCTGTTACCAATGTAAAGTAACAGTGTTGACAGTATGTGACAGAACTAACAGTCATAAACAGAGAAATCCTTCTTAAACCTCTTACCCTCTCCTCTCTCTGTCACACACACACACACACACACACACACACACACACACACACACACACACACACACACACGACTGTCAACACTGTTACTCTACCTTGGTAACACAGAATTTACACTGAATAATTTGGAAAAAGAAAATCATGATTTTTTTAGCTATATAAGACACTTTTTTACCATTATTGAACATAATTAAAATGTTAACCATTTAAAAAAAGCAAAAAATAATGACTTTGGACACTAAATGTATCTGCAACTATCACCCATGTGAGCTATAGGAGAGCCCTATCCCACCACAGCCAAACAGTGGTAACTGCTAAGTGCAATCTATTATTGAAAGTTTTTAGAAGAATCAATATTACATCTAGCCAAATAGCATCTAAAGGACACAGAGTATCCACTGGGATAAGGAACATGAGAATGTCAAAAAGTGTGAAGTCATCCAGTAGGTCAGAAGAGATGAAGCGTTTTTTGTCTTTTCTTTAGAGAGGTTTGAATGAAAGAAGTTTATTTGCTCTGGGTCAATGGATTTGTATTTTAGGTTAAGTCATTCACTGCTGTTCAGCTAAGAACCAAACATGGACGTGCACAAATTCATATTTTCAAATTTAACTTGTGCTAGATTTTAAAGGCGGGTCCATGATCTCTGAAAGCCAATGTTGACATTTGAAATCACCAAAACAAACACGCCCTTAACCCAATAGAATCTGGACCTTCTTTTGATAGACCCGCCCCACACATACGCAACGATGTCGCTTAGTAGACACACTCCCTAATGCTAATTGGCTACAAGTGTGTTTTGGTCCTCAGCCCGACTCGCTTTTCCAAAGTGTTTTTTCAAAAATCATGCACCCCGCCTTTAACTCTTTCGCCGCCATTGACGAGATTTTCCGTCTTTCCGCAATACCGCTATTATTATCCGCACTTCCGCAACTTATACAACCCGGAAGAAACGCCTCACATGAAAGAGAAAGAACTCTGTGTATGTTTTAAAGATAGCTCTGCATCTGATCTCTATCAAAAGTCCTTCGCAAAAATGGAATTATCTCAGCTTTTTGCTCAAAATTGTGTGTTTTTGAAGAAACCTACCCATGTTTGAGGTGATTACGAGAGAACTAATGAAGGTAGGATGAAACGTTTTTTTTTTGTTTGTTTAAAAGCAGAGAGTCTGTTCTTTCATCTGATATATTGTTTGTTTATATATTTAAAGAAGAACATTTTCTGGAAGGCATTAAACTTTTGTGAAAATCATGAAAAATGCTGGCGCTTGCTGGCAACTTTTTTAAAAACGCTGGCGGGGAAAGAGTTAAAGAAACTCTGTATAATAACACCAGCCCGTCTTACCCTGATGAACAACTAAACTGTAGCACTGTAGGCTATTTATTTTTTAATAGAGGTCATTTAAAAAGTCAGGAATGTACAGTAACATAAACATGAATAGTTAGGGGGCATGTACACCAAAAGCGTTTAAACACGGCTAAAACGCCAGGCGGATGCGACTGTAGGCGCTTGCCAGCTTTTTTTTTAGCTGGGCGCTTTGGATGCTGTGATACTTCTGCTTTGTTTATCAGTCATTGAACGATGCACCGGTTGGTTGTTGTAATCTTTGACCAGCCCCCCTCCACTGCGATTGGACGGCCGAGTAAGAAGTGACATTGACTACTATGGAATACTATTGAAGTGAATAGGGCTCATAAACAGTTTGGTTACAGACATTCCTCAAAATATCTTCATTCGTGTTCATCAGAGCAAAAAATGTATAAAGTTTTGATTTGAAAATTATCTGAACTATCCCTTTAAAGGTGCAGTGTGTAAATTTTAGCGGCATCTAGTGGTGAGGTTGCGAATTGCAACCAAGGGCTCAGTCCGCTGCTCACCCCTCGCTTCTGAAACACATAGAAAAGCTACGGTAGCCGCCACCGGACAAACATGTCATCGTCGTAGAGTACTTAGTAAAAAAATTGTCAGTTAAGGGCTTCTGTAGAAACATGGTGGAACAAAATGCCGACTTACACCGAGGGTCCCCTTACATGGATGTAAATAAAAACGTCTCATTCTATGATGATAAAAACATAACGGGTCATTATAAAAAGGTCTTTATACACTCCTGATAATATAGTTTTGTATATTATTTTGGATTTCTGTCAAGAGATTCTTCTAAAAATTACACACTGCACCTTTAAGCATCTTAATAGTAATATAGATAAAAGTTTTACCTGTTCTTGATGCTTTAAAAGACCTTAAATGTAACTCTACACCCATGCCTCATTTAGATCGCAGATCTATGAATATGCAAATTAGCCCCACCTTCACTCAATTGCACAACTCGGACCATAGATATAAATATGCAAATATTCCTAGTCTGCACTCTTTTGCACCACCTCAGAGCATGGATAAATATGTAAATATGTAGAACACATTTGTGCTGTTTTACAACACAATTTCAATATATTGTGTGTCGCTCCAAGTGTTTCTGAGGCTCTTGGCATTGCATTAGCAGCGCAACAGTTTGTGGGTTGAATGCACATCTGATAAATGTACAGCTTAAATGCATAGTGAATTGCTTTGGATAAAAGCATCAGCAAAACATGCAATAAGAAAGTTTCAATTTTCAAGGCTGTGGCAGGGAACTTTGAAGGCCGAATATCTCCTGCTTTTTCAACAACCGGTGCTAAGCTGGACGTGAACTGTGCCGCGAGGGCTGCTGAGTTCTTTATTTCTAATTAGAGAGAAGAGAGAGACTAATTCAGCTCATAATGAGTTGGCAGGGTGAGGGGTGTAAATGAGTCCTTCAAGCTTACACACCGATCCACTTTCACAGCGCAGTAAAACCTCTGAACTCAAATCACCTCTCACTGATGTTCTGCTCATTACAGACCCAGTAGACAGAACAAAATACAGACCTTAGCCCGAACAGACACCAGAACAACCAGGCTGTGAAACTAAAGCTCATTTAAAATTGTACCGGTGTGTTGATTACCACAAATTAGTCAACAAAGACGGATCTTAATATGTATAATTAGACTCACTGTACTTCCTAACTAGTGAAACATGGTTATCACTGAACACACATACTGTACTGATGTATATGCATACACTAAACTATACAATACTATTTAAAAGTTCAGGAGAGGGTTTATAAAAGGTACTGAAGGAGTTCACGATCACTACTGCACAAGATCATCATTGGCGCAAGATGTCAGTGGACATTTTTTTTTGTAAGTCTATAGAAACAAGTCATCCATCTTTTTACAGTCTATGGTTGGCACAATTCATTTTTTAATAATGAATTACAGTGACCCTAAACTTTTAATTATTATTGTAAATGTCAAAATCTACATTTTTTCCATCAGCCTTGTTTTTATTTGTGTCTGCAATAAACTGCATATGGTTAATTTTTATGGCAAACAGACAAAAAGTGTTGCATAAATGCCGTTTGTGTGTGCACAGATCTTACCTGAAGAAGGAATATCATGCCCATGATCATAGAGTACATGTCATATTTCCCCAGCTGTTTGCTTAGTGCTGAGCTCATGGCCTTCAAAGCATCCAGATATTGTTTGAGAACCTTCTTGCCCATGTTACTGAGAACCTCCGAGGTGTTTCCATCCACATAGAGCTTCATCCAGCTGGTGTGAGACTTCTCCGCCACGCGAAACAGTTCGTAGCCGTCCTCTGTGAAAAGGGTGAGAGAGGAAAAATAAAACACGGTTCATATTTACTAGGCAAAATGCTCCCTCATTTGTACGTTTGAATAAATGAATACATTTAAGGGGTTTTAGGAGACAGACAGTGTGTTATGAAAAAGCATTTTGAAGGTGATGCATTAAAAACAGGTTTCAATATTTTGCCATAGAAAATCTGTTCCTCTGTCTGTTGGCCTGTTGCCCATCTGGCTGTCTGTCTGTCTATCGCCTGTCCGTCTGTCTGTTGATCGTCTGTACGTCCGTCTACCTATTGTCCGTCCATCCGTCTATCAATCCTCCATCTGTCTGTCTGTATATTGAACGTCGTCTTCCTGTCTGTCTGTCGATCGTCCGTCTGTTGATCTTCTGTTGGTCTGTCTGTCTGTTTGTTTGTTTATCGTCTGTCTGTCTGTCTGTCTGTCTATCGTCCGTTTATATATTGTCCGTCCATCTGTCTGTTGATCTTCCATTAGTTGATCTTCCGTCTGTTGATTGTACATCTGTTGATTGTTTGTCTGTCTGTCTGTCTATCGTCCGTTTATATATTGTCCGTCCATCTGTCTGTTGATCTTCCATCAGTTGATCTTCCGTCTGTTGATTGTCCATCTGTTGATTGTTTGTCTGTCTGTCTGTCTGTTTATTATCTCTCTGTTGATCGTCCATCTGTCGATCTTCCGTCTGTTGATCGTCCGCCTGTCTGTTTATCGCTCGTCTGTTGATCGTCTATTGCTCTGTCTGTCTGTCTGTTTATCATCTGTCTGCCTGTCTGTCTATCAACTGTTTGTATATCGTCCGTCCGTCTGTCTGTTTATCATCCGTCTGTCTGTCTGTTGATCGTCTGTCTGTCGATCGTCTGCTTGTCTGTTTATCGTCTGCCTGTCTGTTGATCATCTGTCTTGTTGATTGTCCGTCTGTTGATCATCCGTTGGTCTGTCTGTCTGTTTGTTAATTGTCTGTCTGTCTGTTGATCGTCCATCTGTCGATCTTCCGCCTGTCTGTGTATCGCCCGTCTGTTGATCGTCTGTTGCTCTGTCTGTCTGTTTATCATCTGTCTGTCTGTCTGTCTATCAACCGTTTGTATATCCTCCGTCCGTCTGTCTGTTGATCTTCCATCAGTTGATCTTCCGTCTATTGATTGCCCATCTGTTGATTGTCCGTCTGTTGATTGTCTGTATGTCTGCTGATTGTCCGTCTGTCTGTCTGTTGATTATCTCTCTGTTAATCGTCTATCTGTTGATCGTCCGTCTGTCTGTCTGTTGATTGTCTGTCTGTTGATTGTCTGTCTGTCGATCTTCCATCTGTTGATCATCCATTTGTCTGTTTATTGTCCATCTGTCTGTCTGTTGATTGTCTGTTGATCGCCTGTCTGTTGATTGTCTGTCTGTTGGTCATCCATTGGTCTGTCTGTTTGTTTGTCGTCTGTCTGTCTATCCTCCGTCTGTATATTGTCCGTCCATCTGTCTGTTGATCTTCCATCAGTTGATCGTCCGTCTGTCTGTTTATCATCCGTCTGTCTGTTTGTTGATCGTTTGTATGTTGATCTTCCATCTGTCGATCGCCTGCTTGTCTGTTTATTGTCTGTCTGTTGATCATCTGTTTGTCGATTTACTGTCTGTTGATCGTCCATCTGTCTGTCTGTTTATCGTCCGTCTGCCTGTCTGTTGATCGTTTGCCTGTCAATCATCCGGCTGTCTGTCTGTCTATCGTCCATCTGTATATCGTCTGTCTGTCTGTCTGTTGATCTTCCCTCAGTTAATCGTCTATCTGTTAATCTCTCGTCTGTCTGTGGTTCTTCCGTCTGTCTGTTTATTGTCTGTCTGTCTGTATGTCTGTCGGTTGTCTGTCTGTTGATCATTTGTCTGTCGATCTCCCGCTTGTTGATCGTCTGTCTGTTTATTGTCCGTCTGTCTATCGATCTTCCTTCTGTCTGTTGATCTTCTGTCTGCTAATTGTCCGTTTGTCGATCTTCCATCTGTTGATAGTCCGTTGGGTGTTTATCATCTGTCTGTCTGTCTGTTAATCATCCGTCTGTCAATCTTCCGTCTGCTGATCATCCGTTTGTCGATCTTCCGTCTGTTGATAGTCCGTTGGGTGTTTATCGTCCGTCTGTCTGTCTGTTGATTGTCCGTCTGTCAATCTTCCATCTGTTAATCGTCTGTCTGTCTGTTTATCATCCGTCTGTCTGTCTGTTGATCTTCTGTCTGTCAATCCTCAGTCTGTCGATCATCTGTCTGACGATTTTCCGCCTGTCTGTCTGTCTGTCTGTCTCTGTCTGTTTGCATACACACTAAAAATACTATCTAAGCACTTTATGCTTGCTATTTTCAAGGTGCTACGAGGTGGGATTGTAATCTTACACACTATTTATGACGCATAATATGTGCATTGTTATGCAGCTCTACACATGCACCTTTGGGCCATGTGAAATCTCATGAATCCTTAATATTTCTTCCCCAGACTGTTCTTTCCCTTGCATCAATGTGGCATATTTAATCTGCATCTGTCTATGTGAACAATAGTGATAAAACCAAGACGTGATCTGCCGGTGGACATCATGTTAAGCGCACAGAAGAAGTGACGAATGTGACTATTACTGCATGTTATCAAACATTCAAGGCATTTTAATCTGTTCTGCTATAAATGAAGCTTCATTTATTCTCGTGCAAATAATCGAGACTGTGATTAATCCATTATACCATTAGGCTGAATTAGCTCATGAATCCATGTCAGCTGTTACGCAGTGTTATGGCAATGAAACATGGGGTTATTACGGATGTAACCGCTAATCGGCGTGGTCATTAGAGCAATCATATTCATAACGGTGTTACAGAGAGAGCGTGGCCATCCACCGTGTCTTCACAATTAGAAGAGATTTCTCTTCTCTTTAAGAATCAGACGCGTCTGTTTAATGCAAGTTTAATTCACAGCACTGATCACAGAACAGGAGTGAAAATCTTAATGGGGTATCAGCTAGGAGTTAAACACTCTTTGATTCAGAAATAATGCTGTAACAACATTACTACACACAGATATTTACTGCAATAAATAAAGCCAAGACAGCCAGAAAGACATACAGATAAGATAGATGTGTGCATGTATGTGTGGAGATCCACTCAGCATCCTGTCATGATGACAAATGTCTTCTCACACACCACCTGACTGTCATGTGACAATAATGCAGCAAACCATTTTTTTTTATGTTTGACAATTCATACTGCTTCACACACTAAGTAGTGTATAGTACATATTTGGTATGCAGTAATCAGTATGTCAGTATGTTGATCCAAACACAGCCTCTTTGCTACAGATGCACACACACTTTGACCGTGTGCCAGAGAATTTCTATTAAACAGCTCATTAATGATTCCTGGGAATTTACACACTCACTTAAACATGCACACAACCCTACACACAAACACACTTTCACACACACTCATTCACACATACCCGACACACAATCATTTACATGCAATCACACAACCTTACACACACACTCACAAACAGAAAATCATGTGAAGGACTCTATAGTAACTTGAATTGAAATAAAAAGCAGGAGATTTCTCACCGTGCAGTGGGGGAAAGGATTATCATGAGAAAGCATCACGTTTTGTTTTTAGGTTGACATACATGAGAAAAACCCATGAATGATTCTCCCCCTTAATCTTTTATTTAATTAACTGCTTCATTAGGCTGCAAAAGAACGATGAAGGGTTTTCTACATCTTAGTGAAATAGAAAGCAAAGTAACGTGTAGTCATATTAGCTTGGGTACCACATAAGGACCTCTAATAACCCACTACACTACAGTGACAAACATATAGGGGAGAGCGGGGCACAACCTTACGCTTTTTGGGTTTTGGCTCAATCATTAAAAAAAATATTTGAGTTCGATTAATTATATTTTGACAAAAGCAACACACACATCTCTGCTACAAATGAACATTTGAAGTTTGTTTCTAGTACTTACAATTCTTGGACAATTACACCAAACGTGACAGAAGTGCAAACGTTACAACTTACCCCATATGTGGGGTTAACAGTAACAGGCAGGGGGTTAGTTCTAACACTTGATAAAAATAAAGTTTGCAGGCAAATATTTCAATACTATTTTTAGCTATATACTTGAAGTGGATATTGTTTATATATCTGTTGTCTATAATAGACCGGTATCTACACTATTTATCACTCATCTAACAATAGTTCAATTATAAATGGATACAAATGTCTAAATATGTGAAAAAAAGCAGCACAATTATGACAAAAAAAACATTTATATGTGACCCAGTCTGTAATAATCATACTACAGTTTCAAGATAATGATGAGCCTCAAGATAATGAGCTAATGAGCATCAAAGTCTGATTTAAGACATTCATTTCATTATGATTTCAATCTTTGATGTGACCTTATTCGATCAATATTAAAGAGATGAACAAAAACACAATTTTTGATAAGACAGGCACATATATTTTGTTGGCAGCCAGCAATCATTCGTGTGTAGCCTATTTAAAACAACAACAAGAATTACGCTAACGTTAGCGGTTTTCATATGGTTAGTGCTGAGGTATTAGTTGTAACAAAGCGTTACAACTAACCCCGCTGGGTCAAAATATTTTCAAGTCTATATAAAAAAGTTGTTAAAAGCTGCAGACATATTTCAAAATGATGCTATGTTTTAATCAACAAGATACTGATTAATATGACATAGCATTGGATTTGGTATCTTACACACCCAACTCAGAACCACCCCCCCCCCAAAAAAAAAAATTATCAAAAAATGTACTTATATGACACCAAAACGCTCTTTCATCAATAACTCTCTGGAAAAACATTATACATTTCCAAGATAGGCTTTTGGCAGTGTGAAAAAAATACAGGAAAAACAAAACGCTCAACCTTGTGCAACAATGTAAACAGCGTGTAACCCCGTGTTAGTTTTTGCCCTGCGCACCCCTACTGTAAGTGGGTCATGATTTTTCAGAGTAAAGTTCTGATGTTTGACCTCTGACCATAACATCGGATTCATCAAAGTGTACATGAAGCACAATTGGTAGATCATTGCATTAGCAACGCAAAGGTTTGTTGGTTCTACTCTCACTGAACACACTCATTGATAAGGTATACCGTGAAACCAGTGTAAGCAAAGATGTCAATGTACACTCACCCATTATTAACCATAACTTAAACTAAATGGAAATAAGTTGATTAGTGTACAAGCCCCTAAACCTGACCTAACCCTCAAATCTGAATGTTGTTTCATGAACATATGGAAGATTTGGTTTTCAATCCTTTGACATTATCAGGAAGCTGATCATCCCTTAAGCTGCTATAACATCTTACATTGATGCTGGAACATGATTTCATTCAGCCACACGAGCATCAGTGAGATCAGATGATGATGATGATGATGATGATGATGATGATGATGGGTGGTGAGGTCTTGTCTGCAGTCTGCATTACAATTCATCCCAAAGGTGCTCGCTGGAGTTCAGGTCTGGGCTTTGTGCTAGACAGTCAACTTCTTTCACACCAGACTCAGTAAAACTATTTATAATTAAGCTTTTCTAAGAAAACCTCATTCAGACGGCATCCAGTATATCATGATGTAAAACAAATGATGTATTTTAGGTATAATGTGAATGTATACATTTCAGATACCTTTATAATAATGCAACATTTTTAATACAATTAATTTCCTGCAGAAAATAATGGACCTTAAATTATATAATCACCTACATAGAAGCAACCGAAAAGGTCCAAATAGGTTTGCAAATGTATGCATACACATTATAATCCGGTCTACACACACAATAACACAGTTAACCCCTCAGTGATATGAGACTCGGACAAATAAAACTAAATCAAACTCGCTATTTTTCTGGATTCAAAGTGCTTTAAAGACCAGTCATGACTGAACTTGAACCTGCTCTTATGTCAGCGTATCATGCTCCTGTTAACCAAGCAGTAAAAAGGCTAAATGAAACCAAACACACTACAAGCTACATGCCTAAAATCACATGCAACAGCATATTCGTAGCCGAACTGTCGACAGGTCTCTGTATCAAGCAACAAAGCGTTGAGCAACATCGTAAGAGGAGAGAGATGCCAAACAATCAAATAAACCATCATAGTGTCAGCAAGTTTCTGCCTACATCTCCCAAAAGAACACGTCTTACCTTCATATTGTGAGGAGTCAACTCCAGAGTAGACATGTGCTTTGAGAAGAAAGTTTTAGGGTTGTAGCTACGATCTTGTAATTGATTGTGACTAGGGTTGCAAGGTAGCTGACATGCATGCAAGGTAATACAAATTTTAAAAATTACATTAAAAAAGTAAAGAAAAAATTACCTCAAACTTTTAAATGGTAGTGTATATTTTTCCCTCAATAAATTGTTCTTTGTTTAAATAAATCTGTAATTTTTTTAAACATTATTATTCATAAAAGAATCCTGACACTTGCGCTCATTAAGCCTGGATTTATTTGATCAAAGATCCTTCAGAAATCATTTTAGTAAGCTTTGTGCATGTGACTGAGAAATATGCAGGGTAGAAATTTACAGTGAGGAAAATAAGTATTTGAACACCCTGCTATTTTGCAAGTTCTCCCACTTAGAAATCATGAAGGGGTCTGAAATTGTCATCGTAGGTACATGTCCACTGAGACACATAATCTAAAAGAAAAATCCAGAAATCACAATGTATGATTTTTTAACTATTTATTTGTATGATATAGCTGCAATAAGTATTTGAACACCTGTCTATCAGCTACAACTCTGACCCTTAAAGACCTGTTAGTGTGCCTTTAAAATGTCCACCTTCACTCCATTTATTATCCTAAATTAGATGCACCTGTTTGAGGTCGTAAGCTGCATAAAGACACCTGTCCACCCCATACAATCAGTAAGAATCCAACTACTAACATGGCCAATACTTATTTTCCTCACTGTACTTGAAACTGCATTAAATCTTCTTGTTTTTAACTACATTTAATTCCCTTTTACAGGAAACTGCAATTTTTTCAAATTCCCAGTTTATTTCCATGTATTCCCATTGATTCCCATGGAAAGTTTCCAGCCATGAAAATTTCAAGAAATTTGCAACCCTAAGGGGGTGTGCACACCAAAGTTTTTAAACTTGGCTTAAAAAACGCCAGGTGGATGCCGACTGCCAGCATTTTTTCTTTCTTCAGCTGAGCGCTTTGGTTGCTGTGATACTTCTGCTTTGTTTTTCAGTTGTTGAACGATGTGCCGGTTAGTTGTTGTGATGTTTGTCCCGTCCCTCCTCCACTGTGATTGGACGGCCTTGTGAGAACTGACATTGATGAGCTGAGCTTTTCACTCAAAGTTAAATATTTTATAACTCTCGGCGTTCAGCGCTGAGCACAGACAAAAGACTGAGTGCCGGTTTTCAGCGTGAAAAAACCCAGCCGCTGGCTTTTTTGAAAAACGCAGCGCTTCCATTGGAAATCATTGAAAATATACGCCAGCCACCGGCGTAAACGCTTTGGTGTGCACGCTACCTAATTGTGACTGCAAGACTTTAAATGTGTGCACAGTAGCAAACTTTTGTCCCTCTGTTGCTTTTTTGTATGTGGCCTATTTCAGATTAATAGTCAGTAGCTAATAATGCTCTTGGTGTTTTGAATACATGCAGATATACATGCAGCACAATATATTAACATTATAAATGAGCGCGTTTACATGCACATAATAAGGGGATAACTATCAAAAATCTGCTTATATAAACCCGTTAAAATGTAAATCAATAAACCGCTATGCAGAAAACAGCGTAGCTGGGATTTGAAACTTTATCAGGTTTCTTGCAGGCAGTGACATCACCGCCTATTAGTACATACAGGTATAGTCATTTAAAAAGTTGCATCTCTTCTCATGTCTGCAGAACCAGTAAATGTAACATGTGCCTTGTTTCGCAGTTTCTCAATCAAACACAGACTTTTATGCGTTACTTGCGCTTACTTCCACATGTGATGTTATCTTTCACACAAGGAGACGTGCGCACATAAGCAAAAGAGCGAGAAAGTCACTTAAGGTGTTAACATGCAAGGCAAAATCAAAGTAAGAAGCAAAACACCAACCTGCACAGATCCGTTTTTGCTTACACCGTTTATAGGCTTTTCCAATAAAAGTAAAACTATTTAACTTGTTTACATGACCCCACACGGCACACGTTATCAGTTTATTAAGCATAATCGGCTTAAGACACATTGCAATGTGCATATCACTGAATGTTTATTGCAATCGAATTAAACTCACCCTTGTGAAAGGTAGGATTGCTGTCCTGCAGGAGACGGCTGAGCTGGTGTCCATTGAGCTGGAGGAAGCGTAGCTGCTCTCTGAGTGACAGCTCCTCAAACACGGCTGGAATCAAACGGCCCACACTGTTCTGAGAGATGGGCAATCCCAGACCCAAAGCCAGGGTGGGCGTCAGATCCACCTGCTCCAGAACACCCGGCTCCTCAAATTCGGCTACAACAACAAGAAGCACGGCATGAATCATAAAGAGCTACAACTGATTTTGATGCAAATGAGATGCACTTGTTGGAGGGTCAAATCTTTCTCTTGAATAAAACAGCGATTGCTGATGGAAAACAACACTGCACTGCATTCAGTGGAAAGGTTTCAACATCACAATGAGATTCATTAGTGTTTAATTAGACTACAGGACTGTGTGTGTGCAGGGCAGGACCTGAGTGAAAACTGTGACAGACAGATAGTGTAGATGTCACACAGACGATAACAGCTACATGTGTAGCAGATCTGAAAATAAGCTGATCTTTTTATAAGAAGCACTGCTGCAAATGTGTGTGTGAATGAATAAGATGTCACCAAAATAGATCAGGCAGGAAAAGAAACAATTATCACATTCATCCTGACAGTCTGAAGTAGACAGATGCTCCGTCACTCCACACTTTCATTTAGAAGAGAGTGAGAAAGAGCAAGAGAGAAAGAGAGAGAGGACATGGATCGGTGCAAGTAGATAATAAGAACGTCTCACACTAGGGTGCGAGTATAATGTGTGTTACGTGCATGCTGTGTGTAATGCATCACAAGCTTAGTGTGAAAATACAGGCTTTGTGTGTTTGTGTGTGTGCGTGCGTGTACGATTTTATACATGGGGTCTAAACTAGGGATGTTTATATTGACAAATTAACTGGTAAACGAATGTAAGAATTTATGACTCAATAATAGTTGCAGTTAAAAGACACAAATATTTGTTAAAGCACGGTGTGTGTCATATTTGTCACTTTTGTATCCTTAATTTGTGAATGGCCTGTAAATGACGTGAATCAGTGCTGCCCTGACAGTCTAGTAAAGTAATCATTTGTATAAGAAATTATTTGTACTGCATATGTGTCCGTGCTTGAGAATGGTTTGGTAACTGCACGGAGACACAGTGTTATGTGCAAGATGATGCGGCCCATCTCCGTCCTGCTGCCAGACCTCGCTGATCGCCTCTGTCTTAGACCCTGACCATAAATATATCTCTTTTTGCAAACGCAAAACTTTTTGAAACATGTCCTGCTTTAGAAATGGCCACTGTGGTAGATGATTAAGAGACAATCTGGTTTCTTTGGATATGAATCCTCTGGACTGATCGTGTGCTCTTGTAATGTTGTGGGAAAATGTGATAATGTATGATGATAATGTTGTTGGTCTGTTTCTGTTGTTTGCACATTCAGATAAAATAAAATCTTTGTATTGTTTTTACTGGGTCAAAGACAACCATCAATTGTATTTTTACTCAATGACAATTTTAGATTAAAATCTTATCAGTTAACAAGCTTCGGCTGCCGGCCAGAAAAAATAAATGAAATGAACATCCGGGTGATTCTCACGAAACCATTGAAACACCACGGCACTAATGATTTTAGCTTTAAAATGTGTAATATAGTAACATTAAAAAGCATCAGAATTAACACAATACTGTGTTCTAGCTTGCACAATGTGTGATTTCAACATAAGAATTTATAATTGTACATTTTATCTCATTTTCTGCTGAAATTCTCATTACCGCAATGTGTCCGGCTGTGTTTGAACATGCGTTATGTTGTAATATAATCAAATTAACACAAAAATATTAAGAAAAAAATAAATGGATGTTTTGCTAGACTACTTTAGATGACAGAAAAAATATTTACTGAATATTCATGTATAATTATAATGAAGAAAAATTAGGAAAATGATGTGTCCATGCCTGATGTTCTCATCCTCCGCAACACTTTTTGAGAACAGTTTAAGCACACATACAGAATTTTAATAAAGTTTGATTTTGAGTGACCAAGCACATGGACCACTTACTTCAAGATGGCTACAAGGTAAGATCATTTTTTTACAGTTAATTTGAAATATTGTCTTGTCAGAATGCTTACACGACATTTTGATTATCATTACCGCAACAGATGCTTATTAAATGTTAATTTAATTAATAGAAGCATAATACTTTGATTTTAAATGGATGTGCAGAATCTCCAAATTATGTTCTTTCAGGTTTGTCATGTCATTTTGAAAATATGTCAGTGTTGATGTTTTCTGACTGTTGCGGTAATGAGATTTTTTAGGACTAATTTTTTAAATTATGTTACAAAAAGTGTTAAATGATAAGTAAAAGTTTTTAAATTAATGTTCCCATTTACTCCAGACTTTGTTTTTCAATGTCTGGTGGGAAAAAAAGTAAATTTAAGCAATTTTTACATTTTCATGCTTGACATTTTTAAAACCAAGTTTTCGTGAGAATCACCCATCCGTAGTCTCAACATTCCAACAATGATAGTAAATGATAATTAAATAAACTGATTATTAACCATACTAAATTATGTTTATTAAAATAATTAAAAATGCAGAAAGTTTTCTGTAAGGGTTAGGTTTGTGGGTGTGTCACAATCAATTACAATCTGGACTCCACACAAATGAATCCATTATGAAACAGCGAGGATGAAATTAATTAAAACCGTAAGACAAATATGAATCAGCGAGTAATTTAAAATTTTTGGGGCATCAAATCGTCCAGCAGAAATCCTATAATGCATTCAGACATTTAGAAATTTGCCATTTAATGCATAGAGAACAACGCTGTAATATATTTCATGTAAACTAGATAAAAACGTACAGCTCTAAAGATTTCTAATACATTAGTCAATGATGTGGAGACCATCGAGCCTTAAAGGATTACTCCACTTTTACAAAAAAAAATTATACTTTACTCACCTCCATTTAATCGAAGATGTTTGTCTTTCTTTGTTTAGTCAAATATAAATAAATTTTTTTAAGGATTTTTGAGGATTTCCAAGATTTTTCTCCATATGGTGGACTTTAGTGGACCTCAACAGTTTAGAGTTTCAATGCAGTTTAAAATTGCAGTTTCAACGCAGCTTCAAAGTGCTCTAAATGATCCCAACCGAGAAATATGGGTTATTTAGCAAAACGATTGTCATTTTCACACAAAAAAGTACTTTTAAACCACAACTTCTTGTCTTGCACTAGCCGTGTGGCGCACCAGCAGGACCTTACGTATTACGTAATCACGTCAAAAGGTCACGCATGACAGATTCGAAACTACCGCCCCAGTGTTTACAATTGTGGAGAAAGAGAAGCGTTCAGACGTTGCTGTATGTGGAATGATACTAATTAATGTCTTTGTGTAAGTTTATTGTTTAAAATGGTCTGCAAAGTGCGCGTTTCACATATGTAAAACGTGACCTTTTGAAGTGATTATGTAATACGTAAGGTCACGCTGGTGCTTCACACGGCTAGCGCAAGATGAGAAGCTGTGAAGTACTTTTTTATAAAAATGATGATTATTTTGCTACAACAATGGGTTTGCTAGAACAATCCCCAACCGATGTCTCTGTCTTAGACCCTGACCATAAACATCTCTCTTTTTACACAAACAAAGAAAGACGCAAAAGCTAAACTTTTTGAAACGTATATGGAGAAATATCCTGGAATGATTTCCTCAAAAACTGAATTTCTTCTCGACTGAACAAAGAAAGTCGTAAACATATTGGATGACATGGGGGTGAGTAAATTATCTGATTTGTTTATGAAAGTGGAATAATCTTTTAAACTTAATCTTAAAAATTCTAATTTTTAACAATATTCTTTTGGTGCCTTGCAGGCACTGCTATTTACTTCCAGATATGCTAATCTAGCTGTAACTAAGCAAATATAGGTCATTCGGAAAGCACACTACACTGAAGACAAAATAACCATGGGCTCAGTATTTCTAAACAACATACATAAACTAAATATACTATATACACACACACATGCATGTGGTTCAGTGGTTCAACTATCTTCCACACAGATGTTTGTCTAGCTTGCATATTCTAAGAATATCTTAAAAAGTCATTAAGATTGATTTGAAAGTCTGTAAAGTTTTGCTGTGCGGCTCTTTTTGATTTCGGTACTGTGAGCTTTCCAAATGCATAATCGCTACTGAGACGTCCTCATTTCAGACCTTTGAATTTGGAAAGCAAGTTATCGGAGACTGTGAACACTAGCTAGCTAAATTCCTGCAGCAGAAGGTAAATAACCTCATTTAACCGTGTATCGGCTCTACGGTAACAGTAAACCCCGGGTGAAATAAGAAACATGACTCTGCCAATCTGTTTTAAAGCTGGGTAAGGATGAGAAAGCTCAGAAACATCAGCACACCGCCTGGGTAGTGATTCACAAAAAATGTTATTGTGTGCAAAGCTCTTCTGCAGGAGCCAAAATGCTGTTCGAGCCACGATATTCCTTTAGCTGGGATATCAGTCGTACTGCAAATACTGAATACGGCTTATGAAACCGTGAAAGGAATTTTGTGCACGCAAATTTTGCAAAGTCTGGCCAATATACACTATTGACCTGAAGAATAAGACATCAAATATAGGAGCTGAGCTTAAAATAGCTTTAGTTCAAACAGAAAAAGAAAATCAATAAAATAACTCCCAACTTTATTCTCTTGAACTTCATACAAAGCTGTATAACCTTTTCATTTAGACCAGTAACTGAATGTAGTTAACCTTTTCTTCACAACACTTTGAAATAATATAATTTATTGCCACCACAAAAGTCCAATAGAGTCAAATAAGTCCACCCAAGCCCACCAGAGAAATAGCTGCCCCACATTCAGCTCACCTTTCCTCCGAAATGCGGGGCTAATGAGCACGAGGGGCGTGTTGATTTCTGGTTCTGATGATCCGCCATGGCTGCCGGTTTCAGACATGCCATGATCTCCACATAAGACCAGGAGGTTGGGCAACGTCCCTTCAGATTCCTGCAACACACAAAGTGCATGTCACTTACACAGTATCACATGAGGACTTCCAGTGAAATAGCGCTCGGACAAAATACAGGTACAGCACATAAAATAGTAACGTTAAACTGCTGCCTATTTAACACATAACTCAATTCAATAGGGCTGTGAATCAGCAAGAATCTCACAATACGTATCACGTTATAGGGGTTGCAATGCGATATGTTGCAATGCATTATGGTACTGTAAAGTGAGGCGATATATTGGGGTATTTCCTCTTTTTGGACTATCATAGGATATATTATAGGAAAGCTGTCATTGAGAACACACCACCATATGCAAACCTTAGCAAAAAAAAATTGTGGCGTGACCATAGACTGTAAAAATATGGACGTAGTGTCCGTGGCATTACCCGGGTGATTCTCACGAAACTATTGAAACACCACGGCACTAATGATTTTAGCTATAAAATGTGTAATATAGTAATATTAAAAAGCATCAGAATTAACACAATACTGTGTTCTACCTTGCACAATGTGTGATTTCAACATAAGAATTTATAATTGTACATTTTTTCTCATTTTCTGCTGAAATTCTCATTACCGCAATGTGTCCGGCTGTGTTTGAACATGTGTTATGTTGTAATTTAAACAAATTAAAACAAAAATATTTAGAAAAAAAATAAAAGGATGTTTTGCTAGACTACTTTACATGACAGAAAAAATATTTACTGAATATTCATGTATATTAATAATGAAGAAAAATTATGAAAATGATTTGTCCATGCCTGATGTTCTCATCCTCCGCAACACTTTTTGAGAACAGTTTAAGCACACATACAGAATTTTAATAAAGTTTGATTTTGAGTGACCTAGCACATGGACCAGTTACTTCAAGATGGCTACCAGGTAAGATCATTTTTTACAGTTAATTTGAAATATTGTCTTGTCAGAATGCTTACACGACATTTTGATTATCATTACCGTAACAGATGCTTATTAAATGTTAATTTAATTAATAGAAGCATAATACTTTGATTTTAAATGCATGTGCAGAATCTCCAAATTATGTTCTTTCAGGTTTGTCATGTCATTTTGAAAATATGTCAGTGTTGATGTTTTCTGACTGTTGCGGTAATGAGATTTTTTAGGACAAATTTTTTTAATTATTTTACAAAAAGTGTTAAATGATGAGTAAAAGTTTTTAAATTAATGTTCTTATTTACTCCAGACTTTGTTTTTCAATGTCTGGTGGGAAAAAAAGTAAGTTTAAGCAATTTTTACATTTTCATGCTTGACATTTTTAAAACCAAGTTTTCGTGAGAATCACCCACCCATAGGTTTGTGAAGAATTTTTTTTAAGCGAACAGTTGACGGGGTTGCCATCGCCATCTTGGCATTGCATCACCGAAAATGGGTAAAGAGGCATGACGTGACTGGTTGCTAAACCTACGCCCGCCTAGCTTGACGTCACTCAAGTTGCCATGCCACGCCCTTATTTATAACAAACTTTAATTTCTATAGTGGTTTTTGCATTGTATCAAGGCAGATTTAGAGTAAATAAAGAGACGTACAGCTAAATAAAAAGATGCATATGAAATAAATAGGATATATGGTATTACTAAGTACTACAAGTAAAATAGCAGTACAAACTGTGAAAACAACAACTGACAATATATACTAATGCAGCCTGTTAATACATGGACTGATTCTGCATTTAAAAACATCATATGAACAAGTCAACTTGTATAAAAGCATTTGCTGAATAAATGTTAAAAGAAACGTAGGTAACATCATTTTTTCAGTGTTTTTATATCTTGCTTTGGCCAAATCCAAAAAGGACTGCAGTTATCCTTTACAGGAAAAGTGATTCCAGAATGCACTGACAAACAAACAGACAAGTCTCAAAGATGAGAGATAACGTGTGCTATACAGTACGTGTGGCAGACTATTTGTGTGGCACCATTTGCAATGCGGCTTACCAGATTGAGTTTCATGTGTGAAAAATCTGTGTTTAGATACAGTATGAGGAATGTATGTGTGTGTGTGTGTGCGTAAGAGAGTGAAAATGCTGGAGAGATGTTGAATTGCTCTTCTCTCCACCGGAGCAGATCACTGCAGTTTTAATGCTAAGCCGTAGAGAAATGTCTCTCTGTCTTTAGGGACACGGGTACGATCAGCTCTGTTTCACATCAAAGAGTCTCTCAGTGTGTTAGGGGATACTCGATTCCCCCAACGTGTACTCGGAGGATCTGTACACAACAAAGAGTTGCCTTTCACACGCTAACAACAGTTACCTGACCAGCACTAGAAACTTACTGAGCATGCACCACATCGAGATGTAATTAATTGACGACATCAATCTCTACAGGGTTCTAGGTAGAGAACTAAAAGTAATACGAGTAAGTCTGAACTTATACTACTGCTTATTAAATACATAATGCAGAGGTAACATGTTAAGCTTGTTTTAAGAAAACTTATTTCAATCATGTGGAACCAGTGTCTAAAACTGAATTACGTAAATCCAACAATTCTTTTTTTCAGTGTATGGTTTGCGAAAAATTATACATATTGATAGACATTACATAGATATAGATATTAGGTATGCACTGATACAACTATTTGTGCCAATACCGATATTCGATTACTTATGACTGATCTACTGATACTGATATATACTGATAGTCTTTTAACTACCTGTTTCAAATTACTAGGGATGCTCCGATCAGGATTTTTGCAGCCGATACCAAAGTCCCGATTTCTTGCCATCATGATGGTCTGATACCATTGCCCGATACTGATTCTTCAAGCTAATATGTAAACTCTTTGATGACGGTAACTGTTAAATCTTCAAGATAAAGTAGTATTGTTATATTATTAGGTATTATATTATATTATACCACGGTTCTGTTGAATGCTGTATTCTGATTGGCTGAGAAATGTTCCGTGGGTATGCATTAATTTCTGATAACTGCACACCTAACTTGTCAAATGTCTTAAAAATAGGCACCAGAGCAATGTTTGTGGTAACCGTGGTATATAAGGAATAATTCACTCTGGTCCTTTGAATTATTTGAAAATAATGCACACCCGCAGTGTAACGGCACTCCGCTTCGCGTCGTGCTGCATTGCACCTTGGGTGTGCATTATTTTCTTATAATTCAATGGCCCGTCGTCAATTTTTCCTTAGTTATTCTATTATCAGGTATATTATTGTTTTATTCGATAATCAAATAACTAAGCACAACAAATATTCCTTCTACAAAGAGCAATTTCATATGCCTTTAAAAATGCTTATGTCTGTTAAAAGTACTAAATATAAAACACTGCACAGTCTTCAGTGTATGAAGTAAATATAGACACATTCTTATAAAGTACAACAGTTCTTTAATCATGATTAGAGAGTGATTTTCTTTCATTTTAATATTATTGACAAATTAATTATGTTACTGTTGCTTTAAGACGTGAGAGAGATCTTTGCTCTGTACTCATGCTTAATGAAAGGATGTGTCTGTGTGCGTGCAACAACTTTAAAACGCATGCAAATAATAAACTTTCGGCATGAAGACGTAATGTCCGCGATAGTTATGTTGTATATGCTGTTTGATGGGAATGTGAAGACGCGTCCCACTGCATGTTACACAGAAAAAAATCCATTCAATTAACTAAATTTTTTAAGGTAAGTGGTGGCAATCAATTTATTTAAGTTACATTTAAACAAAGTTTTTTGTTTTACTAATTTTTTTGTTTAAATGTAGCTTAAATAAATTGATTGCGAACACTTCCCTTAAAAAAATGAGTAAACTGAATTGAATAATTTTTTCAGTGTAGGACTGGAGCGTGCCATCATAAAAAGTACACATATCTCTGTAAAGGCAGAAAGAGAAATCTAAATTTGCAGGTCGTAAATGAGCAATGTAGGGATGCACGATATATCGGCCGACATATCGTTATCGGCCTATAACTGCTTATTTTTAATATTATCAGTTATCGGTCTTAAAGCAAAATTAGGCAGATAAATGAAAGCCGATAAATGATGGATTATTTTGGTTTGTTGAACCACTTCACTTACTCATTGCTGGCCATGTGGAGTTTTGATTGGTGCTTTCTGTGACATAGCACGAAGATGACACGTGTTGCGGGCTTAAGAGGAGTATGCTAGTCTAGCGCAAAGACATTGTGAAAATAATATGAATATTTATCGGCCTATAGATATCGGTTATCGGCCCCCAAATTTAAAGAGTTATTGGTTATCGGTATCGGCCAAAATTTCCATATCGGTGCATCCCTAGAGCAATGGGTAGTAAAAATTTTCACACTGCATTAAAATGGTAAATAAAAAGCAAATTTAGCGAGTCATTTAATGCGATGATACAAATTACAGTATTATATCATGAAATCCTAAAAGTGCATAGCGTACAACCTGCAATTCTGTTGCAATTGTGACCCAATTCAAACTAATATAGTGGGAGGAAATGCTTTTATCTGCTGATACTGATTATAGGCCGATATCGATGCATCCCTAGATGTTTGTAACCAAACCATTCATGAGCCCCATTCACTTCCATGTTATTTTTTTCCTACTATGGAAGTGAATGGGGCTCATAATCGTTTTGGTTACAAACATTCCTCAAAATATCTTCCTTTGTGATCATCAGTACAAAGAAAATTGTACAGATTTGAGAGTTAAAAATTGACAGATTTTTCATTTTTGAGTGAATTGTTCCTTTAAGAATATCTGCTCTGTATAGATATTTGTTTAGATCACTGAAACAAAATATTGTGCCTCATTGTACATGAGTCATGGTTTCAATTTCAAGGCAACATGCATACTAAATAAATGGTCCATGACTTTGTACTGCAAATGCAATGCTTTACCAATTGAGCTTAAGCATCATGACATGGTCATGAAAATCAACCGTGTTTATCTGTTAATGTTTAAATAAAATATACCACTGCTAATAGTTTCAGTTGCAGCATTTGAAATATTCATGAGCAGGCTAAACATATGCAAATGACAAGTTAATGTGGGCTAATGATGAGTCCCAACGAATGAAGCCATTTTAATGCTGCTGGCTCGCGGGTGAACTACAGTGTGGTCTGCATTGACAGGTGTAATTTAAGCCATGCTGGTCTGGAATAGCAAAGCATAAATTTACTTGGAATATGCTAATCCTGTAATTGACCAACACTTAACAGTCAAGTAGAAGCTAAACCTTCCCTCCGGTCTCTGAAAGGCTTTCTGTCCTAAACACTGTCATTATTGCAAGACACAGCTTAGCCTAGTCCAAAGTAGATCTACAGCTTTTTTTTAACTGGTTTAGCTGATCTAATAAAGATGCCAAGTTGGTGTTAAACAAGTTTTGGGCCAACTATTTCAAGTTACAACCTACAGTAGGTTACCCTAGAGGCTGGAGGCAGAAATTTTGCACCAACCAGCAAAAATTTGACAATGACATGATAAAGAAGTGACATTGCAGGAGTGGAGCTGTGAATGTGTAGAAACTCCCTAATAGACTTTTTTAATGGATGGGATGAGGTTGGGAACCCACAGGGTGCTGCAGGGGTGTCACATACGCCAATTCCTGTTAGTGACATTTTTGGGATACTTGGTTTCCAACTGTGAACTTGAAATATACTGGAGGAAAACCGTGGCACTGTGATGGAGATGGATGAGTCACTGACTGTAAAACTGTGTTTTCACTCCTACCCTACAGGGGTTACAATATTTCAGCAGAAGGGAACAGGGTTAGGAATAAATAAGTAACATGATAGAAGAATATAAAGTGTTTTCTTTCTTTCTCTCTCTCCCTCCATCTTCGTGAGGTATCTTAACCGTTACCCCCTGGATGCTTTACTGGTACCATAAAAACAATCAAAATAGATTGCTTCCCCCATGACCCAATATCACAAAGCTTAAAGCAAAACAAAACTTTAAGAAGTCAACAATCTAAAAAATAACTCAACATCAGGCGACCGCTGGGAGATGTATTAAAAAACTCAGTCTCTGACTTCACTGCGAAAAAAAAATAATAATACTTAGATGTGTGTGAATTTGCTCAGAGGCAGACGTGTTCGAATCCAACACAGCCGTGACGCACAAATCAGACGTCATGTGAACGTGCTGATGTGATTTAGTTTAGGATGAGCAGACAGCTAACAGAAAAAAGAATGGCAGAAATGGTTGAAAAATGGAAAGGTAAAATAATGAAAGATGCCACCTGCCATTTTCAAACAAGTTACACTTAGTCATGCATAGGTTAAGTTAAAAAATAATAAAGATAATAAAGATACAGATGCAGAGGTATAGAGGAAAATATATACACGAGAAAGAGAGAGATTTATATGTAGCTACTTGTATAATGTATATTACATCTTTACTTTGATATTTGAATTTGTATTTTTGCTCTTCTCTTATAAATGTTCTTATATACTTCACCATTTCACTTTATTTAATTTTGTACAAAATACATCTTCCTATCATCTTTCTATTTGTACTACCAGTACGCAGCAGCTGCAAATGCTTCGGCAATTTTGTCAATGCTAAAAAAGCACACTAAAATTGAGAGTGAAAGACGAAAAAAGAGAGAGAGAGAGAGAGAGAGAGAGAGAGAGCACAGGCAAGAAGTTGAATAGTGTGAATTTTCATTATAGCTGGGCATAGATGAATCTAGATTAATCTCATACAAAACAAAAGTTTCCTTGCATAATATGAGTTCGTGCTTCATGTAATCATTATGTATATATAAATACACACAAATGTATGCATGTATTTAAAAACATTTACATGTGTATATATATTTATTTATATTTTTATATATTCTAAATTATATATAAATAAAAAACGATATTTAAATAAAACATTTCTTAAATGTATTTATGTGTGTGTGTGTGTGTGTGTGTGTGTGTGTGTGTGTGTGTGTGTGTGTGTGTGTGTGTGTGTGTGTGTGTGTGTGTGTGTGTGTGTGTGTGTGTGTGTGTGTGTGTGTGTGTGTGTGTGTGTGTGTGTGTGTGTGTGTGTGTGTGTGTGTGTGTGTGTGTGGGTGTGTGTGTGGGTGTGTTTAAATATACATAATATTTACACACATCACAAACTCATATATTATGCAAAAAATTACTTTTATTTTGTATGAGATTAATCTAGATTATCTGTCTGCCTGGCCCTAATTTTCATACATTGTAAAAAAAATCATATCAACATAAGTTTTCTTTTCAGATGGGTCTCGGTACAGTTGTTTGGTTGGCACCTGAGTTTAAATGCTGTATTCACACCTGCCCAAAAGGTCATCACAAAGGGGGGGAAACAAACATGAGTTTGATTCAATCGAACCAAACAAGACAGGTGTAAATACCCGGGTGATTCTCACGAAAACTTGGTTTTAAAAATGTCAAGCATGAAAATGTAAAAATTGCTTAAATTTACTTTTTTCCCACCAGACATTGAAAAACAAAGTCTGGAGTAAATGGGAACATTAATTTAAAAACTTTTACTTATCATTTAACACTTTTTGTAACATAATTAAAAAAATTTGTCCTAAAAAATCTCATTACCGCAACAGTCAGAAAACATCAACACTGACATATTTTCAAAATGACATGACAAACCTGAAAGAACATAATTTGGAGAATCTGCACATGCATTTAAAATCAAAGTATTATACTTCTATTAATTAAATTAACATTTAATAAGGATCTGTTGCGGTAATGATAATCAAAATGTCGTGTAAGCATTCTGACAAGACAATATTTCAAATAAACTGTAAAAAAATTATCTTACCTGGTAGCCATCTTGAAGTAACTGGTCCATGTGCTTGGTCACTCAAAATCAAACTTTATTAAAATTCTGTATGTGTGCTTAAACTGTTCTCAAAAAGTGTTGCGGAGGATGAGAACATCAGGCATGCACACATCACTTTCCTAATTTTTCTTCATTATTATTATACATGAATATTCAGTAAATATTTTTTCTGTCATCTAAAGTAGTCTAGCAAAACATCCATTTGTTTTTTTTCTTAATATTTTTGTGTTAATTTGATTAAATTACAACATAACGCATGTTCAAACACAGCCGGACACATTGCGGTAATGAGAATTTCAGCAGAAAATGAGATAAAATTTCCAATTATAAATTCTTATGTTGAAATCACACATTGTGCAAGGTAGAACACAGTATTGTGTTAATTCTGATGCTTTTTAATGTTACTATATTACACATTTTAAAGCTAAAATCATTAGTGCCGTGGTGTTTCAAAGGTTTCGTGAGAATCACCCACCCCCTTACTTGACTTAACAAATTAAGTAAAATAAATTCAACTTGTTTATAAGTTATGTTAAATATAGTTACATAACTAATTTGATTAATCTTGCATGCAGCATTTTTTTTACAGTGCATGCACAGGATTCGAACCCACTGGCTTCAGTTGAGGTTTGACTCTTGTTCTGACATTTACAAACACAAAGTGATTCTTTACAGCGGCCACAGCTGTGTTACAAAAATTCAGAATGACTGTGAGGAGTTTTTTCTGGAGATCCTTTAACACTATCTGGTTAATTGAAGAGGAGACAGGTTAGGATGAGCCATTAAACTAAAGCACAGAAACATCTTTAACAAAGAGTTCAGCACAAATGAAGAGAAACAGCCATTTGTAAAGGTTCATGAAGGGTGGTGCTAACAAACCATTAAGGTTCATTTCCAGGTAAAACTAAACTGTTATCAGTGTGCTGAAGCTACTTAGATTTTAAGTAGTTCAACAATATTAAAGGTGCAGTGTGTAATTTTTAAAAGGATCTCTTGACAGAAATGCAAAATAATATACAAAACTATATTATTAGGGGTGTATAAAGACCTTTTTATAATAACCCGTTATGTGTTTATTACCTTAGAATGAGACGTTTTTATCTACATACACAGAGGGTCCCCTTACGTGGAAGTCACCATTTTGTGCCGTCATGTTTCTACAGAAGCTCTTAACGGACAAACTTTTTTGCTATGTCTCCGTCAATGACATGTTTTTTCGGTGGCGGCTACCGTAGCTTCTCTATGCATTTCAAAAGTGAGGGATGAGCAGTGGACTGAGCCGTTGGTTGCAATTCGCAACCTCACCACTAGATGCCGCTAAAATTTACACACTGCACCTTTAAGCAGGGTTTACTGAAGAAAATATTGAAAGTTAAGGTGGAAGGGTTGGGACGGTGGGTGGTGCCGGGGGCGTGGCTCATATAAGACTGATTTTGCCAGCACGGGTCACAAATGATGCAGCAGCAAACAGAAATGGAGGAAGAAAATGGTCTTCTGAAAGGAAAATTCATATACAAAACAATGGTTGATGGTTCTGTTGAAAATGTAAACAGGCTAATTAATTAATTTGCCATTAATGCATCTACATTTGTACACACCAATGTTGATTGGAGTATTGAATACTTGAAAAAAGTGTTTTACAACAGATAAAATGTGTGGTTAATTTGCGAATAATCGTGAGTTAACTCATGGCAATCATTTGATTAATCTAGATTAAATACTATAGTCTACTAACAGCCCTAATTTTTATAGAAGAAAATTTTCCTGAAAGGCATTTTGTGAAAAGTTAAAGTGAATAATACAATGTACATCCAACTAGATTAAAGCTCTTTGAGGTGGTAACATCATTCAAAAACTTCTCACTAAAAATATGTTAATGTGAATTTTTATTTTTCATTTTAATTTTTGGCACTGGTTTAGTTATATGACTTAAAAGGTGCAGTGTGTACATTTTTGCAACATCTAGTGGTGAGGTTGTGAATTGCAACCAACGGCTCAGTCCACTGCTCACCCCTCGCTTTTGAAACGCATACAAAAGCTACGTTAGCCGCCACCGCACAAACATGTCATCGTCGGAGACAACTTAGTGAAAAAAAGTTTGTCCGTTAAGGGCTTCTGTAGAAACATGGCGGCACAAAATGGCGACTTCCATGTAAGGGGACCCTCTGTGTATGTAGATAAAAACATCTCATTTTAAGGTAATAAAAACATAAAGGATCATTATGAAAGGTCTTTATTCACCCCTGATAATATAGTTTTGTATATTATTTTGCATTTATGTCAAGAGATCCTTCTAAAAATTACACACTTCACCTTTAACTAAATAATTCACTAAAAACAAGACAACCCAACACTGCATTATGACAGCACATACACTGATTATAGTTTGAGCTTACTTGACTACAAAGCTGAATGCACATATTGTGCCAAAATATATGTCAAGTAGTGCACTAGTGTACTTTATGTTACCTTGGACCAAAAATCTCTGAGGCAGTCAGACAAGATTGACAGCAGACCACGGCAAGCCTTCATCAAATGAAATGACTGACTTTTATAACAATCAATGGGTACAGTACACCATTCATTTTAAACCTGTTCAAATGATGCAGCTCAAGTAATAAATGGTGTCCTGTCTCTTACATCAACTAACAGTACGCCTGACAAAGTCCTCTACGAATACTTTATTCCAGAATAAGGCAAATAAGAGATTTGCATGTAATTATACAGTGCACACAAAAAGAAATCAGTGTGGGTGAATTTATAAAAGCATGGCCCAATTTACAGTCTGAAATCTCTCCTTCACAGGAGGATATATATTGTCCAGGAAAAGAAGTTTGAGTGCGAATAGCAGCAGGATACAACCAAACTCCCAGTATAGTCAAACAAACACAGACACTGAATGGAGTATCGGGGTCCAGTGTTCCCAAATGGCCCAAAGAGCAGCAAAAAAAATGAGTGAAGGCTAAACAAAAGCTTTCCTATTGTGCTGAAGCTGAAATCGCTGGTATCACTTGGGAGATCGGACACAAAGGAATAGTGCGATTGTTCTGTCAAAGGATAGAAATAAATCGATGTGTTCATCTTTGAGGCTGAGCGAGAAAAAAACACATCAGAGAGAGAATGATATAGTATGTTGGGACGAAACGCAGTAAACTGGAGCACAGAAACCACAGCTTTACACCACGAGCATCTTACAGTGATTTCTGCACCACAACTGAATCTATAGCGTCACGACTGAAGATACAATGTTTTATCATAAATAAAATAAACAAAAAGTCAAAATTATGCCAAGATGGAAGATTTTTTTACAGGCTCCACAAAAAAAAACATACAGGGCACCAGTGTAACTCAATGAAAGTGAAAATGTGACATGTTTGCCAAGTATGGATCTCATATGCACAAAATTTTGTCAATCCAACTGAATTTAATCCAAATGCAGGTTACGACAGTACAGTTTACATGCACCCTAAACATTGCAAGCTGATTAAAATGTTGGTTTACATGTAGATTCTGTATAATCTGTACCAAATGTCTGCGCAATCACACAGCCAGGGTTGCCAGATTCGTGTATCAAACCAAGCCCAATGGATATTCAAAACTAGCCCAAAAGCATCTCAATGACTATTCACAGTCGAAATGCTTTCATATTTAAACGGCAGAAAAAATCAACTCGCTGAAACAGTTTAAAAGTAGCCAAAATCTAGCCCAAGTCCGCAAAAAAGCAGAGGACTTGGCAACACAGCGCATAGCATCTCTCGTCGAGTTAATCTCTTTATAAATGTACAAAGTCAAAGTTGAGTTGGAGAAAGTTGCTCTTAAGAAGTTATCAGATAGCACATCACAAAGAAAACACATTTTGAAAGGCACAAAGCTTATTTATTTCTTTATGTAATGTTATGAAAGTACACATGAACGCTGCAGAATGTACAGCATGTGACCTCATTTCTTTAAAGGGAAACACCACCATTTTTCAATATTTTACTATGTTCTTACCTCAACTTAGACAAAGTAATTCATACCTATCTTTTTCAATGCGTGCACGTCATCGTTGCACAGCATGTCGTGAATGTGTTAGCATTTAGCCTAGCCCCATTCATTCCTTAGGATCCAAACAGGGATACATTTAGAAGTCACCAAACACTTTCATGTTTTTCCTATTTACACACACTATTTTGCGGATAAAAAAAGGAGAACTATATTGTATGACGGGCGCAGTAACATAAGCAAAAAATACCACAATATTTTAAAAAAAGTTTTTAATTTCATTGTGACTTTAACCATCCCAGTGTGTAGTAAACACACACCCACACATACTGCAGCGGCCAGGGAGTAATTGTGGTAAGGGTGCCTTGCTCAAGGACTCGAAGCACCGGCCTTCAGGTTACAAGCCCGACTCTCAAACAACTAGACTACGACAATCCCAAATGAATCACAGGATAAACAAAAGAATCCTAATGAAACTGTCAAAATGATTAAAGAAATGAAACAATAAGAGACCTCACTGTTGATCCGTGATGTAATTACTTTTATGATTCATCTCTTTGAATTAATTGTCATTGTCACATTCATGAATTACTCTCAATCTCAAAAGCTATGAATCTGAACTTTAAGACCAACACAACAAACACATAAAACCAGACAACATCTTATGATTAGGATGATCATGTTGTTTCTAACATCATCTGTCAAAAAACATTACATACAGAGAGACATACGTTGTGCCAAATTCAGACTCAATGGCTTTGATCAATAATCTACATGACGCTTTTAGATGACCACCTATGTCTTGCTCCATGATAACGGGAACATATCAAAGAGCAGATAATAAGTCATTTACCTCATCTTGAGTCATGCTGTTTCTGTTTCTAATGGTATAACACATATCCATGTGAAAGAGCTTTTAGAAAAACAAAAAAGTGTAAGATTATGACACTCATAAAACCATCTCTACAGGCCTTCAAAAATGTCACTTTATATCCAGATGAACTGAATTTGTATTCAACAAAGTATATGCAGCTTTCCGCTCAATCAAGTTTATAAAAAAGTATTTTGCAATCAACATAATAATAGATATCACCTACTCATCATCTTTTGCCAACCTGATATTAATGGACCATAGTATATACAACCCAAAGTCTATAAACACAAAAGCTATGCAAGCTCGATTCACACTTTAAGTAAACATATTTAAGGTGACACATTTTTGATTACTTTGTTTCCTCTGGATTTATATTTGAAGACCACTGGAGGACCCTGACCAACATCTCGGGGCCTGTTTCTCTGTTTCTGTTGTAATGGATGAAGAATGACCAAAAAAAATCATTAAAGAAGGAAACAGAACTGACCCACTCATCTCATCTCTTCTTGTTGTAAAGGTAAAGAGAGAGAGAGAGAGAGGAAAGCATATTGTATGAGTGTTCAAAGATGTGCACTCATATCGATCATTCTTTTAATAACTTCACCCAGAGCAGTACAAAACATCTGATTTGATACGCCGCTCAAGGGAATCCTTCAAAATCTGACACCTAAATTCATCTTGCACACTCATTTCTTCTCTCTAGAGTTTCTAATCCCTCAACCCTCCTTCTCTTGCCTTCATTACATGCAAACAATACTCAAACAATCCCACGCCACGCGGATGATAATTCGAAAGGACATGAGGGAGAAATAGATTTCCTGTTGAAATACTCTTACAGAAAACTTTTTTAGTTTAAGGATGCAAAAAAGATTTGCTAGCAAGACATTACAATCCCAGATAACATTCAATGGAATAGAGTTTATGAGAAACAAGATATTATTCAAAAGTCCCTCTGAAACTTAAGCTCAAACTTGCAGAAGAACTTTGAAAATGTACATGCTGACCCAATAAACCCAACTAATGTCTGCACTGATGTGATAGCAAACAGACAATGCTGCGTTTCCTTACCATAGGGCTGTCACAATGATTAAATAATCATCTCATCACGATTCGTTGACCTCATTGCGATGATTTCAGATCACCATATAGGTCATATAGGTTAAACGTTTTTACGTGATTTCAGAAAAGGAATATATCGCAAAAATGCAATGAAAAGGGAAACATTGGTCACCTGATGTACGTCACATGATCATTCTTTAAAGATGTGTAAGTGCGTACTATAATGTCCCAGAAACATATGTGGCCACAACCAAGTATAAGTGGCTTCCTTTCGACAATGCTTGGATAACACGCCTTTGTTTCCATTCATTAAAATGAATGGTTAGTGCGGTGGCTGTGATATAAGCAAACCTACCAACATCCGTCTCCATGATTATTAAAATGACTTATCGCGGAACAAAATTACGTTTTAGTCGTATATAACATTGGTTAATGGAAATGCTGTCATTTCCCAATAGTTTTTGTGAAATATACAAAATAATGCAAAAGTTTGGCACAAATCTGTAATAAAAACCTTCAGAAATCATGGCAAATAAGTTCAGACCTTCTAACTAAAAACCATTATTACAGATAATCTAGATCAGAGGTATCCAACCTTTTTGCTACCACAATGGAAAAAACAATCTCGAGGGCTACTTTTTTGATATAGTCTACTCACAGGTGACGTGACATTTTTGTTTTACTTGTTGGTTTTATTTTATTTTACTTGTTGATTAGTTTTAACATTGTTTAAAATGTTAACATACATAAAAGAAGTCAAGCTAATATAAAAATATGTAAGAAATATTAAAATTGAGGCTATTAATCGAATGAGCTTTTGCGGGCAACTCACAGACTCTGTGCCCGCAGGGACCATGTTGGAGACCACTGACCTAGATAATTCATAGTTAACAGTTACGTTTTTCATAGTACAGTCGTCAATGCACAATTCATTCTTTGAATATGTCACCTGATGCACAATTTTCTCAATTAGTTTTAATTGCATGAAGCATGGTCAAATAAGTCCATTGCTGCCACAAGTATATATTATACCCAAAGTATAAAGCACAAAGTATCACATAATACGCAAATGTGTTAAACTTCAAAGGTCTTGAGCAACCTCTAAGTATTAATTCATATTGAAAAAAGGTTGCACAATTGGTGGGGTGAGAACATGAACTTTTAAAAGTTGAAAAATAAGGACCACCCTATGTACATTTACAGCGCATTACATTTTTATCAGTATGTATTACACAAACACAAAGCTCTACCACTGAGTTACAGTATACAGGAGCAAAATGTATTACTACTGTAGGCAAAGATCTGAATAACCGACATTAAAGGTTCCTGAATAAAATCCGTCATAAAAGGTTGCAATGATTAATGAGAAGGGGCGTGTCTTACGGCAGTCCTGCGGAGAGTTAAACTCTCTTACCTGCAGAGGGAACAGATTTCGCATGCAGATATTATAATGGGCAGAAGGCCTGCGGAGTGAAAAAGTAGGACGCAGCTGTTTATACAGATGTCACGAACTAGAGGTGCGTTCAAGACCCATGACAGAAAAAACTATTTCTTATAGATCTTATCAATAGTGCAGCTATTGCAAATAAATATTTATTTGCTTAACTAACCACATTGAGGAAAAATAAATGAAACACTAAAGCACAATGAAAAGTAATGAACGGCTTTTTGGTTTGAATAGAGAACGAGACAGAGAGACATCAAGAGAGAGAGAGAGAGAGAGAGAGACATAAAAAGAAAGAGAGAGAGAGACATAAAGAGAGAGAGAGACATAAAGAGAGAGAGAGAGAGAGAGAGAGAGAGAGAGAGAGAGAGCAAAGATCTGAAATCCGAGTGTTTCATGTGGTGCCTGGCCTTTTCTAAGGTTCTTGCTCTTGATGTTTTCAGTGCCTCCCTGTATAGTTTGCCAGGATGTTAGTTGGTTGTTAGGTAATTTATTGTTATTGATGTTGACATATTGATATTAATATTGACAGATAGAGGTCTTCACTTGTCCACATATATCTGAAAACCTAAGGTCCGCCCCGAGAAACGAGCGGGTTCAGGTATAAAAGTTTCACATGTGCCTTAAGTAATTTAAAATAAATGTGTTTTTGCTGAAGGGACCCGAGAAGACCCGGACTATCTCGTGTATGTGCATAGAGTCCTTTTCCAGGGTTCCCAAACCTTAGTTAACTTCAAATTCAAGGACCTTTCAAGGACTTACCAGCTCTAATAATCTCAAATTCAAGGACTAAATGTGGGGACACATTTCAAGTGAGAGCAAGGTTACATCATGTTACCTTTTAAGATACATTGTTACAGTTCCCTTTCGAGGGAACTTGTGCTGCGTCACTGCGGTGACACTTTGGGGACGCCTCCAGGGGTAAGTGTGTCTGAATGTGTAGATCAAATTCAACCAATAGTGAGACTTAACAACAAAGACAGGGTGAAGCGTCTCATTCCCTTCTCAGGGAACAACAGTTACATACGTAACCCGAGACGTTTTCATGTGTCAAACACAACTATGCAAAAAAGCATTTTGGTATGAATCAACATTCGCATACAGAAGATATAAGCATTTAAAGCGAACAGTTTAGCACGTGTGCTTAAAAAGTTTAGATTTTTTATGATATTATCCTACACTACACAGGGATTTTTAAATACACTACATATGGATTTGTTTTTGTTGCATAAAATAGATTCAAGCAATTTCAATGACCTGAAATGTATATTTTCAAAAGTTCCCAGAGCCTTGAATTGTTTCCCCAAGATTCACAAACTTTCAAGGATTTCAAGGACCGGTGGGAACCCTGTTTTCCAACCCCTCTCTGTTTGCCAAGACAGCTTGCGACACTGTGTGGCTGGCGGTAGATTCATTTTAATTTAGCCAGACCTGTCAATCAATTTTTAATACACATTGCAAGCGATTACTTTGGTGTCGTCGTCAGATAACACGAGAAAATAAATGGAGCAGCCAGCCAAATTTGTTGCAAGGCCACCGGGGTTTTTTTTGTCTGACTGGTGCGTGCGGAGCAGCAGACTGCACACACGTCGTGCCGTTTACATTCGGGTCCAGTCAGGTTTAAAAAAAAAAAAAAAATGTATTTATGCACATCGGGTTCGGGTAAAATGTGATTCGTGTCTTTTGTGTCGGGTACATTTCTTTGGACTCAACTTCACCCCATTAAAAATGTCTCTGTTACATATATCTGTTTATTAAACAAACCTTTGATATGAGGGAGGCATGTATCTTCTTAATGATGTCATCCATCTCCATGAGTTTTGGTCCAATCAGAGAGCTGTGTGGTCCACTAATATGACCAATGTGATCCAGACCCAGATAGTGTAAGATGAGAATGTCCCAGTCGTCTCTCTTCAAAGTGTCATCCAAATGACGGGTCACATTATTATCCACCTGACAGAAAGAGACAATGTGCATTGTGCAATATTTTAGATTTCATACCTGAGACAGGACAACAATGGTGATAACTGTGTGTTGATCCAAACAACACAAAATACTGTTAGTAAAAAGTTAAGTGTCTCTTAACCAAAAAAAAACAACTTTTAATGATTTGATGTCTTAAAATAGAAAAGATGTGAACTCGAGTGAGACTTCAAGAAGCTGCTTGATAACATGAAGAGACAACACTTCTGCAAACTCAGTGACTACACTGAAGATGATAAAATATAACACATTTTCTTGAATTTTCTTGTCTGCTAGAAATCTAAAGTCCACCTGGCAGTAAAATAGTTCATGTCATTTCAAACCTATATGATGATTACTGAGTTTAGCGACCAGCTTTGCTCACCTCCATGTAGTCGGAGACAAAGAAGGATGTCGTTCCGTCCTGCTCCATGAAGTGTTTGGGGAAGAGCCGGACCCAAGTGTCATCACCATAAAAGATGATTCGCTTGCCAGCGGTTTTGGCCTGCCAGATGAGATTATCCTCCAACAGGGCTGGAGAGTTGAGGTTCATCACAACATCTATAAAACCTGGAATACTGCCGGTGGTCAGGGCCTAGAAACAGAAAAAGAAACATGACTTGCAATCTCTATACATTTATTTTATTTCTATCTGAATATAAGTGGAAATTACTCTACATGGCTCTACATTTTCATTTTTAAGGAGCACAGTCAACCACATTTTTAGAGACGTAATAATATTGTGCCACAACAAAAGACAGCTCCTATCAACAAGGTCAGGCAATCAAAATAGGGCTCATTTACAAGTTGGATTAACTTAAAAAAATACTTTTTAATTTTTTTTTTTTTTCAAATTTAATTTTCTCATTTTAACTTTAGGTTTTTTAGTTTTTTTCCACTTAAAGTTTGAAAATTTAAGTTGAAAACTTTTCAATTGTTTCCAATATTCGTAATTTTCGTAAGTAGATCCAGATTCACATTTTAAAGTGTAGATGTGTATTTAATATACATATCATGAACACTAACAAAACCAACGTAAATACATTCAACAAAAACACAGTTAAATTGACAAAAAAAAAGGTTTGCATGATTTAAAGGCTTTCTTTATCTCAAAGTTATATCTGATTTTAAAACCATACATTTGAATTCAAATGCACAGAGATTTTGGATGAAAAGAGGAAAGTTTCTGGGGATTTATTTTTTTATGGGAATTTATGGAAATGATTTGGAAATTTAGGGAAATTTTTATAAACTATATCATATAACAACATAAATAAACATTTTGTTTGATCATAAGCCGACATGCATGCAAGGTAATACATTTTTTAAAAATGACGTCTTGACTGATTTAATTGTAAGTAGAACTTTAATAGATTGACACAGCACAAGGAAGTTTTAACAAATGTATGTAATTTACGTGAATCCATGCAAAGATGGATAATTTTGTGTGCAAGATTGAAGAAATGATCTGTGCATGTTATTGATGAATGCAAGTGCATGCAGGGGGTGTGGCCTCAATGATCCTTCAGTAAGCAGTGTGCTGCTGTTTGACTGAAGAATATGCAAATGCATTAAATCTTCTTGTTTTAAACTAAATTATGCTGCAAGATTTTTGAACTACATTTAAATTCCCTGTTTTAGGCAACTCCTTTTACTCCTTTTAGGCATAACTCCCTTTAATTCCCATGGAAAGTTTCTAGCCTTGAAAAATCCTGGAATTTTGCACCCCTTACAGAGATGCTAAAATAGGCCAGATGCTTCATTAGCTATTCTGAGTACAGAATCACAAATTTCAAACTCTTTGTAGTTTCAGCAGGAGAACAGCTGAACACAAAACCTTTTCCTCATCCTCCTGGAAAATCACGGCTTGTAGAGAACAAAATCTCCTCACTTAAAAAACATAAACAGGTTCCTACCAGCTGGTCTCTTAAGACCGGCATCATCTAATGATGCTGTCAATGTAAACTACAAGAAAGACAAACACAGACAGCAGTCCTCCTGTATGTTATGCGAGAAGTATAATGAAGGTATTGATTATGTGTCTGTTAGTCTATAAAACATAATTACTGTCATCACGGGTGATGATCAAAGACAGCTTACACACAACTCCTTCTAAAGAGAAAGGAGAAGGCAGTAAGCATGCAAATTTAAAGTCTTTTATTAACTTAAACAGTTGCATTGTGATCTTAAAAAAGATTAAATATTTCAATGCTAAAAAACAAAAGTTATTTTGTGTATTTGGTATAATACAATGTGTTCCTGTGGTTTATGGTTAAAAAAACACATTTTTGTGATAATAACCCAGCAAAAGTATATAAAGCTTTCCATCATCTCACTCAACACTGGTTGATTTTTGATCATGCCATTAAAAATGTTATTGTTTGGTAAAATTGATTCAGTCTCTCATTTTTTTGCCCAAACACTGCAAATGCCTTTTTTGATATTTTTGCTATTAGCTAACATTGGGTGCATCCCTATTAATTTGCATTTACGTAACATTGATATTTTAATAAACTAACATTGATTTCATAAGGGTAATCCAATGATGTTCAGTAAAATCAGATTAAGGGCCAGATTTACTAAACGGGGCAAATTAGCGTGAGTGTGCAATTCCAAAAAAGCGCCGCTAGGAGTGGTATCTGCGGAATATTTACTTAAAAATGCGCAAATTAAATAACACAGGTGTACAGTAACAGCTGATTTCCATAATGACCAACGTAATCTACTAAAAGCAGCGCAAATTAGTTCAAGGTTGCAAATAAGCAGAGCTGATGCTTCTGCAGGTGCGAGTAAACTAACACCTGATGAGCTTGAGTTCAGCACCACGGCCATCACAGTTAAAAATGTGGGGTGTGAAATCCCAGCTAACAAACCAAAATACACTGAAAAAACTGGAGGACAATAAAATTAAGTTTTGAAACACTTGACGACTTCTAGTGACTTCTCTTTAATTTCATCCAGCAAATAAAAAATAACATGGCTTGGCAAACAATATTTTTTAATAATAATGTTCCTCTGGCATACCAAATAAACTGTTACGTCTCCCTTGTACCATGCGCTCTTCTGATCTCTTTGATGTGTCCTCCTATCAGCAACAATTGCTGCCATTTCAAGCTCAAAATGATTTAAGACATGCTTTTTTTGGCGTTAAATTATGGTGCAAATACCAGTAATATCACACGTGCAAATGTAACGAATCATTTAAATACTCTCCTCCTATACACTTTACATCTGAAAGAGATACTCTTACAAATGCATATGCAATAAGGTCAATTGCAAAAATAACTAGACCACACATTTTTAGCGAATAAATCACGACAGAGGTTATTTAACGCCAAAATTATGGTTTGCGCTGGCACAAGCTGTGAGTAAATATGTCTTTAACTGTCTTAATGTTGTCCAAAAGTATAAGATTAATTAAGTTTACAATAATTGTTCATGTAATTACATTCAGTGAACTTAATTCAATTAGGTAAATGTCCATTCAATTAGTTTAGGTCTACTGTATACATCAAAAAACTTTTTTGCTGTATACAGGTCTATGTAATATTATATGATAACACAGTTATTGGTCATTGAATGAGGCTATGTGTATTATGTAACCTCTCAAAGCCTAAACACTTCTGCAAAAAAAAAACACACAAACACTTCAATATACACTAACACTAACATGTCTTTCTCTTAATGGAAAAACATGTAACGGTTGGAAACTCTCACAGGAGCCCTCTAGAAAAAAAATGCTACCAATGTAGTGTACCAGAATGCACAAGTATAAAAAGTAAAGTATGGCTCATATAAAAGCATGCCATCTGTGTATGCTAGCAGGGCTTTCTCTACACCTGTTTGGCCTTTCTCGTGTTTGCTAACCAGTTGAATTGCTGTGACAGCACAATGCACAGAACCTCTTTTTGTAGCCAGAGCTTCAGTAAAATCACAGGCTAATGGTTTTACTCGTGTCACATTTACAGTGAAACATGGGCAATTAGGAAACACCAGCTCTCCTCTGCATTTCTTTTATGTTGCATTAGAGAATTTGGCACAAGCAAAGCTTTAAATTTGTATGCTTGCTAACATCTGCTTTAATACCATCACAACCAAAGCTCTCAAATTTAATACCGCACTTTAGTGTGCAACTCGCCTTCACTGTTTGTGTTACAGATGTAAATGATACAGAAAACTGTGCAGCTCATGAAGGAGAAGTGTGGTAATCTTTGCTTTTTCAAGAAAACAAATTTGGAAAACAAAAAACATGAATGAGCCTGAGCCAAATCTAGAAGCCAATATGCATGCTAAAACCAGTATGCATGCTAAAACCAGTATGCATGCTGAAACCCGTATGCATGCTGAAACCAGTATGCATGCTGAAACCAGTATGCATGCTAAAACCAGTATGCAAGCTGAAACCAGTAAGGATGCTGAAACCAGTATGCCTGCTGAAACCAGTATGCATGCTAAAAACAGTATGCATGCTAAAACCATTTACTTCCATCCCCATCCATGTTTTACATCCCAGAGTTTAACAAACAATCAAATGACCCGATATAAAATTTCAAAATAAGTTATGAGCTGGAAATCTGCTTGAGTACCTGACATGTACACTAAACTACTAACAGCATTAAATTCAGAATATTATCAATCTGATCTGAGGACAAAAACTGTCAATAACACACTTTGTCAAAGCTTACTTTTTTGCATTAGACCCAGTGAACTCAATCTTATTTCGTTTAACACAGACAGTAACAATTGCCTAAATACATCATCGGTTTGTTTTTTGCTTAATAGCATGATTAATGCGAGCCTTTAACATTTATATAATACATATACATGTATACGTTACCATATGCTGTCAATACTCAAAAACACACAAGACATCTACAAATCCCAGCGTGTGCATTTCAAGCCATTTCATCATTATGATACCGTGTACGGTTTCAGAAATATACACAAACACAGAATCATGAAAGACCCATAGGGAATTTTTCCAAGAACATGTTAAGTGGTTGTCAGGGTGTTGCTATGTGCCTGCCTACAGGCCCAGGTCGAACAAGTATCTGTGATATTCTGGACTCAAATGCCTCAGTTCCTTCTTTCATCATGATGAAACAGACCAAGATGAGTTACACAGCAAATTCTAATACTGAGAGTTTGTTCAAATTGCCAACCTTAAGTATAGTAGTGATGATAATATGACTCTAACGGTACATGCACCTGGGGCGAAAGCGTTAATGCTTGACGGAAGGCTTGTCTGAAGCGTGGCCAACAGCCAATCACAGTGGCCGCTACACATGCTCCGGTCTTCCATAAACGTAATTGGCCGGCTCTGCCTAGGTTATTTGCATAAGGTGATCTGATTGGCTGACGCACGCGTTGCCACTTGAAAAGTTGAGAAATGTTCAACTTCTGCCACGAGCAACGGCACTGATGCGGCGCCCCAATTCAGTTCGGCAATGCATGACGTCACCCATTAAAAGTGAATGGGAAGCGCCAATGCTTACGCCCTGTGTGAATGTACCGTAACTGCACTCCTTCTTCTATGAATAGACAAATCCGGCAAACTATCAGTGCTAGGATCGCACAATATACAGAATATATCAAAAATATATATCATTTTCATTTCAAATACTTATATCAGTGACAACAGTGGTCCGGCCAGGATTTTGTCATTTAAAAAGTGGAGTTCCAGCTCCAACTGATGTTTATGTTGTCATTTTGTGTATTGGTCACCAGTTGTGTGATTGCAGTACCAGTTTTAGCCACAAGTTTTGTGAATGACACTCTGGTTGTGTTATCTCAGCATATTCTTATAACAGTAGGAAGCCATCTTGTTTTTCTTTTCCAACTTCCACAAATCTTTCCTTTCATTTAAGACTTTTCCTCTGACACTGATTTCTCAAATTCCGCCTCCAGAAAAGTTGAATTGCAGTTTGGAAATGTATTTGTGTCAACAGCCCACCGTTTAATCTGTCAGTCCACATAAAAAGTGGCCCAGATGAAAGATTTTTCCAACGTTCAATTCAAAATCTCCCTGTTACTTTACCTTACAGCACTAAATCTACAGCTGAAGCCCTGCGAGCAGAAAGCTTATCTCTGCAGGAACGTAAGAAATGTTTGCCTTCTTTAGCAGAAACAAAACTTTTTTACTTCAATAAAAGCAGCAAGAGCTGCAAAGGATCTAAAGGAACCTGGCCATTAGAGGAGATTCCACGTCTAACAGCAAAGAAACAAACCCACACAGACCGCACAGAATCATTCCTCTATCCTTTTTATGATACATCAGTGGATGATTATGTGATGTTGGTGAAAAAAACTCATTTTGAGAGGAGTTTGCTAAAGTAAGCATTACAATTATAATTTCTTATGTAAGCAATGAGGTACGAAAGTCTGTGCTGTATCGTGAAATAAGTCATGGCTGAAGGGCGTCGTTAGGCATGAAGTGAAGCGGGGCCAATGCAACCCCTTTAGCTGTGACTTATTCACAATTCAGCCTTGAGTACCTTACTGCTTTTATTAAACAATTACTACACATTATAAATATTCAAGCAGCAAAATATGTATCAACCCCAACTTTTATAAAGTAAAATCACTAAAAGCATTTCTTCCGCCGGAAAAAAATTGTTTCTGCAGTCTTACACCATGCTGTGTTTGTATAAGGACAGTGAACAGCAACAGTATGTATGTTTTACATATGTTTACGTAAACACTTTAAAAATACCTTGTTGCACTAAAAAGGGGACATTTCACAAAACTTTTTTAAGATGTGAAATAAATCTTTGGTGTCCCCAGAGTACATATGTGAAGTTTTAGCTCAAAATACCATACAGATAATTTATTAACATGTTAAAATTACCACTTTGTAGGTGTGAGCAAAAATGTGCTGTTTTGGGTGTGGTCTGTTAAATGCAAATGAGCTGATCTCTGCACTAAATGGTAGTGCCGTGGTTGGATAGTGCAGATCAAGCGGTGGTATTATTATAATATGATCCCCTTCTGACATCACAAGGGGAGCCAAATTCCAATGACCTATTTTTTACATGCTTGCATTCAATTGTTAAGTTACTGGGTTGATCTTTTTCACATTTTCTAGGTTGATAGAAGGACCCAATTATAGCACTTAAACATGAAAGTCAAATGTTCATGATATTACATTAAACAAACAAAAAAATGGTCAGTTATGATTTCATTAGGACTTTAAGTTTAAACAACTTTAATTAATAAGTAATTTAAACTATAGAAGTTGCTATAAATTATAAAAATAAGTTAGTAATAACTAAAGTCCATTCAACTTTATTTTTTTTTTTATTTATACCAACTCCTCACTTGTCAAGAAAGTTGACTTAATAAAACAGAACTACTGACCAATCAGAATCACAGACTGGAGCTAACTGTTTAATAAATCTATATTGAGCTAATGCACAAAAGTTACCAACGTGTGCTATTACATTTATGGAGAAAAAATAAAACAGGAACTAAAACCAAATCTGTTCTTATAGCTCAATTGATACAACATTGTGTTGGCAACATAAAGATTATGGGTTCGATCCCAGGAGCATGCATACTGATAAAATGTATAGCTTTGAATCTACATCCTATATAAAACCTATATCATTAATCTAGTACTCATACAAACACAGCTAGTGTAAGACTGCTGTTCTCCAGATGAGTCTGAACAAAGAGAACAAACACTCAGTAATGGCATCTGTTAAAAGATCAGTGTCTATTCACATAAACTCGGAGTTATTGATTTAAACATAAACAGATAATAGCTTTGTACTGGAAACCTGTAACATTTTACCTTCCCCTATAAAGCAATACATTATATATACAGTATATATAATAATGTATATTATAAGAGTAGATGTAAAATGTAGGTGATTAATAATAATATAGTATAACAATTAACCAGGTCTGAATAAACAGAGTTATAGGGTGTATAAATATAAAGCGTGTTTCGCTCTCAGAACAACAGTGAAAAATTAAGCTAAATTGGCTAATATGATACCAAAACCGCACCTCAAAGAACCACTAAATAGATTTTTTGGCATTCAACACCGTATCCCAAAGACGCCAGACAGACAAAGACGCCAAAGGTACCAGACAGTGAGGCGCTATCTCAGCAAAATCTTCATATACTTACATGAAACTTTGTACATAACACCATAATGTTGCAGTGCCACCTATTTGTTTAAGTAATGTATGAATTTAATCTAACGTTTATGCAGCACTCATCATGGGTAGGCGACTATACTTTTTGCTATTGATGGGCTTGACCCCACTTTAATTTCTTTTCTTTCATTGTTAAGTTATTTTTTGGGCATTTTTTGCTTTTAATTGAGTGACAATAATGTACAGAGAGGACAGGAAAGTACAGGGTGGAGAGAAGGGAACGGGCCTGGGACTCGCCGAAAGCGTGCATACATTACGCGTGTTTGAGAACTGCCCACTAAACCAGCAGCTTTGCAACCATGCTTTCATTTCAAAACTAATCGTTAAATGTCACTGTGGTATTCTGGGAGGAAAAGTACATTATTCCACATTAACAAAGTACATTAAGTATATTTAGCCCATTTTAGATGTGCTGCGACCTATCAGAAAGGGGTGGAGCTTTTTGTGACAGGATGTCACAGTCTCCGTTATGACATCATCATCTGTGACAATGAGTGAAAATCAATGATGAGATTTCTCTCTGGCATCTCTACGGCAACAAAAGGCAGTCTGACTCATGTTCTTATACCGTGATGTGATGGGGCCACTTTGTCTGTTTTCATTCAGCACATACACACGCACTTGTCGCCTACTGAAGTGTGTGACAAGATGTACACTTGATGTTCAACCACACACATGCTCGAGAAGAGAGTGCCGTTGATTGTGTCATGCACAAAAATGAACAGGGTTTCACTGCAGTGAAGGTCATAATGCTGCCCGACACAGACAGATAGGATGAAATAAATGAGCTGAATTCATTTAAATTTCTTGAACATTTCACGGCTTCTCACTGTCTGAAGGTTTCTTTGAAGAAACTATTTCACCACTTACAGAAATGTAGAAGTGTAGTGATGGTATCACAGGGTACATATCCTCATAGATAGGGTATGTATTTAAAGAGCTTAGATGCAAAGGCCACTAAATGCAACTGGGTGATTCTCACGAAATTAGACTTACGAGGTGTCATGAAACATTTTGATAAAAAAGTAAATGCGAAGTAAGAGTATCAAAATAAGAAGCATACAGTTACAAACATCTCTTCATGTACTATTTTGCACATGATTTCACATGACATCATACAAACCAATTTTGTTGTTTTTCCCACATTTAAGGGAAAAAGTTTCATTACCGCAACGTGTCCATGACTGGATTTGGGTTCTTTGACATGGAAATATTTATAATTAAAAAATCTAAAAAATAAAAAGCTTCAGTGCATGTTATACTATAAACATTTACAGTAAAGAAACATGTGGTATTTTGGGATCATTGGTAAATGTAGAGACAATAATAAGGAATATAAATGTATCCAAGACCAATTTTCTCATCCTCCGCAACAATTTTCAATCATTGTTTAAGCCCTCAAGGAACTAACAATTTCAAAAAAAAAAAAAAAATTGTTGGAAGGGACTTGACTGTGAAACTCAAGATGGCTTCCAGGTAAGCAGTTCTTATTTTTTCTCTCCAGATAAAAATTTAAATTTTGTTTGTCATAGTACCTAGACTACTTTTTAGTTCTCATTACCGAAACATGAGTTTGTAAATGCATATATTTAATGTAATATAATGTTGTGGTAATGATAATTTTTGATAATGATAATCTAAAAATGTAAATAATATAGCAAATATTTGTTTAATCCTCTAAAAAGAATGGTTATAGTAAGTCCAGACCTTAATCTTATATGTGCAAAAAAAATTGGTTTCAAGGGTTTTTAAAAAATTCTGATGCTGGACACCTTCTAAATCTGGATTTCATGAGAATCACCCAACCACCTTCAAAAATGACATAATCTTATTAACCAAATGCTCTCAGCAAGTATTATACGTTCATCAAAAACACTTAATCCTGCCCTCAGGCCATTCAGAAATACTGCTTTGTTGGCATTTACAGTCTTTCTGACTTTTCTGAACTTTAAGCACCTCCCTTCAGAAATTTTATAAATTCATGAATAGCGCATCCTGTTCAAATGCAACAGGAAGAACACAAGAGATCTGAAAGCAACAAGCAGATGTTTGTGAAATGGATTCAGATACAAGTGTTGCATTGTTAATGATGCCCAAGCAAAAGACAGAGATAGTAAAATAGGAATATTAAGATCTCTGTGTCCAATTGTTCCAGTAATGATTATGCCCTTTCCACCCAAGTTTTCCTGCCCAAATCGATTAGTTAGCCATGTTACACAGGTTTACAACAGAGAAATCTCCTGTGATTGGACAGGAGTAGGTCTACTGTTTGTTACAGATAGATCAGGACTGCCATCTGCTGGATGAGAAGTATTCACTGTTTTGCACTGATATAACACAAGATATCTGTTACATGCTGATAAATTTGGTCAGATTAGGCTCAAAAAGCCATTACCCCTTAATTATAGATGTAAGATTTTGAATTATTTCATTTCATCATGAGTAAGAACTATGCCAATAGAGATACCATTGATGCAAGGGTGAGAGGGGCACATTAAATATGCAATTTGTATAATTCACGCAAGGACCTAGATTAATGACGCTCTGGAGTAGCGTGGAATGATGGGATTTTTTGTCTTTAACTCAAACACTAATGGCCATCAATCAGACGGGAACGAGAAATCACACATGAGGTAAAGTAAACAAGTTTTATAAATGTTGTGTTTGATGATATCGTTTTATTTCAGTATATGGTTTCATGTAATGTTCAAAATGCAATTGTTAGTCATAGATGTTACAGTATTAGTTCAATACGATGGTTTGTTAACACAGCACAGAATTAAGTGTTCAGATTAACAAATTTACCATAAACAAGCGAGTGGTCCGACAGAGGCTATTACTTCCGCATTTGTCCACGACACTGTTGTCATTTGGTTTCTACGTCAGTAAAGGCGGTAACAAAGGGTAACGTGGATATTAACATCATTTACAGGTGACTCTACTGCCCCGTGTCACTGTTTAGAATGGCAATTTTCTCACGATTTACAAGTAGTTGAAAACATTAGAGCTATTGTTAGTAATCAGCTGGACAAAATATATAAGACTGGATTTATGGTTTTTGGATATTTTAGTGCAAATATCTTAAAAATTGTACCTTTAAAGAGATAGTTCACCCAAAAATGAAAATTCTGTCATCATTTACTTACTAATACTCTTATGTTGTTTCAAACCTGTATAGTTTTTTGTTCTGATGAACATGAATGAAGATAATTTGAGGAGTCAAATAATATCATGATTCATGAGCTCCTCAAAATATCTTTCTTCGTGTTCATCAGATCAAAGAAATGAATACAGGTTTGTAACAAATGAGTAAATGAAGACAGAATCTTCATTTTTGGGTGAACTATCCCTTTAGTGACTGAAGAAAGCTATAGTAAGTAACACCAATTTTTCAAATAGTTTTTAATCAAATATTATATTATGGGCTGTTTATCAGACCACATGCATAACCAAAGCCAGATCTGATGTCGTGTGTGATTTACCTTAATTCTAGGCATGGTGACGGTGGGTGCTCTGGCTTTGGCGATGAAGCTGTGGGACGAGCCTCTTTCCACCACATTTCTGGTGTATGGCATGAACCTGCGGCCATCAGAACCGAACACAAAGTCTTCTCTAAGAGCGTCAATCAAAACTATCACCACCCGCCTGAACAACGCTCCAGGGATTTTGCTGGAGTTTACTCCACTTCCTGCAAGACATATAAACCCATAAAACATCTGCCACATAATCAAGTTTAAGATTCAGAAATAAACAGAAATAACGTAGATAACAGTACAATACAATCTTTCTCCTTTAGCTTAGATTTCATCCTACCAAACATGAAAGACACTGGGTGGGTAAACAATACACACATTTCTTACAAATTACTATTATTATAAATGTATATTATTATTGATGTTATTATATTTTAGGCAGTCTGTGTGTTTACCTGTTAGTGGCTCAGCAGGAAAGTGAGACACTTTGCTTTTGGATGAAAAGGATGATTTGACAGGAACAGGGAAGAATCCTCTGAGGAAGAGAGCGATGCTCACAACCTCACATATGAGACAGAGTAAAGCAAAGACAGATGAACTCAACCTCATCTTGAACATTAATTACACTCTCACGACACAAACACTGACAACCGCTGTCTTATATCTCATTAACTACAAAATAGCATCATGTCAATAAGAAAAATGCATGAAATTCATAGCTGTAAAACAGAGAAACTCGATGAATGAGGCGTCTGACGGATTAATGTTTTGAAATGCTCACTTCCGCGTTGTGACGTAGGCGACACTACGGCAACTCAAGAGGATCATTCGACCGATTCGAGTCTACAGCGCCACATGCCTGTTCTTATTTTTTTAACATTTAAATATACTTCAGCGTATTTTAAATCATTGAATGTTTACTCATGAATAAATCTCTGCTAATGTACTGTAAAGTGACTCGTTATTTAATTATATAAATATATAATAAATGTACTACAAAACGAACATCCCTATTTATTGAATTAAAGGCTCTAAAGCTCAAAGAATTAGTAGAACTAAAAACATTACAAATCATGTATAAAGCAAAAAAACAACAATTGCCAGAAAGTATCCAAGGGTTGTTTACAGTAAAAGAATGTCAACATGACTTAAGAGGATATTGTGTATTTAAAAAGAAACAAGTGAGGACCAACGCAAAATACCATTGCCTGTCGGTAAAAGGTGTAAATCTATGGAACAACTGTGATGATGAATTAAAAAAATGTGGGACACTTAGTAAATTAAAGAAATTATTTAAAAATAATGCACTGAAACTATATGAAACTAGTTAAAGAGTGATAACTGAACAAATTGCCTTGTTAAATTTTGGATTATGAAACTGTATGCATATGCAAAATTAATGTTTATAATTTTATCAGTATTTGATTGATAACATGGTATAGGGTAATACATTTTTTTTTATCTTATTATTTTATTTTTATGTGGTTAAAATATGATGTTTAAAAAGGGTAGGCATTATAAGCAAGGGCTTCAGCCTACAACTGTTTCAGACTGAAGCATATATTTGGTTGCTTGTTAGCTCAACTGTGTTGACTGTGTTGACTGTCAGTCTGAAATAAATCATTCATTCATTCATTCATTCATTCATTCATTCATTCATTCATTCATTCATTCATTCATTCAAAAAAAAAAAACATATTTTGTCACTTGTTACATTAGGCCTTGTTGTTTTATATTTCAGCAATGCTACAATTACAACATAAAGTAGGCTATACAACTAAGCAGTGATGTGTCCTGTTTCTGTTTAAATTACATTTTTAAGTTAATTAAATTATATTACAATAATTACATATGACAAGATATTTATTATTCATACTTATATTTGTATTCATTTTGAAAAGCAGTAAAATGGTCCAGTAATTTTTTTTTCTTCAAATTTGTTCTCATTTTAAAATATCTGAATCAAGTATTGTGGTTGTTCTTCTTCTTTATTTATTCTTTAGGCCATTCCAGCATCTATGGCTATATTCATGGTGAGAACATCCATACACAAGTTAATACACACAAGTTTATCCATACACAAATTTAGGGAGGTGCAATTTTGGTATCTCTAATTTGCCTTACTTGCATGTTTTTGGCCTGTGGGAGGAAACTGGAGTACCCGGAGTAAATCCACGCTGACACAAGGAAAACAGGCAAACTCCACACAGAAAGGCCACGTAACCTGACCTATTGATGGTTCAACCTCTTTGCCCATCACGTCAGACATTAATCAAAACTACATTATTAACTCTTACAGTGCATCATTCGAGTGTGTCATCACTCTCTGCTTTGGCACACACTTTTGATATTAAAGATGTTTAACATGGAACCATCAAGGCAATAAGTTATCATATAACAATAAATGTTCTCCAATCATAATCTGAAGTCATGAAGATTCTGACAAAAAAAATGTAATACAGTTTTGCATAGAATTTGATCTTTTTTATTTAACAAATATCTGTTATAACAATTTATTTTTCTTCTTCATTCACTGCATGTCATATACAGAAAAGTATATCCTAATATCCTAAATAGGCATTAATACTGTTACAATCCAAGTGGTGGAACATCCGTAACCTCCTCTAAAGATGTTGCACTAAATCTGCAGAATCTTGCAGAAAACTCTTGAAATGTCTCAATTATTTTTTCCCTAAAGATCGGTTCAAAAAGTACATAGATGATAGGGTTGAGGCTACAGTGGCTGTAGGCAACAATCTCTACCCACTGCATGGCCAGGTTCAAACCATTAGACCATTCAAAGGTCTGCAGGTAACCATTAGTCTGCAAGATGATTAGAAACAATGTAATGTTGTATGGAGCCCAGAACAGAAAATGAACAACTACCACAGCCAGCATGGTTATAAGTCTCATGGATACTTGACTCTTCTTATCTTGATATTCTGACATCATTAATTTAAACAACTTGCAGTACAATTGTAAATAGCAGAAAACAATTATAATCAGAGGTATGATGAAGCTCAGTAAGTTCATATTTAAGAAAGTGAATGATCTCCAGGCTGGATTTGGAAAATCATGTACACACACTGTTCCACGGGTCTCTTTTATCTCACGGGTAAAAATCACATTAGGTAGAGATGCGAGCAGGCTGAGTATCCACACAAAACAGATTATTTTTGATTTGGATGTCGTAATGATACTGATGAAGGCCCAACAGACCATCGTGTAGCGATCCAATACAATAAGGACCATGGAGAAGACACTCTCGTAGAGACCCAGCATGTATAAAGCTGTCACAGTACGACACATGAAACCACCAAAGATCCATTCAGCCATAGCATCATAGGCCCAAAATGGCAGTGATATAAGAAACAGCAGGTCAGCTAAAGCGATGTTAAAAACGCAACTACACAACATTTCATGGAGAAACTTAAAGGTGAAACAGAGTAGCAGGATGTTTCCGATGATGCCAATGATAAAAACTATGCTGTACAGGGTGGCAACAAAAACTTGAAATGGCTGTACAGAGTTTTCTTCTGTATTGGTGTCATCACTGTCACTGTAGTCATATACTGAACCTTAAACAAAACAAAAAGATAAGTATTGATGAAGGAAGATGAATGGAATACATTTTGAAATTCTCATATTCTATGTAAGGACAGCATTTGTGTCTTACTATATATCTTTTTAAAAGCATCTCTTTTAGACCTATTAGATGTTTGATAAATAATTATGAAATGATATTCAATTTAATCACAAGGCAGAAACAAATAACAACTAACAAACGGGCAGTGGGTGAAGAATCAATGAATATCCAACAAACATGGGGGCGGAGCAACACAGGAACAAGAGGGAACAAAGCACTAAAACAGGGAAGACACCGACAGGACTCGTGACAATTATGAAATCTGTTGGTCACATCAGGCTTTTGGAGTTTGCTCTTTGAAAATCATCTGATAGTTTAAATATCTACAGTAGATGCAATTGCTTATTTTTCTTAAGAATTGCCAGGCGAAAACAAAACATAAAATCAGTAATAATGGACTACTATGCCACACAAGCTGCACGGAGACAAGATTGAAAACGACAGAAGAATTCCTTACATTCTATTTTTATAGTGTAAAACATTTGAACATTTTATTTCAATTACATGTATTACATATAATTTAACTACATTAAATCATAAATACTTTAGTTGTCACTTACTAGTGTAATTTAGGTCCTCTGTCATGTTTTTTAGATTTTACAGTCAAGTCTGTGAAATATGCGTTTTTGTCAAACCATTAAACAGAAGTATTTATTTCTCAGAAGCATATTCAATATCAAATGACAGGGCGGGGCCACAAGACATCTTTTTTGTTTTCATTTTTACTTCCTTATAACCACAACACTATAGAGAGGAGGGGGAATGAACGATGGGGACATTAGTACTATAAATGTCAGTGGTTTAAATTACTTGAGTAAATTTTCACCTTATGCTCTACAATATAAATGAGACATCTCAAAAATCTGAAGCCACTTTATATTTTTAAATTTGAGATGATATCAAGTAAACTTCAACTTATTTCAACACACAGTTAACGCCAACACTTGTGTCCAAAGTGACTTATTACAGTGCATCAATCTATACATTTCATCAGCATGTGTCCCTGGGATTAAACCCATGATTCCTCTAAGGCAGGTAAAGGGAATCTTGAGGTCAATGCTGAAGAATAACTAATCCCTCTAAATGTCCTAAATTTCTGTTCAAAAAGTATATAGATGATAGGTTTGAGGCAACACTGGATGTAGGCAACAATCTCAACCCACTGCATGGCCAGATTCATACCAGACCACTCAAATGTCTGCAGGTAACCATTGGTCTGTAAGATGATGATGAACAATGCAATGTTGTATGGAGCCCAGAGCAGAAAATGAACAACTACCACAGCCAGCATTGTATTTAATTTGGTTCTAAACCTGAAGGTCACTCGCTCTAATGACACGCAAAACCGTAAATAGCAGAACACAATTATAATCAGAGGTATGATAAAGCTCAGTAAGTTCATATTTAAGAAAGTAAATGATCTCCAGGCTGGATTTGGAAAATCATGTACACACACTGTTCGATGGGTCCCTTGTATGTCACGGGTAAAAATAACATTAGGTAGACATGCAAGCAAGCTGAATATCCACACAAAGCAGGACATTTTTAAAGTTATTGTATTTCCATAGAAAGGGAGGAAAAAGTGTAAGTATTCATTTACTATGATAAGGACCATGAAGAAGACACTGCCGTAGAGACCCAGCATGTATAGAGCTGTAACGGTACGACACATGAAACCACCAAAGATCCATTCAGCCATAGCATCATAGGCCCAAAATGGCAGTGATATAAGAAACAGCAGGTCAGCTAAAGCAATGTGAAAGATGCACTTTTCTGTCCTAAAGAATTTAAAAATCCGCCATCTGAAGTATTTGAACACGATCGACAGTACAAGGATGTTTCCAATGATGCCAATGATAAAAACTATGCTGTACAGGGTGGCAACAAAAACTTGAAATGGCTGTACAGAGTTTTCTTCTGTATTGGTGTCATCACTGTCACTGTAGTCATATACTGAACCTTAGACAAAACACAAAGATAAGTTATTAGAAAGATGTTTGTAATACATCCAATAATAAGATATTTATTGACGTCATAACTTTTGAAAAAGCTTATCAATACTCACAAGCCATAATTTGGTTCCAAACTAGTTAGCTCTGATTGACAACTTATTTTATTATTAATTTTTAATTATGACAAAATAACGCAAACAGTGTGTACTAGTCAAACTATATTTGGACGTCTCTAAGTTAGGTAACAGGGTTGCAAAATTGGGCTCGATCTGATTTTGCCAAGTGATGATAGTGAGAAATGTCCTCAGGGCAACATTTGTATAACTGTATAACCTAAACCTACCCCAAACCAAACCATAACTGAACCCTAAAATCAAAAGGAAATGGTAAGAAAAAAATGAAACAGCTTATCCTGTTTGTGAACTTAAACAAACTGTAAAATTATTTTTGAATTTTGGTTGTTGGAAATATTATCTCAGGGTAAACATAATGTTGTCCTGAGGACATCAACCACTTCAAAATCAGGAGAGCTTCAAAGGCAGAAACAAACCCCACAGAAAAAGAAAACAGCTTTTAAGCACATCTTTTTCTAAATTATTTAAATATTATCCTTATAAGTCCTATTTTATTGGAAACGGTCTAATGTTACCAATTCTTAACAACAAAGTAAAACAGACAACTAAAATGAAAGCAAAAGCTGAAGGAATCTTTACTTGAGTAATCATAGAATTATACTGCCGCATAATGGCATAGGCTACAGAGACTTAAGGCTGAAAATTTCAAGCAAAATTCTGCTTTTAAAATATATTAAATATGTAAATACTACTTGTTATTAAATGTAGGGGTCTATAATGAAACTATAATGGATCACTTACTAGTGTTGTTTGAGTTCTCAGTCATGTTTCTCACGCCCCATTCAGAGACAGCCAACGACAAGCGACACGAGCGAAAGTGACCGTTGGCGACCGTATGGGCGTGTCCAGCGACGCGAGAAAGTGAACTTTGGCTGTGTCCCAATTCAAAGGCTGCGACCTTCTAAGGACGTATTTTAAGACCGATTTCGTCACAGCAGCGCGACTTGGGGCTTTTTTTTTACCATTATGTCAGTAACAATTAACATTTGTATTATACATACAAATAGTATTATACAATAACATAGTATTATAAAGTAATAAGAACAAACATTCTTTTATGAGGGATTTACAGTTATAAAAAATAATAATGAAATACATAAACAAATAATAATAAAATAAATAAAGATTACTCAAGAAGGGGGTAGGAAAGTTCATCTAAATATCATATCTCAAATTACAGGTGAATTCAAAACCTTATTTAAAATCTGGTATGATTTAACTGCTTTTTGGTTATTCTTTAATTTACAAAGAGATTCAGTTAAACCTTTTAATTCTGAGCAAAATGTAATAAAATTAGGTTTTGAGGCTGTAACTTTACACTTATGAATATGACCTTTTCCAAGCAAGCACAGGATATTAATAGTATTGTTTAAAGTAACAGAACCAGTATTACATGACAAAAACAGGACCAATTCTTCAGTGAAGTCAATAAGATTATTAAAGGATGTAAAAATCAATCTTGAAATTTCATTCCAAAATGGTGTTGTAAAGGGACATTTAACAAACAAATGAATCACATTTTCAGAACCACAAAAAGAGCACTCTGGATGAATATTCATAAATTTAGATAAAAATAACTTGCAGGGGTAAAAATTATGAAGGATTTTAAGGTGGATTTCTTTGACTTTATTTGGTATCACAAACTTATTATGAATAGACCATATGTTAGATAAAGATACAGAAGGATATAACCGTTTCCATGAAGACACAGCTTTAGGAGAAATACTACTTATAGAGAGTAATGTTCTTCTGATATGAATATTATTGCATTTTTTATCTAACAAGTCAATACCATCTATCATTATTCGAGGAATGTCTTCCCTTAAAGGAGAGTATTGTAAGGATGATCTGATAAGCTGTAGAAGTTTTGGGGAAATACCCTTAATTATTCTCAGAAAATCTATTTGAGTAATATTAATATTGTTTTCTTGACTAAATTTTTCATAACTAATTAGAGTCCCGTCAGTGTTTAAAAATTTTGAAATACATAATATATTCTTTTCTACACATTCTTTATTAAATACCGTCCTGTTTTTATATAGGATATATTGATTATTCCATACAATGCATTTGTGAGGTGAAAAATTGTGTTTAAAAGCCAGTTTCCAAGAATCCAGTGCTTGCTTGTGAAAATCTGATAAATGGATAGGTAACTTATTACATTTAAAATTACAACTTAGCAAAAGCTTTAAACCACCACATCGATTAAATAATAAATTTGGGATGAAAAACCAGGGAGCATTTCCTCCAAGCATACATTGTTTGACCCAGTTGATTTTAAACACCTGATTGAGAGTTGTGAAATCAATAGCATTAAAGCCTCCCTCAGCATGGTCTCTAATCATTGTTTTCCTTTTGATATACGCGACTTGGGGCTGGTAAGGACGTCCCAATTCAAAGGATGCTTATAGAATGAAGCCTCAAAATGCGTCCTCATTTCTCCGCGATGTTAAGGATAAGAACGAATGGATCCTTAACAACCGAGGATATCCCAAGATTCATTGCGGGCCTGCAACGGCGGCTGGATATTCTAAAATAAACAATTAAAACCTTCATTAAATAAAAGTGTGTATTTATCAAAAAAGTTTGTCACTGTTTTAGTATTATAAGTTATGTTTTTTGGTAATATTATTATTTTTATGATGCATATATTTCTAAGGTTGATTCATTTAATTGTTGAATAGTTTAATCTACATCAACGTGTCATATTTTCTAAACTAAATTAATATTTTTCTGATTTCATATTTATTTTAATAAGTCAGAAACGTTTCCGCTTTGTCCTGCTGACAGGCGCGTGCAGCAGGTGTGACGCCAATTATGGGTCGTCCGAAGCTTATGCTGCGTTCCAGGCAACCGGTAACCCGTAACTCACGAGTTCAAAACCACAGCCGTTTCTCAATATGTGTTCTTGTCTGTACTTGCGTTCTTGTGGACTTGTGAAACGTCATCAGTCGTGGGCCAAGTACTGTTCCAATTCAAAGGTCGCATCAAGCCCAAGTTCACATAAAATCCCCGGATGTGTTCTTGATCCGCCCATTTTATCGAGGATGCATCAGAGGAGACTTGTGTGGACTTATGACAGCGAAGTTTCCCAGAATGCATTTCGAGTTCTTCCGAGTCTGAACTTGCAAGTCCGAACTAGGAAGGACACAAGTCCGAACTTGGCGTACTTGGTATTGAGAAACGGCTCACGACTCACGACTCTGAACTGGGAGTACATCGATCTAGTACGAGTTCACGGGTGGGAAGTCACGGGTTTGACTGCCGTTCCAGTGCACTTTCACCGGTAGAAGGTTGTAAAAACATGAGTTACAGGTTGCCTGGAACACAGCGGCTGTTTCTCAATTCCAAGAACGCAAAGAACGGACTTGCGTCCTCGTGGAGATCGGTCTTGCCAGGCGACCTTGGAAGAATGAACTCGGAAGTTTTGCTGCAATGACTTCTGGGGCGTAAAGCGATTTCAGCAAGTCTGCACTCGATGCATCCTCGATATCAAGAACACATCCGGGTATTTTCATGCGTCCTCTGTCCTTGCGTTCTTGAGAATTGGAATGAACTTCGACCGTTAATGATGACGTAGAGCGAGGACACGAGGACGCAAGATCGCTGAAGAACGCATATTGAGAAACAGCCAGCATTAGACCGTCTCTCATTTCAGTTCTCTTCGCGAACTTCTGAGTCTGCCACCTTGAAAGACCAAGTGCTCGTCTTTAAGGTCCCATGCTTATAAGGTCGGAGCCCTTGAATTGGGACACAGCTTTAAACTTTAGTTTAACTTTATGCAAATGTCGAGCGACTTTCGGGAGAGACTACCAATGAGAACAAATCATTGGAGTTCACGTCATCCTTCTCTTGTCAGTTACTGGTGTGGATGGTACTCATTTGTTTATGAAGAGCAGAAACGCCTCATTGAAAGAGACAAGCGAACGAGGGGTTAAATGTTATAGGCTGTTTCTCAATTCCAAGAACGCAAAGAACGGACTTGCGTCCTCGTGGAGATCGGTCTTGCCAGGCGACCTTGGAAGAACGAACTCGGAAGTTTTGCCGCAATGACTTCTTGGGAGTAAAGCGATTTCAGCAAGTCTGCACTCGATGCATCCTCGATATCAAGAACACATCCGGGTATTTTCATGCGTCCTCTGTCCTTGCGTTCTTGAGAATTGGAATGAACTTCGACCGTTAATGATGACGTAGAGCGAGGACACGAGGACGGCAGGACGCAAGATCGCTGAAAAAAGCATATTGAGAAACATGTCGTTCAACCCGGAAACCGTAGCAAAACGTTGTGCACCCGTGTGAGATTGAACGTGTCCCTGATGTTTCATTTCTCATACAGTACCTCTGTATTACCCAAACTTATTACACGGCTCTCTGGAATGCTTGATTCTGATTGGTCAGTTGAGACATTTGCAGGTTCGTTCTTTTCAAATAATAACCGCTCCAAAATAATAACGCATAACTGGACTACTTGCACGAGTAATATCGCTCCGCGCCAATAAAGATCAATAAAGATTACTGTCTGTTTGGCGCCATCTTGTGACAAACACTCGACAATCACGACAAGACACAGACAGCTTACTGAGACTGAACTTGACAAAATAGAGCATGACAGCTACGAAGCCAGCCAACACACAAAAAAATACAGAATGGGCATTAAAACTTCTCAAAGACTGGCTAAAAGAGAAAAAATGGAGACAAGTATCAAGCAGAGGATCTTAATAAGGTATTACGATCATTTTATGCATCTGTGCAAAGTTTCGCGGAAGGATAAAAATGTTAATTTAAAACAAATATGCCAATAAAATGTTTCAAATTCATATTCATGTCCAGATTTTTTTCTTATGTGGCAAGTAGCCGTGTAATAAGCGGGATAATGTAGAGGCAGCCGGTAGTTATTGGGAAATAAGCCCCTTCAGTGTGATACAAGACCCTCCGCTTCGCGTCGGGTCCTGATCACACTGTCGGGGCTTATTTCCCAATAACTACCGGCTGCCTCTACATTATCCCTTACTTATATTATGTTGGGTAATAAACTATGTTTAATGTAGAATATAAAAGGTTATTATATAATAGTACTATGGACAGAACTAGCTTATGTCGTGTGTATAAAATAAGGATAAAGCGTTGTAAAACAAACAAACAAAGTGCGACGACATTGCGGTTGTCAAGGCAACGTTTGTTGTTATGACGTATTGTAATGACGCCCTGTTCACCTTGTGGCGACGTCAAATGCATTATATTAGCTACTGAATGAGCCACAAATGTAAGGACGAAGATTGAAACAGTATTTTAATAATATCTGATTAGTTGTAGAAATGCAGTTTGTGTTGCGTGCTACGGACTCAAAAGACGAATATGTGAAGAAATCAACAAACAGCTTGAAGACAATGACTGAGATTTATCAAGATATAAGCCAAGAGTTAAAGCTAAACGACAAATCAGGTGATAAAACTGTTAACATATTACAATAAATACATTTTTATACACATGTTTTCCCTGACCATGGATTAATAGCCTATTTTATAACTAAAACATTAATTTCATGTCTTATATGTTAATATATGTTATGTCACCTGATATTTTGTAAAAAAAAAAATAAGTTGAAAATTAATAAATAGTGTAACGTTAGACCCTAATAATGTTTATTAAACATGACATCAACTGTAACCATTTTATCTTATAATAAAAACATTAAATGTTTTAACAATTTTAAACTAATCTACAATAGTTTTTGTTGTTGAACAGTTGTTACTTTTACTCTATTAATGTTTAACAACTGCAAAATAAACCAGGTCAATTTTTTTACTAACGTTACATTACAGCAATAATCATTACAACATACTAAATAGAAATTTTTTTTAATAAATTATATACATAAGAATATGAATAATAAATGATAAGGAAATAAAGGTATGAGATTATCATACAAAATTCATAAATGAGGCCTTCCAAATCTATGCAAAACCTTTTAATATACTATTAAAAAATAAGTGTCTCTCTATCTGTTCCACAGAAATCACATTTGACATCAACAGTATCCTAAAACCTAAGAAAAAGTGTTTAACAGGGTACACCAAATGAAGTATTTTAAAATGTACCTCTCTCACCTTATCTTTTATACAATATTTTTTGGAAGCAACCATGCACATTTCCCCTCAATGCACTCAAATTTAGCATAGCAATCTACTTTAGAAGAACCACGTCAAATATTGAAACATGATTTAAGTGTTTTGTGCATCAGAGATCAGTGTTGAGATTCTGGAGAAGACTGTAGGACTGCTGAAAGAGAAAGCAGATGGAGGCGATTCAGAAGCTGCGTTTCTCTTGGGACAGTTGTATTTTGAAGAGGTAAACAATGTCCTAAAATCAGAGTACTTTATCAATACCACAGATTTAGACTGCTCAAGAATTTGCTTTCTATTGTAGATAACAGAAAAACAGAATTTACATAGTAGCTGCACTTCTGAGGAATATTATTTTTTTATGACTCTTGGTGTTTTGTAGGGCCGCTATGCAGAAGCTGAGATGATCTTTGATGGCATAAAAGATCAAGACCCCAGAGCTTTGTATCAGCTGGCTGTCATATATTATGATGGCCTTCATACCAAAGAAGACTTTGTGAGTAGCGTTGGTGACATCATAACATTATAATGAGACTGTGATGTCTTGGGCATGATTTACAGAAACTTGTAATTCAATGCAACATTTTAGAATGTAATTCTTTAATTAAATTCTCTAAGCTTTGTCAGTTTTCCACCCAGAATAAAATTACTTAAGATGATGTACTTATAGTGGCGGTTTCCCGGACAGGGATTAGACTAGTCCTAGACTAAGACATTTTTAAGAGCTGTCCAAACTAAAAACAAACTTGCACTGACATATCTTAAAATACATCAGTGCCCTTTGTTTTGCCTCAAAATGTACACAGGTAATGTTTTTAGTAAGGCATGTTTGTTAAAACTAGTTATATTTCCTAATTAAACTAAGGCCTAGTCCTGGATTTAGCTAATCCCTGTCCGGGAAACCACCCCATAATGTTTTAAATTCCAGCTTAGTGACCTTTTTTTTTACAAATAAACCATTTGTAGATTCCCCTGAGAATTGTAAACGCTGTGTTTCATCAAAGGTTGTCAAAAGTGACACATCACACCTTTACTGTAAATCACATTGTACATTTTGGCTATGTGACCAATCATTTGACAGGGCAGAGCAATTGAGTACATGAGAAGAGTTGCATTCTGGGATTCCTCTGATGTGGGCTCTATCAGATTCGCAGCGCTGTATAATTTGGGCAGGGCATATTTGGAAGGCTGTGGTGTTCAGGCATCTAGCATCGAAGCGGAGAGGTGAATTCATCCAGAAATACAATTCAACAATGAGATTCAGATATAAGAGCTGTGAGATCTCTCATGTATTGTACGTGTTGATTCACAGGTTTTGGCTCCTGGCAGCTGATGACGGGAACCCAAATGCCAATGTAAAAGCTCAGTCAGCATTAGGCATGTTTTACTGCAGACCTGAGACCCTCAACCTCAGAAAGGTTTCTGATATCAGTGAGACAATGAATATCAACAAGCTATACCTATTTATAAAATGTTTAAGAATCAAACGTATTTTTCCGTTTTACCTTGCTTTTATCAGGCAAGCATTTACTATTGCACTTCATATATCACTTCATAACCCTAACTTATGCACATAACCCGGACCACTTTTAGAAAGAAAAAAGCACTTACATTTCCATTAGAAAATTGTTGCTAATTTTTTAATGGCTTGCTCAATCTTTCTAATAGTTGTCCATACATTAGTCATTGTTTAATAGATTATGAGATCAGTGCCCAGAAAAAATGAAGATCTCTTGAGCATTACATTACACTAGAAATGTCTCTGTCTTGTCAGGCGTTCTTCTGGCACTCTCAGGCCTGTGGAAACGGCAGTCTGGAGTCCCAGGGCGCTCTGGGTGTGATGTATCTTTATGGATATGGAGTACAGAAGGATCCAGAAGCTGCTCTGTACTGTCTGAAGGAGGCTGCAGAGAGGGGGAACGTCTACGCACAGGGACACCTGACCGCCTGCTACTACCACCGAAAACTCTACTCAAGAGCGGCCAGTCTGGGGGAAAGGTACTGATGACATCTTCAGACACCCTACGAAAGCATATTTCTGATAAATAAACTAACATCATATTTTTAATAAAATGCATTCAATTACTTTCACTTTTCTTTTTTACTTACTGAGAACTTTAGGAAAGAAAAAAAGTGAAAATTGTTACTGGGTCAGTGACACAACATAAATATTTTTGTGTCTGAGGGTATTATGTACTATAAAAAATGATTTCATAAATTTATGGCATGTCACTTTTTTGTTTTAAACTAAACTATTTTGTTTAAATACATTTTCCATATTTTTTAATAATAAATGCAAATTTTTGTTTTGGTATCTCAAATTTGTTAAATGCAGGTGGGGTCTGTACAAATAAGCAGTTTTAGGCAACTGTTAAAAATGGTGTTTAAATTGTTAAAAATTGAAAATAAGATACTTTGGCATTATTTTTTGTCCAACAATTTTTAAGTTCTCAAATGTCGAGGTTATACAACCGCAATCATGGGCCTTTTATTAAGAAGTTAGCAAGTGTTAGCATGAAATATGATATCACATCATCTAGTGAACCCTTATGGCTGAAATAAAAGTTTGTATATTTCTCTCAAATACTAAAAAAATAGCTACTTTAATCTAATGTGTAGGCTGGTATACTTTTTGTGTCAAGTGGTACAACCAATGTAAAACTAGAAAACAGCTATTTTACCAAACAGTTTGTTTTTTGTAAAACATGGTTTAATTGTATTTAAAAATTATATTTATGAATTTGATATCACAGGCAAAAGCATATAACAAATACCCAACAAGATGACTGTTTAATGTAAATTCATTGCAGGTCAGGTGGTGCAACCAGAAAGTCAAAGGGTGCAACTGCACATGCCACTAAGAAACAATATGTTATGCTAAATCATTTTAATAATCTAATAATTTAGTTTATCATTTTAGTTTTAATTAAAGGTGACATAGAATGATTGAACGGAGTATTTATTCTTGTTCTGTGATGTGACATGTAGACAAAAAAATTTTTTTTTGGGTCTGTAATGCCTTAGAAGCTTCCTAAAAACCTCTCTCAGATAGCTCTATTAGGGTGGGGGATTTTAAACAAGTGGTTTTGCACCTATTTGGCTCCCCCTACTGGCTTAACTTGCAATCTCATTACTGATTGGCTGACTTTGCTGCCACTCAAAAAATGTAGCCAATTATTTTAAAGTGGATGGGCAGTTAGATGCCTGTGATGTCATAAGCATCAGTTTTTCAGATTGGGCTGTTTTCTGGCTGACATTTCTAAAAGAGGAATTTCTATGAGACTGAGATGTTTAGCATGTTTAGCACTTTTTGTATGTTTGTGAATGTGGGTAGACTACCATTATTCAACAAAGACAAGGTAAAAATGGTTTTTCATTCTCTGTCCCCTTTAATGCAAGTTTGTCTATAATATTATTTATTAAGTTATTGTTCGTTTATAGTTTTCAAATGTTAGTTTTATGGTAAAGTTGTTTTACACACTTTCAAACTACAGTATTTCCATGATTATAATTTTAAATGCCACTATCAAATAATCAGCACGACACAGGGCTTGCATTAAAACTTATCTGGCAAATAAACAATGATTGGTTGGTTGTACCACCTGACATTTTTTTGAATGAGGATATCAAAAATATTGTGGAGAAAAATCATTAAATTGTACTAAATGTTGTTCAATAAACAAAACTTTTTAAACACATTCTTCCAGATTCAAAATATGCATTACATCCATTTTTAAAACATTTAAAAAAAACTTTTTAAGAGCTTGTTTTGTCATTGACCTGCAGGGTGAGCAAATATGAGAACATCAGTGCCATAGCTCGACGCACAGATTGTCTGGAGGAATACATCCGTAAGGGAATCACCATCGGCACGTTCTACTTCGCACAGTGCCTTCAGCTGGGCAGAGGCGTCCAACAGCACAAAGATAAAGCACAGCGCTACTTTACACAGGTAATGACAATCATCATCAAAATATAACTCCAGTGATGCTGAAATGACACAACACATACTGACTTTCCTCACCAGGCAACGTGACTGCAGCATCCAACACCAGTTTCATAGGTCTGTCTCTTTCAACAGGCTGCAAAGATGGATCCGCAGATCTGCAAAAAGCTGCATATGGACGTTTTGTACGGCAGGATGTAAATCACAGCAGCAATTAAACAATTCCTAGGCCATGACATTTTTCATGTTCTTGTTTGTCATACAGATTGTGATTTTAAAAGAATGCATTTTCAAGTGTACATGAAAAAAATCTATCCGATTTATATTTGTAACACTTTACTGTTTTTATTAGTTAACATTAGTAAATACATTAGGTAACATGAACTAACAATAAACAATATAGTTTTTTAGCAGATATTAAACTTTTTTTAATGTTAGTTAATGTCAATACAATTGTTCATGTTAGCTCATTGTGCATTAACAAATATTAACAATTTAAAGATTAAGTATAAATGCTGAGATTAACATGAATTAACATGCCTTGACCCAATGATTGACATGGCAGGGGCGTGATAAACTCAAGAGTGGATTTTCAAATCAAAATCCATCACGCGGTATGTAAATGAAAACACAATCCCAAAGGTGTCCTACCTGTAAATGCAAAATGCATTTAGGGAAAATTACATTTAAATACGCATTTTGCTACAGTTTTTGCTTGATCATCTAATAATTTTAAGTAAAACATTTCAATTTATTTTTGCAACTTATAAGGCGTTAAAACCTGTATTTTAATTACATATTTAAAAAAAATTGAAAATGTAAATTAAATTATTCAATTTGAAGTTTCATTTTGCATCAAGCATTGCACAAATATGTATGGAAATGTAAAATTAAATACATAAATGCATTGCCATATTGCATATTACATTCTAAATATTGCTACCAATACGCTTTCATAGCTGTTGTTTAGCACAATAAAACACAAGAGACAATACAAATCTTCTTTTGTAATTTATTGCTTATAAATGCTCTAGTCTATTTTTGGTAAAAATAAAAATCTATAATAATATAATAATAATAATATCACAAACAAAACCTTCACAATAACTGTACATGACATATTGCACGATTAAAAGCCTTCATAGTGATCACAATTAGTATGTGGAAAGTTCACAGAGCTGTTTTTACAGATGTATGACACATACTCCACTGTTATTCACATTATAAAGCACACACTCCCATCAAAAAAAACAAAAAAAAATCAGAGATAGAAAAGCAGCCGATTGCAGGCGGCAGTGATGCGTCCTGATCCTCCAATCAGACGAGAGATTAACACATTATTTAAACAAAAACATATTCATGTCATTTATGAAGCTGTGATGCTTCTACGATCCAGCACTACAGTGTCAAGTGTTTCAGAAATAAAACAACACAAACATCCTTCAGTACATTAAAGAAAAAGTGGATGCAGAGGTGAAGTCATCACGTGATGTTCAGGCCTGCACAGCCTCGATACTCAGCTCAGGATAAAGTTCCTTTAGAAGCATTTCCAACAAGATCTGAATGACAAAGATCAGAAAGATGATGCTTAATCTACGTTTAATGCAACTATGAATTATTCATCTACCCATCAGCTCTGCTTTAAAATCCAATAAACCTTGCTGTCTTTCATTCAAGGCAACATCATCGAGGACATAATGCACTCCTTGTGTAAAATATAGGAACTGCAATTTATTCATACAGAGATTGATGTTAGCATGCTGTGAACCAAACAACCCATATTATTACACAATATTACATAAAATAGTCTACTTTAATCCGTCTGATCTATTTATATCATGGGTCTTCAACAGGGGGTCCGCGGTGGGGTCCTTCAAATATTATTTAAATGCAAAATAATATTTTTGGACAATTTAAAGTAGGCATCAAGCAAAAATTGATTAATATGCTATTAAAATTAAAAAGCATAATGTAACCATCATATAATGTATTCAGTTATATTAAAATGTAATGTAGTGTGCCAAAAATTATTATTTTAGTCTCTTTGTAATGTCACTTAATAACAAAGTAAGTATTTTAAATAATAATAAATACAGTCCTAAATTGATACATATACTGGGGGTCCCTGCTCCTCCCTATAGACCATTTCAAAAGATGTAAAAAAAACCTGGTCCAGAGGCACTTCCTGTTTTAGTTTTTTAACACTAGATAAACGTTGGGATAAAATACAACCAACAGAACATATAGAACTGAATAAAAAAGTTAAACAAACATCTTAAAGATCATGATATATGTGAAATAATAAAACTGAAACAGGAAGTGTTTCTGGACCAGTAGTGTTTACATCTTTTGAAATGGTCTATACAGTAAGGGGTCCCTATCCTGAAAAAGGTTAAAGACCTCTGGTTTATATAATGATTTATAAAATGATAATTTTTGGATCTTCAATTAAATATATAAATGTGTGATTTTTTTTACAACAAATGTTTTTAATGACCTCGTCACAGTGCATGCTGGGATTGTTTTCTCTGTGAATGATATGTTCAATGCTGCTTAAGAATTTGCCTGCATAAGAAGATGTATTTAGGGCAAACCTTCTTTGTTTTGGGATTGCACCTTAAGCAATAGTTCACTGACATAATTTAATTTTTTTAATTGCATGTCATGGCCTATCCCTTTAAAATGTTGTTTTGCACACTCAGCCCTTGCAACGGTTATTTAGATGAAAATGATAACACATCTCTCTCACACATCGGCTTGATCTAAAATATTAGCTTATGAGGATTTGTGTCAAAAGCTTTTATGTTCTTCATTACACCATAAGAGGGCACTACAGTATAATCTTTAAACAGAACCAAAACAGTTCATAAAACTAGATAAAAACAGGAGGTTTGAGGCAGTATTAGTGGATTATGTTATACAAACAACACATTTGAAAAGAATTCATATAATATACTTTAATAATAAGATCAACGATAAATATGCTTTAACATACAGCATAGCATTAATAAAATGTTTGCATGCTGCTTATGCATCTAATTTGTTGTGTAATTGTGAATGTAAATAGTTAATGCAAGACAATGGATAAAAATGATGAACATTGCATTAATAAACTGCTTAATAAGTCCTTTCAATAGAGAAGATCACTTTGATCTGGTGTAAAATTATGAAAAATCGTTTCATTCACATTCAGTGGAGTTCATGAGACGTTGACAGGTTGTGAATGCTGCGGTATCACTTTCAATTCAGACTGAGGTCTGTATCATGACTATTTTCCACATAAATCACCTGACAGAAAGAGAAAGTCTGAAAGCAGCAGGGTCCCAGAGAAAACCAACAACATTCATGTGCTTTTAGAGGTCATTCAAGTTCACCCAAAAGTGAAAATTTATTTGTGCTTCCTCATGACAATATTTTTTCTTTTTTACTATCTTGTAGCTCTATAATCGTCCAGTGTTCCCCAGAGTAATGTCAGGCAATTTTAAGGTTAAGGTAAGGATTAATAAGCGATGGTACAACTGTACCTTTCCATTGAAATAACAGCTGATCTTTATAAGAGGGACAGAGTTTGTAAAGACTCACATAGAGGAGATGTTTGTTGGCTCTGGCCTCCTGAAGTGCATTAAAGATCTTGATGATCCCATATCTTGCATTCTGTTGCCCCACAAGATTCTGAAGAGCATCTGTATGCCAACAGCAACATGACAGTTAAATATCATGAGATTATTCATTTCAATATAAATACACACATGAGTAATGCTGAAACAAGGACATTAAGTATTCATAAAATGTTGTGATTAAATGTTTTTTATGATCATAAAGAGTTAGATGTTTCACTTTCCATAATTCAAAGCTTTGGTGATTTTACAATTATACATTTGTATATACACCTCATACAAATGCACTTACAGTAAATGTAGAAATCAATTTAAAGTATGGTATGACTAGAGGTCGATCTTTAGTGGTGTTTACCGAAAACTAACTTGGTCCCTACTTGTTGATAACCGATTAATCGACCGATAGTTTTATAAAATGGATACTGGATAAAACCAAAAAAGACTCAAAGTGAAACAGTGCTACATGATATAAATGTATAAATAAAAATAAATTAATTATATTAATAAGTATTGAAGTAAATTTGTTTGAAATACTGGTAAAACTGAAATGACATAAATGTCTATTATATGTGTATAGTCTTGTACTTTACTTGCTTCTGTTTTAACATTTAATTATTATCTAATCAAAATAACAAAAGATGGATTGCATTGATGAAAAAAAGAACTGAAAACTGATTTTGATTTGTTGTTAATTTGATGTTAATGTCTCGTTATTAACTTAAAATATAAATAAATCATGGATTATCGGTGCCGATTAATCGGCAAAAGTGATAACTCGGTCCACCTCTAAGTATAACCACATTATGGATTACTGTTAGTGTTATTAACTCTTTCACCGCCATTGACGAGATATCTCGTCAATTAAGAGAAAACGCTTCCCCACCAATGACGAGATTTTCCGTCTTTCCGCAATACCAGGTGGCGCCCTTCCGCAACTTTTTAAAAAAATGCTGGCGGTGAAAGAGTTAAAAGTGCAATTTTATACCTCATGACCAAAACAACAAACATACACACATCTCTGTTATCATTCATCTATAAAATATTAAATTCCTCATATAAAAAGTGATAAACGTTTATTTGTGTATCAGACCATCACAAGCCAGGTTTTGTGCTGTGTTTCATACAGTAGCAGTTTGTTGTGTTGGGCTTTTGAGGGCCGTGAAGTGGAAAGGTTTTCTCCAACAAGTTGTGGGCTCAGACTATTGGTGTAATATCTCTCTGGATCTGCTCACTGAAGTGTGTGCGGGCGAGTTTCAAGTGTCTCACTCCAAATAAACAGCACAACATTATGAAAGGCGTAAACAGCTGTGTGTCTTATGCATCGTTAACATCACATCAGAATTGATTTGAATTGCATCCCAATTTAAAGCCTGCATCCTCCAAAAGCCAGTGATGTCACCGCAACATGACAAAAGCTGTCCTAATGCAAAAACTCCTTCAAATACCTACCTTGTTTCCCATGAAATTAAGGATCTATCTGATGGAGACAGCCTCGACTATCTTAAAATTCAATGCACGACTGTAATGGCTGGATATTTAAAATAAAATATTCATAACCTTTTTAAATAAAAGTATGTATTTTGCAGAAAAAATGTCCGTGTCACTGTATTACTATTATAAATTATGTATTTTATTAAAGGTGCCAAAGAATGCATTTATGTAGTATTTTAAATTCTTCTCTGAAATCTACACAGAAGGTTTGTGGCTTTATTAAGTGCAAAAAATGATCCAGAGTCAGTTTTACATGTCCATTTACAACCCTCAGATTTCCCTTTAGAATTAAATGATCTATTATTAACTTATTTGAAAGGGTCATGAATAATAATGTTGAGCTCTGCTCTGATTGGCTGTTTCTCCTTCTGTAGCTCTGTGTGTGTGTAAACAGATCTTATGTTTGAGTCTGTATCAGATTTTGAGGAATAATTAATTGTTTGGAGATTGTTAATGGACGTTTCTGAGTGGTAAGTTTGTGTTTTTTCAGTATGGACCTGCAAAACGTAACTGTAACGTCAATAGTAGAACTTCAGACAAAATGCTAGCATATAGCATTAACTAGCATATAGCGCTAACTCAGCATTCACAACTGTGTGTATGGCATTGTAACAACATTGTAATTAATTTAATGTGCAATTTAATGTTGGGGTGTACATCTGGATTGTAACGTCACAGTTGGTGTTATGTTGAGATTGGTCTGTTTTCCAGCGGTCTTTTGCATGCACGAGGTTTACATAAGGAGGAAACGATTTTGTTTGAGTCTCATTACCATGTACACAACTCTTATTATTTATTTATGCCTAAATAAATACAGTTTTACATTGTACAGCACCTTTAATATTACTGGTGCCAAACTGTCTATGTTGCGTATACTGTTGTTACTGTTGGGTATAATATAATCTACACAAATGTCGCGTAAATAAAACATAAATTCTTCTGGCTTAATTTTTATTTCGAGAAGTCAGAAACATCTCTGACAGGTGCCGTGGGTGATGCAACTACAGCTCCTCTTAATGTGTTGATGTACACATCAGAAGAAAAATGTCCCATAAACCCTGTGAAATACAAGTGTACTGTTGTTCTCTCACCTGGAATATTATCTAGAAGCTTCTGTTGTGCCCTCTCTTTAGTCTCTCTGCGTTCGCTCTCGGATCGGGTTTTGTTATGAGGTGCCAGTTTCCCGTCGGGCCAAAACGTGTCCCGGAATATATTAATGTAGTAAACCAACATCTGTTCGCTGAAAATCCAGTTTACTGTGTCTCTAATCTGCCTACAGAGAGATATTAAATAATGTAAAATATAAACAACATATTGAACGTTTTCCATACAATTAGAAATTCTTAGAGCACAAACACAACATGAAAGTTAATAACAAGCTTTTCCTTTTCATAAGACTGCAGATTTTGTGAAGCCCTCACGACTGACATTTAAAGAAGCTCATAGTCTGAAAAGTGTCTCTGGTGAGCAGAGATAACTCGACTGTTCTCAACTATGACCTCTAAAACAAAGACACAATGGTCGCATATTTCTATGTGTGCTTTCCATTGACAATGTGTGTATGTGTCCGCCCTTCATTCCAGACCTGTCACAATCTCACACTAATAAATGGGCCATTTCTCACATCAGTGACATCCGTCTGGACCTCTGATTCAAAGACACACTGAGTGTGTTTGTCAGTCTTATAGCACCTTTATAAATCTTCCCTTGACAATCTGACTGATAATAAACCATCAGTTTAAATTACAGCAGGTAAATGTATTAAAATCAAGACAGCTCTACTCTTAAAAACAGCATGATTTATATAGCAGAGTTTTGTGGGCTTTTAGTCCAGGTCTGTTAGCTTTATGATCATCTAGGTGCAAATTTAAGACTAGTCAAACTATTTAAAGACATTTAATGTAGTCTCCTGATTGCACACATAGGGTTATATGTGACCCTGAATCACAAAACGTCATAAGTCATACAATATATTTGTAGCAATTAGGTTTGCAAAAAGGCGGAAAGTTACCGATACATTTCTAGAAACTTTCAATGGGAACTTAATGTGGGGAATTTTGGAAATATGCTTAATTGGAAACTTAATGGGAAATTATGGAAATTTACAGGAATTATTTGGAAATTTAGGGAAATGTATTTAAATACAAACATAAATAAACATTTTGTTTGGTCATAAGCTGACATGCATGCAAGGTAATACATTTTTTTTTTATTGACATCTTGACTGTTTTAATTGCAAGTAGAACATTGAAGGGGCCATGGCATGAAAATCGGACTTTTCCATGTTTAAGTGCTATGATTGGGTCGCCATTGCTTCTATCAACCTAGAAAATGTTAAAAAGAACAACCCAGTAACTTAGTTATAGTAAACCATTTTCTGCAAACATGTGAAAAATTAGGTTGTTGAAATTTGTCTCTCCTTATGATGTCACAGGGAGCTCTTATTATAATAATACCACCCCTTAATCTGCATTATCCAACCACAGCACTGCCATTTAGTTCAGAGAGAAAGAGAGAGAGAAAATCATTCACAGCACAATTGAGTTTGAATTGCATCAAACCACCATCATTGTGATCAGTGTTTGCACTTTATTTGCTCATTTGCATTTTAAAGGATAAAACCAAAACGATAAAATTTTGCAAACACATACGAAGTGGAAATTTTAACATGCTATAATAAATTATCTATATGGTTTTTTGATCTAAAACTTCACCTATGTACTCTGGTGAAACCAAAGATTTATTTTACATCTTCAAAAATTATTGTGACATGTCCCCTTTAAATGATTATTTCATTGAGTAACACAAAAGCATAATAAACATTATTATAGTTATTATAATAGTGCTAGCTTACATTTAGATTTACGTAATTTACATAAATACATTTGTAGGGTAGAAATGAAACTGCATTAAATCTGCAAGATTTTTTAACTACATTTAAGTTCACTGTTATAAGCAACTCTGCAAATTCCCAGTTAATTCCCATGGAAAGTTTCCAGCCTTGAAAATTCCCAGAACTTTGCATCCATAACTGTCTTCCAAAAACTTTCCATTAAAATCGAAAACATGACTATAGACTGACATTTTTTCTGAAGTCTGCAATCAATCATCAGGGGGTTAGGAAAATATAAACAAATTGTTCAATATATTGGTAATAAATGCGTTCTCTGAAAAGTTTTATTTTAGTTTTTGACTGACAGCATCACATCCATAATGCTGGAATTGCTCAGATAAAAGTGATCTTTGATATCTTTGATACATCCTCCAATGTCTGTTTCAACAAGAAGTCCCTTATTAAATTTAACGGTTTATCATAGCAACCATTTTTATTTATTCATTGGCAAACACATGGTTATTTTGTAGTAACCTTTTTTTAGTTTGAACTTTTATTAAAACCAAAATGTTCTTAAGAGCTGCACCTTTAAATGAAATGATTAGTGTAATGAATATCCACAGTAGTTTCATTCATTGAGTAATGCTTACTTATTTATTGTCCTTCCAAACGTGACTTGAACTAGTGCAATGAGCGTCTTCCTCACCCATTTAAACACTAGAGAGAGAAAAAACAACATGAATGGATGAAACAATGCAATGTTTCTCTGTGTGCAGACTGGACTTAACAGATACTAGGGATGTCCCGATACCACTTTTTCATTTCCGAGCCGATACCTTCCCAATACTACTGTAATTAAATGTGTATAGTGCTTTCTGCTACATCTAGAATAATTTTAAATGTAAAAAGCAATCATTTAACATGATTTTCAAGTTAACATTAGTAATTATTAATCGTGGCGGTGTTTAGGAGAACATATAATAGGTACGTTTGATCGTTTAAGTATTCAAAATATATATATATATAGTCATAGTAAAAAAGCTTTAGTGTGCAGATGGTTATTTTGGGAATTATGCGCTTGACCGGACTTTTTATGCACATTCCGGGTGCGGAATTGATGCGCCAAAGTCATATACATGCTACGTTTATGGGCTTCCTGGGCGCAGAATTGATGCCCTTGAATCATCCTCTCATGAAAGTTCATAACTGTTAAAACAAAGAGATTAGATGCATTCTGTGCTCAGCACAAAGTGAATTGCATCCATCCAACGGCTTACTGAGACTTTATAAAATCAGATCTTTAAAATAGCCTACAGTTATCTTGTGTGTGCGTGTGTGAATGGCGCGTTTCCTCCGTCCGCTTCAACAGTGGATTAACTGAGTTTGCGAGTAAGTTACAGTGTTTCTGTGAACTTAAATATCTTTAAATGTGCGTTTGTTCCTTCACATGAAGCTATTCAGTGTATTAAAAGACTTTGAATATAGTGCCTAAAACATTTATGGTGATTTTATAATACGTTGTCCTTTTAATAGCTTGTCAGTAACAACCACGCTAAAGCACATATCGGAATTTGATCGGTCATGTTGACCGTCCTCGATCCGATGTCCAATCCAGACAAAAAGCCCGGATCGGCCCGATACCGATCCAGAATATCGGATCGGGACATCCCTAACAGATACACAGAGCAGATGTGATATAATATGCCGGTCAACCACAGTTATTCTTAAAATAGCAATTAAAGCACAAACTTGCTTTTTATGAGTTTGCACTAGAATGAAATTGAAAAAGTTGAAAACTGTTAAGAAGTCAAAGCAAATAAAGCAAGTGCACTTCAGTGTGTGATATTAGTCACGCTGTATCAAAGATGTGCTTCAGTTTTCACACCCACAGATTAAAACTTAAAAGTGTGAGTTAATGTTATCTTACTGTGTGATACCACAAGTTATGAGGTGCGAATAAGTGCAAGTTGGACACACATGACACAAACCACACACAAATACACAAACCACACAAAGTACACCGTACTCACTCCCCCTGAGCTCAAATATCTCTCCGATCAACATGAAACAGGGTTCAGCCAGAGCGTCCTTCTTTCCATCCGTCTCATCGCCGTAATCGGACAGATCGCTGTCATCGTCAGCTTCATCCTGACAGACACAAAATCATCTTCCTGAAATCTTCAATCTGATTGGCCGGGAGGCGCGTTTGAAGTGTCTGACTGAATTTTTATCTAATACTGAATTTTATTCATTCACAGTTTAATAGTCAAGTAATCACTCGCTCACAGAAATAAATTAGCAAACCAATCGATCAGATTCAGGAGTGTTTGTATGTGTGTGCACCTCTTGGTGTGAGAAGAAATCTCCTGGCAGTCTCTCCAGGAAGGATGCGAGAGAGAAAGAGGACTTCTTCTGGATGTCGATGACCTTCAGATATTCTGGAGATGGACTCAGAAAGGCATAAAGAGCTTCACTTTGACACATGCGCTCATCTGTCAGCACTTTCTACGGAGGAAACATACAAATAAACTAGAAACATCTATCATCTTTATTTTTATCCCATTATATCGCATGTGTGATCATTTCTGTAGGCACTCACCAGTAAAAATGTGTTGAGCTGAGTTTTTGATTTGTCTAGAAATTTTTGGTCGATGGATTTGAACGGCAGTTTGCTGAGCGAGGGAAGCTGCACTTTCTTAAGCAATGGAAAACACTGGAAAGAAGATTGAATAGGAAACATCAGTGTGTGGTTTTCCTGCTGTAATGCAGCATGCATGTCAAAACGAATCATGTACAGCGACATGAGTCACTGACGCCACAGGAACACAGCGACGGTCACGGCTCAGAGGGGCGTCACGCTTCACTGGTATTTTAACTGGCATGTGTGCATATGATAACACAAACATCAGCTAACACAAACATCAGCTGTACCTCCGTCAACTTCCGGTGTAGTGCATGAAACTCGCTGAGCTTCCTGACGACGCTCCAACAGTTGTTCTGGGAGTCGTCTCTTTCCGAAAGGCTCACGGATACGGAGTAAAATGCCATCTGCTCTCCGTTTTCCTCCGACGCCTGACACACACAAACACACACATGAAGACTTAATGTTTGATAAACAGATAAAGCAATAATAATGCAGATTAAAAAAATTCAGATTTAAAAAATTCTGAGAGAAGGCAAATAATCACTTATGAAAATAAACAGTTGTGTGTATTTTAAAGGGGACATAACATGCAAATTTTATTTTTTATGTTTAAGTGCTATAACTGGGTCCCCAGTGCTTCTACGCTGCAAAAAATGAACGTCTTACTTAGTAATTTTGTCTTGTTTCTGGTATAAATATCTGAAAATTTTTAAATTGAGATACATTTACTTGGTAAGCAAGTGGCTGAAGATTTTCAGTCTTGTTTATTGAAATAAACTACTTAAAACAAGTCAAAGTATCTGCCAGTGCAGTAAGAAAAATAAACTCAATTCCAGTTTTAACTTAATTCAGTAAACTTACTTTAAGTTGATTTTTCTTACTGCACTGGCAGATATTTTGACTTGTTTTAAGTAAAAATCTCTTGATTTTAAACATTTCAATAAACAAGACTTAATATCTTAAGACACTTGCTTACCAAGTACAGTGCCCTCCACAATTATTGGCACCCGTGTTTAATATGTGGTCGTGGACTTCTAAAAATTCTCCTTTTTATTTAAACAACATAGAACCCAAATGCAAAAAAAGACAAAAATCCAACCTTTGATTTAAGTACATTACTTTAGTGGTAAAGAATTTACACATTTAAAAAAACTTGAAATCATGTGTTCCACAATTATTGGCACCCCAATATTAATACTTTGTACAACCCCCTTTTGCCAACACGACAGCACTTATTCTCCTCCTATAACATTTCACAAGATTGGAGAACACAGAGAGAAGGATCTTTGACCATTCTTCTTTGCACAATCTTTCTAGATCATCCAGTGTCTCTTCTTTAGCTCGCCCCACAGGTTTTCAATTGGGTTGAGGTCTGGGGACTGAGATGGCCATGGGAGGACCTTGAGTTTGTGACTGCTGAACCATTTTTGTGTAGATTTTGCCACATATTTTACATCATTATCCTGCTGAAAGCCCCAATGACAAGCAAAAAAATCTGCCAATGGGGTAAGCAAAAAATCTTGAACATTTTTCTTAAACAATTCAAGAAAATTTCAAGAAAAATTTGCTTACCCTACTGGCAGATTTTTTTTGCTTGTTTTATGCACAAAATCACTTAAATTTGATATTTTTTTGTCTAAAAACTAGACTTATTTTCTTGGGTTGTTTTGCTCATCAAGAGCAATCTTAATTTAAGAATTTTTAGATATTTTTACTGAAAACAAGACAAAAATACTAAGTAAGAAAGTCATTTTTTGCGGTGTGTGAAAAAGATCAGATTTTGACTGTTTTGTGACGTAGGTAGCAAGGCCAATTACAATAATACCGCGCGTAAATTTACACTATACAAACACGGCACTGCCATTTGGTGCAAAGACAAAGAGAAAAAATAATAATTGACACCACAATTGAGTTTTAATTTCAACAAACCTCCATCATGGCGATCAGTGTTTGCATTTCATCAGCTCATTTGCATTTTAGAAAACACCCAAAAACTGCACATTTTTGCTCACACCTTTTTAACAATTCTAACATGTTAATACCATACTAAATTATCTATGGGGTATTTTAATCTAAAACTTCACATATGCACTCTTGGGACACCAAAGACTTACATCTTTAAAAAAAATCTCATAATATGGCCCCTTTAAGGTCAGTGAAGATTCAAAAACTTTGCAAAGACACTAAAGCATGATGGTGAGCAGAGTCAAATTATCACAAAGCCGGCATGTCGTGTATTGAATGCATAAGGGTGCTGCCACAAGACGTTTTAGCCCCTTTCCCCAAACCCCATTTCTCTGTTCTAGTTCATACCAAATGATAGAAGTAAGATCCAACAACCCCAAATGAAATCAAAACCCCGCTCCACCTTCTCATCATTTGGACATTTAAATGGGAACAAAACGGACCTCTGCAGTGTGTATGACGGCTCTCCAGGTGCCCAAGTTCTCACACCAGCAGTCCGTGCGCGTTATGTGCAGCTGAAGGTCACCGTGTTCCTTCTCCATCGCTCCGATTTCTTCCTTTAGCAATGACACAATCTACAGAAAGATATTCATATGAGTATACCAGATCTGTAGAAATGCGTCATGATATTCTGACCACGACCCTGGGGAACGGAAACGCTGAGCTTTCAGCAACCCCTCAAAGAAAACAATGAGATCACGTCAGAAGATATCGATTTCTGCCTTATGTAATGGATTTAATAAAACCACACACACAACAGGAAATATATTCAACATAAAGAAGGAATATAAATGCATGTGTTATTAGTCAGATAGAGGGATGTCAAAAGTACCAAAGTATTCAAGTTTTTGACTACTTTCAATGCTGTAATGGTTGACAATATTTTTGCTGTTGTTTTATACAATTTGGTTAATGGTATTGACTACTGAACATTAAGTATCATGAAAATTATATTTATGTGCCCTGATTAAACAAAAAACAGCTTTATACATAGAAAATGTACACAAACACCTTTTTATCAGGTCGTGGTGCATTCTGAATAGAGCCCAGAGCTTGACGCTTATACTCGAGTCTCTCAAACAGCTGCTGTAGTTTGGTCACGGCGTAACTGGCCTGTTCATTGATCCCTTTACTGCCCTCATCCAGGGTCACATCACCACCCTCCATCACCTGACCCTACACAAGACAATCAAAGAAATGAGTCATGTGACACCATGTAATAGAGATCATGCAATACTATATATAGTTTAAAAAGATTACAATTTATAAAAACTGCCACAAAATCATATTTGTAATAAATAACATATTTGACAGACTGTGAAATTGAGTTCTTAGGAAACTCAATGGTAGAAAATACAGTATTTAAATATTGCATTGCAAAAATATATTAAGTATTTAACATACAATGGACTCAAATGGAATATAGACAGTATCTGGGTTTCCATCAATACGTAAAGCTAGAGGTCGGGGATAAATCGCCTGCGATTCTCATGCGTATCTCATCAATAAAGCCGGTTTCGTGATTAGTAGTACATCGCCATCACCTGCTTTCAGATGAAGCGCCAGTTACTAAACAGAGCCGTATTTCACAGAGAAGCTAGGCAAAATCGCATGCATTATCAGAAGCGATTGTCCACGATTATGAACGCGATTTTGCCTAGCTTCTTGGTGAAATAAGTCTCTGTGTAGTAAATGGCGGTCAATCTGAAAGCAGCTGATTTAATACTAATCACGCAACCGGCTTTACTGATGAGATACGCATGAGAATCACAGGCGATTTATCACCCACCCCTAAATAAAGCAAATCTTTTCAAAATTCGCAAAAAAAGAAAAGAAAAACAAACTAATGCAAATTAGGTGCCTTTTCATCATTGTTTGTGCGAATGACGGTGATATCGATAACCTACACTGCAAAAAATTATTTTCAGAAAAAAATTCTTGGTATTCAAGATTAAAAATAAAAATTCTTAAATTAAGATGCTTTTTCTTGATGAGCAAAACGACCCAAGAAAATAAGTCTAGGTTTTAGACCAAAAATATCAAATTTAAGTGACTTTGTGCATAAAACAAGCTAAAAAATCTGCCAATGGGGTAAGCTAATTTTTCTTGAATTTAGTGTTTAAGAAAAATATTCAAGATTTTTTGCTTACCCCATTTGCAGATTTTCTTTGCTTGTTTTATGCACAAAATTACTTACATTTGACATTTTTGGTCTAAAAACTAGACTTATTTTCTTGGGTGGTTTTGCTCATCAAGAAAATGTATCTTAATTTAAGATTTTTTATTTTATTTTTACTGAAAACAAGACATAAATACTAAGAATTTTTCTTGAAAATCATTTTTGCAGTGTAGTCCCCAACAGTGAATAAAACAAGGCATGCTTAGAAAATGGAGACAGGATTGCATTTAGTTACGATTTGGCAAGTTAAATAAATTAACTAGCAGTGCAGCTTGTAATTGCCAAACTGAATGCTGTGCACAGAAGAAGGAATGCAGAGTTTTTGACGCAGGCACTAACAGCAAGGGCATTGCGACAACGTCGAGCCCCAAGACAACAACAGCTGATACAGCTAGATCAGGGTTCCCCAAATCTTACCCTGGAGGGCCGGAGCACTGCAAAGTTTAGCTCCAACCCTGATCAAACACACCTTCATGATCACTAGAAAATCACAGGTGGGTAAGTTTGATTAGTGTTGGAGCTAAACTCTGTAGTGCTCCGGCCCTTCAGGGTAAGATTTGGGGAACCCTGAGCTAGAAGATCAGTCACCTGGGTTTAATGTTCACTACGTCAAAATTTAATTAGCAAATGCGCTTCCATCTCCCATTATTCGCTTTCACTCGCTTTAAATCAAAAACCACTTCAAGCAAACATCAAAAACTTTTTTGCAAATGAATGGATTTTTATTTAAAATTTAGCTTTTCCATTACTCATTACTCGTAAAACTGAGCTAGAGACAAAGTGATTTTGTGTGTCATGTTAAACTCACGACATCATCTTTCTCCTCACTGCTGGACTGTGAGCTGCTCCTCTGTTCCTCCCGTTTAATGAGTCTCTCGTACAGGTCGCTAACCAGGAATGATGGGTAATATCGCTCTTTCATTGTCTCGTAAACATCTCCCTGGATCCTGTGGAACACATCCGTACCCTTGTTCCCCACCAGCGTCTGCTGGATCTCTTTATAAAGGGCTTTCTCCACCGGGATCTCTTTGCTCTCCACAAAGAAGTTCTGATAGATCTCTCCCACCAGCTGTGGCACTTCATTCTGAACACACACAAACACATGAGAGACCATTTATAAGAATCAAGAGACTCACGAGTAGGCATGGGCCGCTATGAGATTTTGGCGATTTGATAACCTTAGGCAAAAATTTTCAA